>NC_029776.3:88853995-88893590 GCF_000817695.3 Arachis duranensis
AGGAGCCTTTGATGGTGAGAGCGGCGGCGTCGTGTGCACGCGCTGCCATGTCGGCGGTGGCGAAGGTTCCGAGCCAGATGCGGCTCTTTTTGCGTGGCTCCCGAATTTCGGAGACCCATTTTCCCCACGTGCGCATTCTGACCCCTCTGTATACAGGGTGCTTGGTGTTAGTGTTAGCATTCCTGTCATTGTCATTTTTATTGCTTTGCCTTGATCGCTTCTTGCTCGATGTGAGAGTTGGTGTTGATGGTGGTGAAGCACATGTGGCAGTGCTTCTTCCAGTTTCTACTGTTTCTGTTTCCATTTCAGAGCTTGGTGTTCGTGGCTCTACTCCCATTCTTCTTCTTCTTCTTCTTAGTGTTTATTGCGGTGTGTTATTGTTGTTATATATATATATAGAGAGAGAGAGAGACAGAGAGAGAGAGAGAGCTGAGAGAGAAGAAGGGATTATGATTATTGGTGAGTGGTGAGTTGAAGCTAAGAGAGTGAGTGAGGGAGGGAGGGAGAAAAGAGAGGAAATTAAAAGGTGATTGTGAAAGAGAATTGAAAAAACGTGGGGGGGATTTTATTTGGGAGGACCCGGTTGTTAATAGGGTCGACTAACTCTAATAATCTGATAATGATATGTATGATGTGGTGTTGTTGTCTGACCCACACACGAATGGCTCTTGTTTCTAAACCACATCCTGCCATCCCACCGCCTTCCTAATAATAATTAAAATAAAATTATAGTAATCAGGTGTTAATATGGGACTATGGGTGGGTAGGGGGAGAGGTGGGAAGGGAGAAGGAAGGTGGTGAGAGTGAAGAATGTGAATGGGAGGGTGCTCTGCTGGGTCATATAGACAGCCTGGCAGGGGAACAGAGCCCTCACTGCAGATTTCGATTTCCTCCCTCCACGCTCCCTTCTCTTGCCACATATCTCACATATACCGTACCGCACACTTTTTCTTATTTTTTTTAACACACTCAAATTAATTCTCAATATAAAATATATATTAAAAAATATATAATAATTAATTTTAAATTTTTATTATTAATTTTAATGTGTAAATAATATTTTTTCTTTTTTATTTCTCTAACTTTCCTATTTTTTTATGTGGTATATTATTTTTCTTAACAACGTTAATAAAATTGAGAATTATTATACGTACAAGGTACACGGTTGTAGAGAAAAATAAGAGTCGTGTTGAACACAAATTTTCAGACTACTCAAAATAAGACGTATGTACAAATAATACAGTCACTCACTATTTTATATATTTTTAGTATACAATGAATTTATGTATGTTACTATTTAAATATAAATTATTACAATATATAACAAAAATTGTTCTTTATTCTGAAAAGGTTGAATGCGATAATCAACGATTTTAGGTATATAACATCAAAAATTCTAGTTGTAAGAAAGGAGAAAGCACTTTTATTACTACATCGACAACATACAAAAAGGTAACATCATTTAATCATTTTAGTTATAATAAGAATCGGATACATTGTAGTGACTAGTGAGGACTGAGGCGCACCATCACAAGGTGGCCTAACAACATTTAGTGGTATAAATAACAAGGTTGCGATAACTGAATTGGTCAATGAATCGATAAGATAACTGATATATTGGTTTAATGGTTCGACAGAAGTTCAATCGGGATTCAACCGATTTAATTAAATATTTATTAAAAATTTAATATATAATTTTAAATATTTAAATTTGATCATTTCTAACCTAATGAAATCCAAAATTTCAAAATTTACCATAATGTTCTACAACCAAAAAAATATTAACAACAAAATCTCCAACTAAATACAGACACTAACTATCACTAATCAGTAATCATCAAAAAATCAGCAACAATCCAACAATATATCATCAAGCAACAACATCATCATCATTTCAGAAAATCAACAATTCAAAATAAGCAATAAACATTAACAAAATCAACTCAGCAACTCAAAATTAAACCCATCAATTCACAAATAAACCCAACTCCAATTTAGAAATAAATAAAGGCACTAATCATCACTAATCAGTAATTATCAGAAAATCCACAAGCAGCCAACAATATATCATCAAGCAACAATATCATCATCATTTCAGAAAATCAGCAATTTAGAAAAAGCAAACATCAACAAAATCAGTATTATTAACTCAGCAACTCATATTAAACCCAAATAACTCATAATTAAACCCAACTCCAATTCAAAATCAAACGCACCAATCATCACTGATCAATAACCATCAGAGAATCACAAGAAGCCAACAACATATCAGTAACAATATCATCATCATTTCGGAAAATCATTCTAGAATCATAAATCAACCATCAACAAGATTATTCCAGTTTCATAAAATAAGTAAGAGACTATGTACTCATTCACAATTTTAGACATAATGAAAATTTTGATGCCAAATGTAATTATATTTGTCCTGCATCTGTCTGCTTTCGAGTGAAGTGATTTGCAAATATGAAGACTGGTCCTGCATCAACACTCAGAGTGCTTACTGCTTACCGGCAGCGAGGAGGAAGGGGAGTGACGGCGATGACAGAGGAGACGGCCACACCGGCGAACAGAGAGAGAGAGAGCGCTTGAACAGAGGAGACGGCGCAACGGCCACAGAGCTTTCACACGATGGCGAGGGAGCTTCCTACGACGGCGACACAGCTTCCTAGGACGACGACAGAGCTTTCACGGCGCGACACCGATGAACAAAGGAGAGGAGATGCAGTGGCTGTGGGTTCCGCGGGGCTGTGGAGATGTGGGGGTTTCGGTGGGGTGCAGCGGCTGGGTGCTGCGGGGCTGGGGGAGATGTAGTGGCTGTGGGTTCCGCTAGAGTTATTTTCTGTTCTTCCAATTGAGTTTTTGAGAGAGGAGAGGAGTCGATTTAGGGCTTCGTTTCGTTTAGGCAATTAGGCATTTTTTTTAAGAGCCAAAAAACCGCAAAAAAACAGACGGTTCTTTCGATTCACCGGTTAACTGCCGGTTTGACCGATTTTTTTTTTATTTTTTGTCAGACGGTTTCTGACCATACTCGGACCGACTAAGTGATCGGTTTTCGATTTTTCCGATTGAACCGGCTGGTCCGATTCGATTTTCAGAACCATGATAAATAATTTACAAGACAAAAGGGAATTAACGTTCATATATACTTAGCAAAATATAGTATGAAAATATTTACGGATATTTTTATTGTCTATTTAATTTTTGTGTGACAAAGTCATATAATTTAAATTACTTATTTTTCCTGCCATAATTTCAAAGGCCAAGTGATTAATGTCATCAAATCACTTCTTCTAAAAATTTAAATTCATTATATTTTCAACATACCTTTTTATTTCTCATCCAATAACTTTTCTTTTATTTGTGTGAATTATGGTATAGGCTCTTTTTTTTTTCTTTTTAATCGGTCTTATACTTAAATTTCTTTTTGTGGTCAATAAAGATCAAACTCTAGATTTTTATGTTATAAAAGCTCGGATATTATATCATAATATTATTTATCTTAAAAGTTTAAATTGATAGGACGAGATATATGAATAATTATATCTTTAAGACTCTAGTACGTTCTCTCACGTTAAAGCCTGCTTCTTTTGGATTTGTGTTAATCTTTGAATAAATCTTCTTTCTCTTTGTATTTGCATTATGCTGAAATTCTTTTCTTTTAGAGTTAATAGGGATCGAACTCTAAACTTTTAAGTCATAAAAACTCCGGTATCATGTCATGAAATAATTTCTTCCAAAAATTTAAGCGAATAAAAAAAACGTAAATAATTATATCTTTAACAGTTAATTTTGATAAATTATTATTCTTCAGATTTCTTCCTTACAATACAAAAAATGTCGAATACCGTCGGATTTAGTGTCGCAGCGTATTGACAGATTTACTGGCAAATTCAGCGACGGTTTTGTAGTGGGATTCATCATACCAAAGAGTTACCATTGGAAAAGGTTATCTGACGGTAAAGTCGCTAGTAAATATTTGGCGGGAACACTAGACAAATAGGCGCCAACCGTAGCGTCAGAATTACCGTTGGATTATTCCGACGGTAGGCACGAGTATTGAAACGCTGGGTTTTGGTTATCCGCACCACGTTACCGTCGGCTCCGCCGGTAAATCTGACAGTAATCGTACCCTAAATTCGAACTGCGAACATTTTCTCCTTTATTTCGAATTTGTTTTCTCTCTCTAATCTCTCACCTCCCCCCTTCTCTCTCTCTCTAACCTCTCACCTCTCAGTCTCTCTAACCCTTGCATCCGCTGCAAAGGCCGCAGGGGACGCAAACGCACCCTTCGCTCTACTCTGTTCCTGCCGCCGCTATCCTCCCGCCGTTGAAAAGGTTGCCGACACTGTTGCTCGAATCGTTGACTTCTGTCTAATTTCTTTGCATTCCAGGTTTCATTGAACTTGTTTTTTACTATGTTTAACTTCTTCTTAGTTAATCTTAATTTCATTTAGTTAGTTGATTTTTGTAATTAGTTTAGTTAGATAATTTCTGTTTTAGTTTATTTTAGGTGGTTAGGAATTTTCATTGAATGTGTTTGTTACGTTGCTTAATTTCTGCTTAGTTAATCTTAATTCTATTTCGTTTGTTGATTTTTAGTAATTAGTTTAGTTAAATTAATTTATGATTTAGTTGATTTAACGTGGTTAGGAATTGGGTGTTTTGTTATTGTATGTTCTAAAACAAATGTGGAGGTACATTTTAAATTTTATGATTTCAACTATCGATGAAAGAAAAAAAATAAAGAATATAGCAACAGTAAACTTATCATGGGTTAGATGTTCTGTTATTGTATGTTCTCATGCATACAATATTTAAAAATTTCTAACATTTTTTTGTGTACTCCTTATTCTATTTGTATGATTTCTTTTTTACTTATTCGGTTTGCTTGTTTCTTATATTTTGTTGCCTTTTTTTATTTAAACAATTATTTTATTTGTATGCCTGATGTTCAAAAAATAAGGAATATAAATTTGGTTCAAAATGGATTTGACTCGAAGAGAAAAATATATGTCCCTATGATTAACACGTATCATATTATAATCTAGCTTCTAATACATATTTATGTTAATTGTTTCTTTGCATTCATTATCCAATTTTATGCTACTATCTTTTTCTTTCCTTCTCTGCTTACTTGTTCTTATTTTCTTTTTCTGTTTTACAGTTTAAGTTTTTTATGTTACTAATATATTCATTGTACAGACATGACGACAGGTAGTGGAGGTAGGTCGAATGGGTCATCATGTAATTGTCGTAGAGGGCGGGCTTCCGCTAAATCCTCCAAGACTGTCCAGTCATCCCTCTCTACCCCGACTATTCCGTCGAACCCTGTGATGTCACAGGCAAGTCCATTGTACCAATAATTCATCATGGTCCCAAGCTTGATCTGGGTGCCTCCTACTGCTTTGCACCTTACAGATGCAGCGACAGCAGAGTCCGCAAGGGTGATTCCTCCAATGTCCCCGAGCAAGATGCCCTTCTACCACCGACCGTCATCCAGATGAGAATTTGGGCTGATGGCATGCAATCGCGAGTTCAATTTTTTAATATTAAGTTTGTTTATGTCAAGTTTGTTTATCTTAAATTTGTTTTTCTTAGGTGTTTGTTAATGTGAGGTTTTTTTTCTCTAACAGGTTTGCACTAAACCCCAATGCATGCACGCAGAAGATTACTGAGGTCATTAAGTCCATGTACGACCACCCGTGTACGATCTACATGCAGATCCCGACTGATGTGAGAGAGCGATGGTTTCAGAACTAGGCGATAAGAACCCAATTTTGTTTGAATAACTTAACTGTATAGGAATTGTATTTCATTTCGACTAACTAATCTTGGTGAATCACTTTGTGCAGTTAAAATTCATATGGGATGAAGAACACAATGTCATTATTAGGAAGACCTATGACCACCGTGCCGCTAAGCGATTTCAACAGATAATGAGTGACGTTCGTCAGGGGAAGGACCACCTAACGAGGTGGATCCGTCCAAACATCAAGCGTGACTTGGAAGCTTATTTTAGAGATAATGAGGGGTTCAAGTGTAGCCATCTGACGAACGTTGCTAACAGGACTTTGCTTAGGTTGTCCAGATATATAGGTGAATCAGTGACCTTCATGAAGATTAGACTTGTAAGAATTTTGGCATTGTTTACTGTTTTAGTAGTAATTAAATTAGTTTTTTACTTTCCTTTTTGATTATCAATTTAACTAATTAGTTAGTAGAGTAAACATTAGTTTAATGTCATTGTTTTAGTGAATTTAGGTGGTTAGGATATGTTAGAATAGGTTAGATTATGCTCTAAGATTGCTGGAAAATGTTGGATGCATGGAACCCTTCAAGCTAGCTAAATCCGATTTTTAGTGCAGACTCTGCCAGAATTTTCATTACATTTTCAGTGAAATCGAAAAAATTAGAATAATGTTTTCGAAATTACAATTAAGATTTCGGTTCATGCGTATATTTGTCTATCATTAATTAATTTGTTCGTTTATTTTATTGGTTGGTTGATATATTAATTTGTAGTTTAAGTCATTGGAGTGTGAGGCGACACTGATGGAGACCTTCAAGTATACCGATATTTTGAAAGCAAAAAAAGGAGAGATTTTCCGACAAGCGGTCTACGGCCCATTATGTGAGTTTAAATTAATCTTAAATTTCAAGTTTATTTGGTTTAACGTCAATTATTTAACTATTTCCTAATCAATACTAACGTATGTGACACAGAAGGAGTGCATGCAGAGGTTGGAGGCCGCGACCCAGCAATCTCAGCCGCCTATTAAGGCCGACAAATCCAACTCTGAGACCTCCGTAGTGGATCCCGATAGGATTTGGCGCAAGACCGACACAAGAATTGTCGCTTCGGGTTGGGGTCGTTCTTTGCCAGTGGCCTATGCTCCCCCACATTAGTGGCTTCCTCTGCGTCTGCATCTGCCACCAGCCTTGCTGATCCCCAGGGAGTTGTCGAGCTGAGGGAGGAGGTGCAGAAGCTAACGCATGAGCTTCATCAATAGGTGGAGTAGTCTGAGCAGAGGTATTAAGAGTTTCTTGCACGCAGTGTTGTCAGCTCTGACCTGACGGAGAAGCTGGAGCAGCTTGATCGGTTGCTACAATAGATGCGCTGCTGGTGGGGCACCAACGATAGCACCTCCTCCGCCGCCTCACCAGGTGGACCACGATGCCGACAACGATGAAGACTACTGGGATCTGTAGGATTTAGAAATTTATACATTTTTCTTTATCTTTACTTCATTGTATTCTACATTTGCGACATTTTATTTCATTCAAACCATTTAATTTTTAATAAAATTATTTCTTGATTTCTGGCGACGTTAAATTTCTGCTAACAATTGTGTTACCAAGAGTCTCCTAATTGTGGCTTAACTGTGCCAAAAAAAATTTAGGGTTTATAAATTTTACATTACCGTCGAATTTACCGTCGATGATATCTGACAGTAACCTTGGCACCTAAACACATGAAATGGCGCCATCAACACAAAGTCAACAAACCATTGAAAAAGACTGACGGTAACTCCGCTGGTAATTAGTGTCAGACATGAAAAATTTGCTGGTAAGCTATTTTCGGCAACATTTATACCGTCAACCCAAGGACGACGATAAATCTGACGATACTCAACGTTTTTTTTATAGTATTAATCTTTTGATCTATCATTTTAAACTTTTTGCAATTTTGGAATAAATAATTTTCGAATAGAAAAAGGGTCTAAATTTCAATTATTGACCAAAGAAAAAAGTATTCAATGAACTTCAAAAAGGGAAAAGAAATAAGTAAAATTTACGATTCAAATTTAAAAAGAATTATCAGATATATATATATATATACATATATATATGGTTTTATCTATCAACTTAAATTTTTGTAAGAAGTGATTTTATAGTATTGTAAATGATTAGGACGGTGAAAAATGAAAATACTGTCCTTTGTGTTTTATTTTATTTTTTTTCCTCTATTTTTCATAAGGATAGCGAAGCCAACGCTGTCAGCATCACTAATGAAGTTTCCCTTGGGAGTATGTTGTTCCTTCTAATTTGGAAACATCACATTACAACAAAGTAACGTTTATGTGCTTCATTTTTCCCATATATGTTTTCTTGTATTCATTATATAGCTATATTTGTAAGAACAATAAAAAATGATGAGAATATAATTTTGGTAGCACGTCAATTGAATCCTTAATTAAGATATTAGCCGTTAAATTCTATCTTGGCCATGAAAAATATATCATATTGCCCGCAGTCATTTGCTTTTAATTAATTGAATAACATGCATTCAAGAGATTATTAATCACCGCATCTATCAAATCGTAGTACATCCTCTTGAAAAACAAATATATAATTTTCCTTACGCTTATGATTATTTAAGCTGCTATCAACCTGTTCCTCATTCTTACTTACTGGTCCCTGCAATTTTATCATTGTTATGAATGATACATACATAGTAATTAGTAGTTAACTAATTTTATTTAATCATTTTGCAAAAAGTTATGAAGCGTTAGTAATAATATTAATAATTTGAGGTATATTTACCTTAACTCAGATCGATGCACTACAACAAAAGCAAAAGATAGCGGCAAATTACTAGTGTTTGTTTTGATAGCTGCCACAATTTTTTAATTTAACGGCGATTCTGGCTGCAATTTTAAGAAGAGCAGTTGCATGTGAAGGTTGTGGTAGGCTTAGAGAAGGGGGGTTGAATCTATGCCTTCCTTTTAAGTTGCTGCTATAACCTTTTTAAATCAAAACTTTCAATTCTGATTCTGTTTGTACTCAGCAGTGGAAATTTATGAGACAATTTATTTTTGTCTAATAAATATCAGAAAACAGAATACAACAGAGAAGAGAAAAGCTAACACCAGCATATATCCTGGTTTGGTTGCCTTGTGCTACGCAACCTACGTCCAGTCTCCTCCACAACAATAGAGGAATTTTCATTATAGTTAAAAGTATTACATACACCAATTTCACACTCAAGTTCTAACCTAACTTGACATTGGCTATGCTAATACCTAACTATTCACTCTTAGTGCTAACCCAACTAAGAAAGGGATACCTAACAGGTACAAGATACAAGACACTTAACCAACCTAAAGAAATAAGAAAATAACTCTAGGCTTTTCTCTCAAGTGTATCACTCAGCCTTTTTCTACTCATGGCTTTTACTTGAGCTTTCTCACAAGAAATTACAGAAAGATAAATATAGAAAAGTACATCACAATCTGTAAAACATGAAGGAGATTGACTTCATCAACAGCCTGTGTGCTATGCGAAAACTAGATTAGTAAGCCTCTGATTCAGTTCTTCATACTGACGGAATGCACCTTCGATTAGGTTACATTGTCCAGTTAGTTGAACTTTTTCAAAGAACACTTCTCAGAACAAAACCTCAATACTCTGGTTATCTCTCCTTGCTTCTGAATGAGCAGAAAGTCTTCTTTTAACTCCTTGCATGTTGCTGGGTTCTTCTTCCAAGGTCAACACCTTGAGCCTTGAGCTTCACCAATCCACAGATTCACTTTTTCTCATTAAACCTTAGAGTAGAAACTTTGCTTCTGACTCCTTCATCTTGGCCGAAAGCCATAAAGTAGCAACCATAAAAGTCTTCTAGTGGTCAACTTAATCTGAATCCTTGAAAACCAACTTGGTTCCCAAGACAAGTTTCAGACAGTGGATACACAGCAGAGAAGAACGGAAAACAACTTTCCTTTGTATCCCATTTCGGACTGAGCAGAGAGTTGGAAAGAAGAGAAGAAACTGAGTTGCATGTATGAGGAAATGGTTTACCTTTGATCTTTTCTTAAGCTTGATTTGGCTTGAACTTGTTGATTTGACATTCTGTCTTTCAAGCTTAAACATTCTCTCTCTTGCTTCTTTGGTTACTAGCTTAGGGAAGAAGCTCTTTCTCTCTTTCTTACTTTTCTGAGTTTCTGACCAACTCTTCAGAAGTGAACGTTGCTTTTGGTAAGGCAAAAGAGAGGGATTTGCTTGTTGAAATAAAATTGGGCTTGGATCGGGTAGTGATATGCTTGGCCCATTTTGATTTCTTCAGCTTTGATTCCTTCGGCTTTGTTTATTTTATTGACCCATTACTTCTTGTTTTATTTTCCATTCCATTTGGGCTGCTTAAATTTAATTATAGCCTGCAACATATAGTAAATAACTAGCAACATATACTTATTAATTAATCAACACTAATTAATTTAGTTAATTTCTTAACTCAACAATCTCCCCCTTGATAACAAACATGATTTAAGCAATAATCAAAAGGAACTGAGTTTGAGTAAGGTTTAGAAACTCCCTTTGATTTTTGCCATTTGCTTTTATGTTGCTCCCCCTTTCCTTTTCAAAATTAGCTCCCCCTGGATTTATGCTTTCCTCTTTGTTCATGTTTTACATTGTACTTAAAAGAGAGCATAATAAAGGGCTATACACATTTATCTTGTCTAAGAGATATCAAATAAGCAACACCACATAATCAGCCCAACATCAAGCTAATATCTGTAGCAAAAGGATTCAGCATGTGAAATCAAGTTTTAATGCAGCAATCAGACAAAAATCCCAAAAAAATGCTAGTAGCTGCAGCAAATGCCAAAAAATTCCTAGGACACATTTATCATCCTATTATCCTAGTGCTATTACTCCCCCTTTTGTCATCAAGGGCGGATAATAAGCATGATCAACAAAAACATCAATACGAACCCTGCAGGAAAATGTTAGATCACAGCCCAAAGTTCTAACTAAACTAACAAAAGGGCAGCAATATTTAGAGTTATTACAGTCATCCAAGATAAAACAGTTCAATAGTAGCAAACTAAACAGAATTCATGAGACAAATAGAGAGCAGCAGCAACAGTTTTCATAAGACAAATCTTAGGCATCAGAACCATTCCCCTCCGAATCAGCTTCCTCTTCAACATCAGTGGCAGGGTCTTCATCCTTTTGAAGGTTATCAATGAAGTTCATGAACACAGCCACTCTATCCCTTAATTTCCTTAGGAAATTCTCATGCTTGCTAGCTAGCTTCCTTTGTTCCTTGCTCATGACAATCATATGATTGGATTGGGAGACAAACTCCTGGAAAACATCCTTAACCATATTCAGCAGAGCTGATTTCTTCCCAGTGGAGATGGAAGTATCCTCGGTGGAAGGAGCAGGAGATTCCTCTGGAAAAAATTCATCATCTTCATCATCTAAGACCACCCTCTTAGATCAAGTTGGTCCCTTTTGCTGTTTCACTATATGTGAGCGTAGTGAAACAGACCTTGACTTAGGTTTTGTGATGAGCATCTGGTGCTGCCTGAGTTGCTGATCAGCGTAATCACCAGGTACTCTATTTAGATTTCTAGCTGCTTCTGAAAATTAAACCGATCTGAAGAGTATCTCCTCCGTTGTGGAGATACGTCTGGTTTGGGAGAAGAAGCTCTATGAAAAAGTTAAGGTAAATAATTTTCTCTCTTAATTTTTTGTTATAAAAAATTGTTTGATTTGTCTTTTGTCCTTACGTGTGGTTTTAGAGTCTTTATTTTTGACACTCATTTGTCTTCATTTCTCAATTTGATATACTCTTTATGTTGTTTGCAGTTCTATTACCTATTAATAATCGAAGTTGTTTTACTTCAGAGCCTTTTTTTTCTATATCAATTTATTAATTGCACACATGTAGGGGTTTTTAATTTCAAGCACATGTAGTAGGGGTATCTATATTATTTTTAAATAAATTATGCTTAATAAGGTACAATTTTAGTTGCGAGTTTCTTTAATTTGTATTTTGGAAAATCGTCATGTATGTTGTTACTATACTTTATTTTGTTCTTTTTCTGTTTCTTTAATTTTAGTTTCCTTCTTTTTTGAAATAAAATTAATAAGAAATTTATCCTTATTTGTTACTTTCTTTTGTTTATTTCTTTATTCCTTGATTAAATATTTTTTAATTTTCTTTCTGTTTCTATGGGGTAAATAATGCGGATTGTTATTTCTATATATATGAAGTCCATGTTGATATTATATGTATCATAAATATTTTTTCCATTTTTCTTTTTCTGAATTTTGCACCGAAAGAAATTGAGAGTTAAATTTAGTTTTGTGTCTTTTTTAATTTTTTTTCTTCTAACAAAATTATGTGTTGTAAATTAGTAACTACGTTCATTTGTGTAATAAGCATTGCTGTTGTGAGTATGGTAACCGATATAGTCTTACATATAATTGAACAATACTTGAGTTTTATTGATATTTGGATAAATATATGAATTATATTTGCTTTATAGTTTTGCTAATGCTATTTACCCATCAATTTATTTTTTAAGATATAGAATATTTAAAATTTGTAATATTAAAAAAACTTCTAAAAATAACAAAATAAAAACAAAAAATCATACCTAGTACATTCAAACTAAAAAAAACCGTTGATTGCTGGTGCAAAATACAACATTTTGCGGCCATTTAGCTAGAGACATAACGGCGATTACAAAATGGAGGAAAATAAATTTAAAAATATTGAATATTGGATAGCGGCAAAATCGCCACCAAATAAATTTGAAAAATACAATGGTTCTTAAAAATCAGCCGTTCATGACCGTCGGTAAAGTGTTGTCGAATTCGAGGTTAGACAAATAACGGTGGCTTTAAACCGCCGCTAAATTAACCGACGTTATTTCTTGATCTTGTTGCGATTGTGCCATCGGTTCATTAGAATCGCATCAAAATCAAATATCCACCCCTAAATCGCAACATTTTAGGAAGCGCTGGTTTGTCATTTTACGGCAATTTAAAATCGTCGCAAATCCATTAAAAAACCACCACAAATTCCCGTTTCTCTTGTAGTGTAAGCAAGTTGAATGTAATGGTTTAATTTTATTTCTTATTTTAAGTTTATGTTTGGTTGTACTTTTGACCTTGGCTCATTCTTGATGGCAATGTCGAAGGGGATGGATCAAATGTCGTTTGTGACTTTCTCCCTTCTTGAATCGAGTTGATACCGATTGATTAAAAGAATGTTCCAAGGGAATTGACTATTAAACGTTTGGTACATAGTTGGTTGTTTTGTTCTGGGTTTTAAAGAAACTGTTTAAAATAAAAGTGGATTCAATAAGTTTGAGAGAGGTATAGTGTGTTCAGGTGGTTGTAGCAGGGGCTTATGAAACTAGTGATATATATGGATGCTAGTTTTAAAGGTATGGGTGTGAGTTCATACAGGTGCTGCTAAAGGACTTTATACTACCCAAGGAGCATGCATTGAGTATTGGAACATTCAAAATATATGCAAGCATGGTTAGAAATGGATTTTGTAATGTCAATAATTTTGTTATTTCTTGTAGGTTTATAATGTTTGGGTTTGAAACATTCAAAACACATGCATGCATTACATTTTGTACTTTCTTTTTTGAGTCCAATTGTAACAAATGATCTAAAAATTTTTTTTGTAGCATTTTGTTGTAGGGTGTGTGGACCACTCCCATTGTTGGGGACAAATTAAAATTGGGAGACTTCAATTAAGTAAATCACTATAATATCAAATTGAATGTTACATTTTGACAAAAAATCTCAATGCAATAAATCTATGCACTTCACCTAATGTGTTCTAGGATTTACAACTCTCCCCATAAAAAGTAAAATCTGTTTGGGTAATGAGCAATTTATTACTATTTAAAATTGCCACAAATTTGATGAAAAATGCAGCAAATTACCGTATAAAAATTGCCACAAAGTCCAAAAAAAAACGTAAATTATGGGAAGCAAAAACCGCAGCAACCTAATAGTGGAATACGAAATTGCATATATTTCTCAAATCGTCATAAATTCGAATAAATACCGCTGCAATTTAACACTTTTGTTGTGTTTCATTCGACTTCACTGCTTATGCTTAATATCTCAGAAATCTTAATGAATGCTCAATGGTTTAATCAAGGGTCATATAATATGGTTTGTAAATCTTTCAATTCACTAGTATGGTTCATTCATTTACGACCAAAAGATCAATTCAAAACCCCGAATTTTTTTTATTATTATTTGTTTTATGTTGTTTTTTTTCATCAAAAATCTAATTCTATCTTTTTAAATAAAAAAATTTTGATATTATATTATAAAATTAATTTTTTCAAATACTTAAACTTATAAGAAGATACACATGAATGAGTATTATATCTCTAATATACTTTTTAAGATTAGTTATTTAAAAAATTAACTAATTAATTTTAAAATCAATGACGTACTAGGTTTTTTTAGGTGAAAAAAAAAAACTAACACTACAACAAATATGGGCTTTAGCAACGCCAAAATCTGCAACGCCTTAAAACCGTTCTCTTAGATGGTTTTAGACAACGATTTTTTACGGTGTTACTGTTGAAGTTCAGTTTTTATTATTTTATAGCAACAAAATAAAACTATTCTCTTTGACTATTTTAAAGAACAGTTTTATAACCGTTACTAGAATTTATTTTTAAGCAACAATTTTTTAATGTTGTTTAAATAATTATATAAAAGATATGCTTAAAAACCGTTCCCAAACTTGCTATACTTTAAAACCGTTCTCTTAGATGATTTTAGACAATGGTTTTTATAGTGTTGCTATTGAAGTTTAATTTTTCATTAAACTATAGCAATAAAATAAAACCATTCTCTTTGACTATTTTAAAGAATAGTTTTATAACCATTAAAATAATTCTTTATTAAACAACAATTTTCTAATATTTAAATAATTATACAAATTAAAAGATACATATAAAAATAGTTTTCTATAAATATTAAATTAGTAGAATACTCAAAAATTATTATTATAAATAAATAACAAATATTATTTATAAAGAAAATAAATTTAAAATAAATTTATAATAAATATTATTTTTTATTTCATTCTCGCTTTAAAATTTAATATATTTTTTATTCTGGAACAAATTTTTGAGAAATTTTCTATAGAACAAAACACAGAGCTCTGGTATTTTTCCTCCTTTAGTAATTGAAAAATAAAAAAGAGTTGTATATTTTAATTTAAGTGTTTTTTATTATGAATAAGTTATAATTTATTATTAATTTGAAGTCTCTATTTTATAAATTAATCTATTAAGAGTAATTAAATTAGTTTTATGAAGATTAGGAGTTAAGTTAATTAATATTCTTGTGTAAATTTTTATAATTGGTTATTTGAAATTAAAATTCAGTAATAGAAGTATTATATAATTTAATTTAAAAAATTTGTATTATGATTAAATTACGGTTTATTTTATTAAATTGAGCTCTTAGAGATTAATTTGTTAGAAATGATTAAATTAATTTTTATAAATACTTTAAGTTTAAGACAAATAATATTTATGTGCAATTTTTTTATAATAAGTTATTTTGTATAAATTAAAATTAAAGTCTCGATAATAAAAAATAATGAAAGTTCATAATTTAATTTAGATAATTAATATTTTGGGTTTAAATTGTATTTTATAGGATGTGATTAATATGTTCATTTTATAATTTAAATTAAAAATAATTATTTGAACTCATTGATAAATTAATAAATAAAATTATGTGTTCCGAAATTAATTTTTACAGTATTATATTTAAATTCTAAACTATAAATCTATCATAAATATTTTATAAAATTATTATATTAATCATATATATTTTATCCTTTTACCCCAATAAAACCCTAATTTACCCTAATTCCCAGCTTCATTCCTTTTAAAACACACACGCACGCTTAGAGAAAAAAGAAAGGAAACATAATGGAAAAGGGAAAAACAGAGGAGAAGAGGAAGGAGAAGCGAGGGAGGAGAAAGGAACGGCATCGGTTGGGGGCCTCACTACCGTCACCGTCGCCATCGAGCACGAGGAGAAGAGAGAGGTTCGCAGTAGAGTGAGAGAGAGAGAGAGAGAGAGACAAGCGTGACTGAGGAAAGCTCACGACAGAGATGAGAGGGACCGTCGCCATCGACGCTGGAGTGGTCGGAGCCGCCATCGTCGATTGAAGGTGCCGCCATCATAGTGAAAGAAGCCTAGAGAGAGACATGAACGAGGCTCGAAGAGAGTGAGCGTCGCTCCTCTACCATTTCTACCCAGCGTCGCTGCCGCCGGAGTTAGTTACTACCATCGCCATTGGAGATGAACCCAGTTGTTCTCTTGCTGCCGGAGATGCCAAAGCCTATGCCACTGTGGGTATTGCCGTTGGAACCGCCGAAAACTCTTACTATCTAGGCTGCCATTGTTGTTCTATTTTGCCTTCCCCTAGTAGGATTGAATTATGTTCTGTGTCATTGTTTTGCTTGTTGCTGCCTTGATGATAATCTGCTTCATTTTCTTGATTTTTCCTAGCTGAAAATCATTATTATATCTGTTTGGTATCGCCATCCTTGCCCGGAACTACTCATGTTGCTGTTATTCTGGTTAATGTTGCCGGCACTGTCCTCGTAGTGTTATTAATATGACATCGAGGTAGGGGGTTTAATTTAAACGATTTTAATTTAAGAATACCTACAAAGTTGATTGAATAGCTGTAAATAGGTTTAATTATTGTGAGTAATTGATTGAATATATGGATGTTGAGTTGTGGCTGCGAATGTGATTATGCTTGTTGATTTTGTGTAATTGGTTGGTTATGTGTGAATTATGAATTGTTGATGAGTGATTGCTGAGAATGCTGAATCTTGATGGATTATATTGGTTGATTGCTCTTGAGCTAGTTATTAGATATATTGTAATTGGTGGTGAACTTGGTGGATGATTGTTTTGAAATTGATTTTGAGAGGTATTGAAGGTTGAATATTGAAATATTAAACTTTTGTTGAAAACCTTATTTTCTGCATTACTTTTAAACGAAGTTAGAAACTTTGAAAAGTTATAACTAATTCTATGAAGATTAGAATTGCGTGGGACTAAGTCTAAGGTTAAACTTGGGAATAGATGGAGCTCAACTGAAAAATTTGAGGCTTTTTCGTTAAATATACAATTTATGGAAAATTTTTAAATTCAGGTTGTTGAATCTGTCGTGCTGCAGAAAAGTTCGAACAAGGTAGCAACTTGTTTGTCTTGTTGCGACTCCTACGAATTGAGTTCTGGAGCGAAACCAATTTTGTTTTAACATTTTATTAACTTGGTTTATTTCTTTAAAACTTCATAATTTTAGGAGTTAAGGATTGGGGGTTGTGAGTTTTTGAAAATTGGTGGTCAAAGCTGGAAAGAATCAGTTTTCAACAAGTTATACATCAATTTCTAATGCTTGTAACTCTTAGAATTGAATAGAAATTGAGTTGCACTCAAGACACACTTGTTTTTAGATAAGTTAGGAGTCTCTAAACCAAAATTTAGCTTAATTGAAGTTTTGTAGTAAAAGTTATGTAAGTTGAAAGATACCAAGTTTGCTGATTTCTAAAACAGATTTTGACTCTTTTCTACCTAACTTCCAAACTATGTAACTTTTTCATTAAAAATGGTATTAACCTAAAACTAATTGGAAAATAAATCTGAATAAGTTAAGTTGAACCACATTAATTTTGAAGGTCATTGGATTTAATTTGGATTTTATATAAAATTTTGAATATTGCACACTGCTGCTGTTTTCTGGTTTTTAAATATTACAGGGCAGTCATGGTTTTTCTTCTATTTTCGAGGCTAGAGTAATCAGAAACTTATGGGTTTTTGTTTATTAGAAAGCTTAATCCGAGATGGTCACCCGGACATAAAATTTGTGTAATTCTAAATTCATTTGGTATTTTAAAAACAGAATTGAAGTTAGACTGTCGAAGTTGTTTTTTTGGTAATAACCTTGCATACGGGATTTAAGACTAAATTTCTATATTATTATTATCAAATGTTTTTGAGAATATATTGTTGTGAAAATTGTTGATAAAATGCTGGTGAAATGTTGAGAGAGAGGGAACCCCATAAAGGTGGCTAAGTCCTATTTTTAGAGAAGAGTATGTCCAAATTTTTATAAAAGTATAAGAATTTAATTAAAATGAATATTTAAGGCTTGTTTAATGGTGACAACTTCACTGTTTTTTTCCATGTAGGTAGATTCTTTCAACCAAGGCACCCTAGCTTCTCAAGCAAAAAACATGATCTCTGCTCCTATCCTTTTCATTCTTTCTTTTTCTTAATTCGTAATTAAGAAAGATACTAATATACTTTAGTTTTTTCTAACTTAGTCTTTGCTCATTGGGTTCAAATCAAAACTTTTCTAACATCAAGTATATACTGTCTTTAAATTTGTCAGTTAGTATATATGCATGCAAAGAGTAGCTATGTATTTATTTGTTCTTTTTCTTGTAGCACAATTCCTGCTCCAGCTATGGAAATTAATCTTAAAGAGTTGAAGTAAAATGGTATTCAAGTGGATAAGGGACTTGACTAGTAACCAAGGTAAATTCCATCAACTTAACTAATTGAATTGGTTATTGAGTTCACAAGGGACAAGCAAAGAAAGAATTCAGGGTTAAAGTGGAAGCTGTAGGCCATGTTTGACATAAAAATTTCGTGCAGTTGCTTGGATATTGCATAGAAAGAGTGCATGGGTAAAACTTTTTTTAAACAAGTTGCTCGAAAATTATTATAAGTTCCTGTTCCCAATTGATGCTTCAACTCCATGATTTATATGATCCAAGACAAGGTTGGTACATAACTTTGTGTTTGTCTTTTTAATATTTAGTATTCATGTTTTCTTATCTGTTATAATGTTTATACAAATAAAGATCATATTTAAGATTCTTTCTAGTTCTTTATGTGGAGCAGTCACCATTGAAGCCAAGAGAGTCCACTCAAGCCGAGTTATCACACCAATTTTGTTGAAGAAAAATGAAGAAATTGCCACCCTTAGGCTATAGTTATGATATTTTGAAAAATGATGATATAAGTAAAAGTAGTTATGACCTAGACTAGTATTATGTTATTTTGCAATGATGATATAATGTGATTGTGGATTTTACAACAATTTTTATAAATCAAATTTAATGGTAAATGTTTAGTTTTCTTTAGTAATTTGAATCAGATAGTTTAGGTTATTTATTGACACTAAATTAAAAAAAAGTTAGAACTAATTTCATTCATGAGAAATCTATTATAAATAAAGAATTATATATTACAAAAAATCATTGTCAAAAGTCACAAAAGGTAATGGTGTTAAAACCGCTATCAAAGACAACTATAAAATGGCAATGGTATTAAAGCCGTTGCCAAAAAACAACACTAATGGCAACGCTTTAAAACCGTTGGCTTTGTGAATAATAAAACTACAATAGTTTAAAACCGTTGCCTATCCGTTATGGTTTTAAACCGTTACGTCCTGAAAAAGAACGGCTTTAAACCGTTGCCTATCCAGCAACGGTTCTAAACCGTTCTTCAAAAATAGTTGTCAAAACCGTTGTCTATACTAGTAACTTTGGCAATGATTTTTTTGTTACCGTTGCCTTTGAACATTAGCACCCGCGCATATACCACAGGTAAAAAACTATATTCAAAGGGTTGTCTAAGGTTTTAAGAACAATTTTTCGATATATAATAACAATTTTTAGCCGTTGTAAAAATCCTTATTTATTGTAGTGTAACTAATAAAATTTATACTATTAGGTATATACACTGTCCATGACAAATTAAATAATTTTCTCGCTGAAAATTAGAATGACTTTTGTCATGTATGTTCTTCTGTGCGTATGTACTTACACACACAATTGATTTTTATCTTTTTAATATTTCACTTTTTTAAGTCAATTTTTTTAAGTTAGGTAGATAAATTAATTAATAATAAGATGTTAATGTCATTGTTTTAAAACAATTATCATTATTTCTCTATACTTTCTTTTCACCTTATACCAAGTTCGTACAATAATTATGGTGAGTATTCCAAGTTGGTAACTGTTATTTGAGATATCCTATGCCAGCTTCTATCTAATAATCTACTGTTAGAAAATTAATTTAAAGCGCCACAACATTAATGTATTATTCACTCCAAAAATAATTAATTTTAGTGATAAATTTTTAGCGATAATATGGTAGCATTATTTTCTTTAGTTAATTTATATGTTTGTGGACGTTTGTATAATATGTCACTAAAATTGTTTAACGAAAAAATATAATATAATTAATGTCTAATTATTGATACATGTGTTAGTAGTTATTTTTATTGTTACAAAAGGTAAAATAAATTGTCATTAAATTAAACTAATTTTTTACAATGCATTCTAAAACCATATATACTACATAATATTTTTTAAAGAAAGATAAATTAGAAATTAATTTTGACAAAGATATTAGCGACATCATCACATATATAAACAATACATGTACCAACATATACTATAACCCGTACTTGGGTACTTGACATATTTTAACTCAATTCCACATGCACTATATAATATTGCATGCATAATGAGAAATGTCAAAGTAAAATAATAACGACAACAATCATGCATGCATATACAAAATTACGATCGACTATATTAAGTGTATATTAAAATTAGTCATTCAAATTAATTATTAAAGTCAGTTATTAGTATAAAAAAATATATATGTTAAACATAAATTAAATCACATATATATTTATACACAAATATATTAATAACTGATTTTGATATACAAATAGTATTTTCTATAAAATTAACATGTACAACATGCATATATACCCATTACCACAGTAGTTCTTCCGATATGACAAAACTGAGAATAGTAATAATTCATAAACATGAACCATATGATATATGCATGCTTTCATTCAGAAACCCACTAGTAAAGGAGAGAATAATGATGCTAACTATTCAAGACCAGGGACCATGAATCCCATGATCCCTTTGTTTCGTTCTGACATTCAATTTTTGCATCCTCCATAAGAACATCATGTAGAAAATTATTTTAGTTAGGCCCCTCTTAATAAAAATTATCAAATTATTCTTCTGCAACTTGTCAGATATTAATTTAGTGTTAGAAAAATTGCACATAAATTTGATCCTTAAAAGAATTATATATTTACATATAGATTTTGTTTTTATAAGACTTTTGACATTTATTTAGAAATTTGGACAAACTTGAATTATATATATAAGCATGCGCGTTTTCTGACCACCTAATTTTTTTAGTCGAGACTATTTTTATCAAGAAATTAAAAAGAAACGGATGGATAAACCCATATATTTATAATAGTTAAAATCTCGATTTAATTATTAAAATTTTTTAATATTATAATTTTAAATAGGTTAATCAATTTTATGTTAAATCTAATAATTTTATAATTTATTTTTTTTATAATTTCATGTTTTACGTACTTATTTAATTTTACGTAAAATTTTAATTTTCTCTACCTTGTTTATATTAGTTACAAATATTCCATATATAAATTACAATAAAATTATGTAATTAAGCAATTTTATTAACCAACTCTCAACCTATTAGTCAATACAAATATACTCATTTCTTTTTCTAAACGTAATTGTCTTTTTCTTCTTCAACAACGTCGTTGTCGTTATCTTCAACAACTTTTTATTCTTGTTTTTCTTCTTTTCGAGTTTCTTCTTCTACATGTTTTTTCTTCTTTAACGTTGTTTTCTTTGTCGTCATTTTCTTCTTCTCGATCTTACTTGATTTTTTTCCTCCATCTTTTTTTCTCTTCATCTTTCGATCATTATCATCATCGTCGTCTTCTTCATCATCTTCTTAATCTCTTATATATGTTTAGAAAATAAATTAGAATATAAAAATTTTGATTCACAGTACAAACATTTTGATGCACATCACACATTTTTAAAGGACCACATACTTAGAATATAGATATCCAGCTAATAAAATATGGATAACACATAATTGTTGGTACACATTACAAAAAATTTGGTGCATAGTACAAAAATATTTGAAGGATTACATGTCTAAAATATTGACACCCAAAGAACAAAATATATTCAGCATAAAAATTTTGATGTATAATATAAAAATTTTTAAAAGAATAAAATTGACTCATTCTATTAACAAAATATATTTCCAACAAAAATTTATGTATTATATATAAAAAATTTTATATTATATTAATAAAATTTTTGTTATATGTAAAAATTTATGTATTATGTATAAAATTTTTTGTGTTATATCAATAAATTTATGTATTTTTAACAAAAAAATTTATGCTAAAAAAATAATAAAAAAAAGTACGCATACGCGGGTCTTTTTGTTTTTGTTAGGCTGATGACAAATTGGTTATATTTTATTTGACTCCAAAAACGACGTAGAGCATTACCGTATAAATGATATGCTTTTAATAGTTTAGGGCACTAAATGCTAAGTTCATATTGAATTCCAAACGTGATAATGATCAAATAAAATCAACAATTTGGAGTTTTCTTTAATATAATGCCAATTCTTACATAAAAAACACTTATTACTTTATCAATTGTTATAACCATTAAAAAGCTTATAACTTAATTATTATAGAATTATTATATCTAATATCACTTAATTATTCAAATAGTAGTTAAGAAATATAAAATAAGATAAACAATAATTAAAAAATATAAAATAAGATAATTTTAAACTGTTTTGAATTGATTTTCTGTTTTTTCTTAAATATTTTTATTTGTAAAATAATTATAGTTAGTGCAAGAGGCTGCAACTATTACACGAATTGTGGCTGAAATGTTGATATATAAGTTTGTTGAATTTTGGCTAATCTTTTATTAAAACGTCTTTACAAAATTGAAGTTTGGTAAACGGAATTAGTAAATAATTAAAAAAACAATCCCATTACGTTACCAACAATATTTCTGTCAATTTTTGTCCATTTTTATTTATAATTGTGTTTAATCGAAGTGTCTTTGTAGATATATCTAATAATAAAAATGTCTTTTTTATGGCGATATTTAATAAAAGTATCTTTATAGATATATTTTTTAGATGTGTCTTTTTATATATGTGTTTAAAATATAATAATTAATTATTATTGATAATAAGTTAACAGATAATATGTTGGTATCCTATACTTTTCTTTAAAAAAAATTACTAGAATATGCTTTTGCCTAAGTTTTGAAAAAGACTAATATGCTTCTTAAAATGTTGCAAGTAATAAGTATTGTTTTTAATATTTATGTTTTAACAATTTTTTTTAAATCTTGAAATTAACATATGAATCAGTTCATATTTAATTAAGAGTAAGTATTCAAACAAGAAATTATTTATTTTTATATATATCATGTCAATTTCCAAAATCCTTGATTCCTAAGATGAAAAATTAATAATAATATTAGTATTATTATTCGAATAGACAGGACATTAGAAAGGAAGAAAAAACAAAATATGACCAAAACGTAAAGAGGGTAGGGTTGAATCTAAATGCCAATAGGGCCCAAACATGAAACTAAACTCCAAATTCCATTAAATTGCTTCTCTTTTTTTTTTTTCTTATGTATATGGTGCTGCTTCAAACAGCAAAGCCTAATTAGCGTTTTGTTTCAACAATGTGTAGTGTCACTTGACAGGTTCAGAGAATTAGTACACAATTGTACTATTTTCTTGAGCTGTCATCATAAATTTTAAACATGTTTTAATTTGTTTTGCTAATTCATAATATATATAATTCCGGTATTTGTTATTCTTAAGTTTTCAGTTTTTGTTTTTTTAGTATATTATATTACGGCTAGCAATTTCGTTAAAATTTAGTCAGCACTTAATTAATAATTAAAAGTAAAATGAATAATTTTATATTATTGAATATAATCTCGCACCATTAAACACATAATGACGAATTGATGGTTATATATCACAATTTTTACTGACTCTCTAATTCTCCTCTTTAATTACGTATTTGTAAGTGTCTACGCTATTTATTTAAGATTTTCATATTAGTAAGTTTGTGACATATTGTGAAAATTTTTAAGACTATAAGAATTAAAATTCGATCTTTGCATTGTCAGCTTTAAAAAGAACAAACATAAAAAAAAAAAATGAATGAAGACTTATAAAATTAATGTAAATTCAAAAGAGATTCTTATGTAAAATTTTTTTTATATATATGGTTTTATCAATTTAAATTTTTGAAATGTATAATATCATGATTCATGCATGACATATACACTATTGCAGTTAAATGGAAATTATATAAGATCCTTTAATTTTTCAATTTTCCGTCGATTGTTATGGACACCATGGTTCAATTGTTTGAAATTATTTTCAGATGCCACTGTGTTGATCTTAATTAGCCTATCTCTTAGATTTGAAGCAACTAGGATAGACAACTGTATTTGCCCAACTAACACATACCGCCATATATAAACTAAACTCTGGAGGACGATACATGCATTTTTCCATGTTTCATTTTTGAAATCTTTAATTTGGTATTTATCATTATTATTTTATTTAGGACAAGATTTTAAAAATCGAGTCAGTCAATCATTAAACTAACAAAATTAGTGATTCAAAAAATTATAAATTTATCATTAAAATTCAACTGACTGGATATATAATAAAATAATATATTTTTAAAAAATAATTCTTTATTTTAAAAAGCTTTTTAAACCAGTTTTTTAATAAAAACATTTAACCAGTTCAATTAGTTCATAAATTTTCAACAAGTTATTACAAGCTCTTTGACCAGTATTTTACAATTGATTTTTTTACTTGAATCGAATGGATTAAATGACTAATTTTTTGTTAATCCAATTGAATTGACCGTTTTAAATAAATTAGTAAAATTTGTTTTTTTTCTTATAATTTTATTAAATTTTTAATTAGATTTTTATATTTCTTTTCAATTAGATCTGTACACTATTTTTAATGTTGTAATTAGGTCTTTTTCATATCAAAAACGTTAAAATTAATAGAATATTTCTCCCAAAATACATACGAATAAAGATCTAGTTAGATCTTTAATCATGAATACCTTCAATTTATAAAAAAATATTCAGTTAACCCTAATATTTTTTATACTAAGAAAGACCTAATTATAAAATTAAAAATAGTGTAAGGACCCAATTGAAAGGAAAAAAAATATAAAGATCTAATTGAAAATTTGATAAAACTACAAAAACCAACAGAATAATTAAACTAATATTTTTTAATTTTAAAAAGCTATACTTTAACAAATTCGGCAGATACCAACTGTTAGTTTTTCAGATGAAACCGCCGCAAAACGCATAGCAGTGATTGATAGACCGCTCCAAAATAGGGCACGACTAAACCCTTAGCTACGATTTTCTGCAACCACTGGAATAACCGTTGCTAAAAGGTATTTTGCGGCAGTTAATAGCCGCTACTAGTTTTGGAACCTGATTGATGCCTGTGTCGCGAATCGCCGCTATATTGTTCGTAAAACTTGTTATTTTTGTAGCGGGTAATAAAAACTGTCGGCCGCCACTAAATTTCTTATTTTCCATTTTTCATTTCTGGAGTGTATTTCAAATTTTATTTCAAATCACAATGACTATTTTTCTATATTTTTATTTCAAAAGTTAGGTATTAATTTAACTCTTTTACTTTCAATTATAATGAAAATACATAATTCAAGTAAAAAATAATTCTAGAATAATCCAAATTATATATATAATTGCAAAAATATAAGTTGTTAATAGTAATTTGTCCTCGAAATGCACTATTTATAAAGCAAACAAAATATATTAAATTGTTAAAAGATCTTTATCTATTTCGGTGTGTTCCTCAAAGATTTCAGCTCTGTAGCAACATCAGGTAACAAAATATCTCTCTACTATTGGATTATGTATCTCAACAGATTGTCTATATCCTGTCTCTTTTGCCTTCATTTCTGTTGCATCTGTCTTTAGTTCTGCTGCTGCTTTCAATTCTGCAATCCAATTATGATCTTCCTTAATTTACACTCAAGAATTTGATTGTTGTATAGTATTACGAATAATTTGGGTTGGACATGATCCAAAACTTACCCCGAACTCGTTCTAAATGCTCTTTTCCAAGAACTCGTGCAAGCGAATCATTATGTGAAAACTCCTTCGAGGAACCATCTTGGATCTCGATATTCGCAATTACTTCCTACAGACATACTAGAATTAGGTTATTGTGATTTTAAAGTTAGCAACATGAATACAGCAATAGAAGTAAATAATTAAAAAACAATACTTGCTCCAACAACATACGCATCTTACATATACGAGCCATCTTTTTTTTTATAAACCATAGTCCATACCTCTCCTCTATTAATGCGCCTTTTTTTGTAATTTCTCCTATAAACACATTAAATATTTTTACAATCATATTTCTAACAAATGAATATCACAAAATACGAAAAAATATACAAAAAAATTGACACATAATTACCTCTTCATCCTTTCGCCTTGCCAACGTCTTGAAACTCCTAGTATATGTATAAAGTTGCTTCAACCAATTTAGAACATTTTGTCTATACTTTTTCTATAAATAAAGAGACAAATATAATTAAGCATGTAATGAATTTTAGAATTTAATGACTCCTTTATGGTGTCCTTTATGTTTTAAGGTTTAGAAACATAATGGAAGGGTATGATTTTTAATTCTATCACAGTCAATCAATAATTTTATTCAGAAATTCAAAAAGTTTAAAATTAGATATTAAATAAAATACTAATTTAATATTAATTACTTTTGTTGAATTCTTCCATCGATATTAAAGGTACCATTTTCACTGCTATGCATTTATTCCTAATGATTTACACTTAGTATTTTCTTTTAATTTTTTTTCTCGTCGTAAAACTTATGAAATAAGTTATTGCTTATTTTCTTTCAGATTTTTCGTATCCTTTGAATAATTAACCACTTTATTTTTTCATTGTCATTCTCCTTATATTAAAAGGTTCGCCACAAATTTAAAATGATGAATATGAAGATAAGAAAAAACAAGGGTATAGATCATATTTTATATAACAAAAGAAGACATCAAAACTAAAATTATACCTTAACTGTGTCATATGTATGTTCTTTCAAAGTAATGTCTATTGTCTTTCAACTTTCTTCATATGGTTTTATAAAGTGAAAATTAGGTGTTGGTTGAAGGCTATATCAAGACGCTCTTGTTTCAACCAGTACTTGAAAACAGCGAACGAATCTACCATGCAAGTTTGTTCCTTAGGCATATCCTAAAAAACTTGTGCTAAACTATATTTGAATAATATTTATTTTAAGTTGATAAATGCTAACAAATTTGTTGCAATAATATTTGCTATATTAACATTCAAATTTGTAGGAACTTCAAGAATGGGGATTAATGTACGAGAAAAATTTAGGTATATTTTTGTGACATGCGCATTTAGGAAGAACTCTGAAAACATACTTGTGAATTGAAGGTAAAAAAATAAATATTTAATATAGAAAGTTCATCATAAAGAAGCAGTGTGTTTTATAAGACCCTAAACTATATTTTTTATTATGTATTTGTGCTTAAAAACAAATATGTTGAGTTGGATATTACATCACAGGAGAAAATAAAATTTATAAAATTGCACATTACAGAGTTTTTTTCAAGAAATCTGCCCAAATTACTAACAAGGGAGATGGTAATTGTTTATTTTTGTTTAATTTTAAAATTGTCTTAGCATATTAACGTTTCTTTTTTTTCTTAAAGTTTAATTACTCTAGTTTTACTAAATTTTCAATTAGGTCCCTATACCTTTTTTCTTTTCGCTTGAGCCCCTATACCGTATCAGATTATGTAATTAAGTCACCGTCGTGACAAAAACGTTAGAATTAATAGAATATTCCATTAAGTAAAACGGATATGTCTAACACTTGATGGAATATTCTGGATAATTTAACAAAATATTTCGTTAATTCTAACGTTTTTATTATGATAAGGACTTAATTACACAATCTAATATAGTATAGGGACCCAATTAAAAAGAAAAAAAGTATAGGGACCGACAGAGTAATTAAACCATTTCTTAATTACTATTTAATGACTTGGGAGTTCTCAGTTGCTTTTGAGCAGACTTAGATTATTGTATGCATGTTAATGTTTTCAGTGTTAGCTGAATATTCAGGCAAAATAGTTAATGATAGTCTAAATGGGGCAGAGACTAATGTAGAAGACAATTTAGTTGATATCTCCTCCATTAAAATTGACATCTCTATGCAATTTGATCTCAATAAGGTTTTAAAAGAAGATAATGAAACCTTAGATGACTAACAAAGACAAGATGATGTACATGTTATAAATAGGGGGCTTCAATCTGAACAAAAAACCATGGTTTGGAGATGATATAATAGATCCTGTAACACGTGAAGGCAGTAGATTCTTGATAGAGTATTTTTGGCCAGATTAATACGATGTTAAAGAGAAATTTTGACATTTTATTTTAAGACTTAGGTTAATTCTCTTAATTTAATGGTTTAGGTCGTAGTATTACATATTTGTCTACTTTAAGAATTTATTGATTTAAGTTTAGTAAGGTATAACTTCAAAAAAGCTTAAATTTCATTTATGTCGATTGAAATTAGTTTTAATTTTATGTATTTAAATATTGACTTATTTTTTTCCTTTTGATTTTATACTCGAATACAAATTTAAAAGATCTTATAGTAAATAAGGTAATTTAATTAGTAAATTTGTTCACATAATTAAATAAATATATTTTTTAATTGATTAATTTTTTTTACGTAATAAAAAAATAAAAATAGTGTCACGGTTTAAATAACAGTTTCAAACATATATCTCAAAAAAAAGTTTTTAGAATATATCGAAAATTAAATACAGACAAACTCAATTTTTTAACCAATAAAAATTTTAAAAAGAGACTATTCTTGAGGATTTAAACAAATTTGTGACAGTTGAAATGAAACTATCGCTAATAATAAAACATAATACAGTTATTATTTTTCCAGCCACATTGACTGCCGTAATATGTCAATTTTGCAGTGGCTACAGTGTAATCGTCACTAAATACCAAACTAATTGTAGCACCGCTCTTATCCGTGCATCAAACGTGGCCATTATTCAGATAGCGACCGTTTTTTCTAACCGTCGCTAAAACACCACCACTAAGTGCCCAATTTGTTGTAGTGCTAAACGATGATCATACTTTATTAAAAAGTACACACTACACTTACCATTGCCGTTAATTTGATGTTTGATCCTGACTTGGGATAAGGGTAAAAAAAGGTGCGTACTAATTAACGTACTATATTATACTGGAAGCCTCTCTCCCCGTACGTACTAATTATTAATTAACGTACCATTTATACCAAAAGGCTCTCTTCACGTGTTGTTTGTTTGACATGCCAAAATCATGTATGGTAAAACTATATGTAAGGTTTGATGACATATTTACATTTAGCACTGATTTTTTATGGAATATTTCCTATTAATTGAATGACTAAATTTCTAGTCAAGTGGTTACTGATATTTACGATATATATGTATATAATTTTTGAGTTTTTAATTGTATTATTATAGTCTCTAAAATTAATATTTAGGTATTATATAGTGATTTTTCGAATTTTTTTTCTGTAGTGACTCAACAAATAGAGTGACGTACTAGCATTTTAATGTTATGTTAGACACTGACAAAGCATATTATTTAATTTTAACGCCCAATAAAAATAGATGTAATATCATTTTGATATATACAAAAATTATTTTAAATGTCAACAACATATTAAAACAATGTCCTATATATTTTTATTGGAAACTAAAAACAAACAATGTCGTTTCAACAGGGTCTAATGTGGTATTAGAGTATCAATTCATTACTCTATTTCCTGATTCATTGCTAAAAAAAATTAAAGAATCGGACTATTATGATATCTAAAAATTAATCTTAGAAATAATAATAGTACAATTAGAACTTTAAAAATTAAATTGATGCATGAGATAAATTTCAGTAACTACTTTATGAATTTAGTTAATTCAATCACTAAATTATAATTATATTTACTATAATTTTTTACAAATAAATAAATTTATGTATATTTGGTGGGTGGGTGGAGTGGGGGGTTGTGACCTTGTGCGAGAGGGGGAAATTCTCTCTCTGTTTTCCTTTCTAATATATACTAGTGATATTGGGACACGCACCCACTTTTGAATAACTTGGACCCTAGGGAGAATGTGAAAGGGAAGTGATATATTGGCACTTCTAAATTTAATACCAACTCTCTGATCTTTTCGTGTAATTTTTTTAAATTATCATATTTTATTATTTTATTTTTAATGATGATCAGATAAATTTTCTTTGAAAAATAATATAATAGGAAAAGGACTATACTTTCATATGAAATCGTCTTAACAAAAGTTGAGAAACAAGTGCTGATGAAGTAAAAGCTGGAGTGGTGTCGTTTGAGGTGTCCTACTATATATATATAGACACACACACATGGACATTTTGAAGATGTGTGACCTATAATAATGAAGATACAATGTGTACGTGTGTCTAAATAACAATGACAATGACCATATGTGATTTAATTTCATAGAAACTTTGATTATTGATATATCGGGTGTGTGGAATCCCAACCCCCAAGGCCCCAACGCTTTTCATTATCTAAAAAAAAAATCACAAGTATTTTAATTACTTGGAAACAATTCTATTCAAGTATATATTCAATATGTTATATAAGTGACATAATGTTGTCAACACATACATACTACTACTATACTATATGTTGAGTAGTATTCAAATCTGATGAAGACCACACAAATTATGTGAAAATACCTATCATTTCAATCGATCATGTATTGTACTGATTTATTATATACGCGTATTAAATTATATGGTTTCCAAATATGGTTCAAATAATGTATATGTCCATGCAGCTTACGAAATAGAGGACCACAGAGAATGATATACGTACATTAAATATGTGAAGTTAGCTCTGATTTTTTCTTTTTATAAAAAAAAGGAAAATTATTTTTCAAAAAAATTAGTTGAAATGCTTGCCTTCACGTTTATTCCATTTTCTGAATGATATATAGAAGAAAGATGGCTTTAATGTATGTTAAGACGAAAAAGTCTCTGTTTTTAATTAATTGTTCATTGTAAGATATTTATTTGGATTAAGACAATTATTGAAATGTATTAATTAAAGATATAAAAATTAAAGGTAATTATAAAATTATTCTTGATATCAATAATTATTTTACTGCTTTATATTCTCTCCGTATATTAATTTAGGGATATATGTCAGGGCTGAAAAAATTACGTTAATCTAATTAATAATTAAGTGGATCATTAGTTATGAGAAAGTAAAATTTTAAAATCAGATACTTAGGAATGGATATCATTATTCTTATTTTAAAAATATTACTATTTTTTATAAATTTATACAAATACTCAATGTAAAAAAATTATGTGTAAAATGATATTATCAAAAATAGGAATGATAATTCTATTTTCCTAGATAATTAATTAAAAAACGGAAAGAGTAAGTAATATATAGTTGACAATAGAAAAATGAATTGGTGATGCTACACAAGCGTTGTTATAACTAAATCTAACAAAATTAGCACAATTTCGGCAAAAACAATGCGTGTATCACACGTTTCTTTTTCTCTGTACTTTTTTTTTTATCGATATGTAATATAAAAATTTTGTTAAAAAACACAAAAATTTAATAACATAGTATAAATTTTTGTATATAGTACAAAATTTTTGTACATAATACATAAATTTATCAATATAACATAAAAAAAAATTATATATAACACAGAAATTTATCAGTATAACACAAATTTTTTATATATAGACCATCAAATTTTACTACACGACTTAGAAATTATTTCTATTGTTGTTCTAGATATTATGCTATTACCAAAATTTTTATGCTGTACATCAAAATTTTTATACTTAATAATTTTGTTGTATAGCTCAAAAATTACTTCTACATCTGTTGTTTTGAGTTTTGTATTGTATACCAAAATTTTTGTATTTAGTAATTTTATTGACCATATATAGAAGAAGAAGAAATCAGACGAGTGAAAGAAGAAGAAGAAGGAAAATGAGGTGAAGAAAGAAAAGGTGAAAGAGGAGGAGATGATGATAACAACGACAACGGTAATAATAATAATACAAAAAAAAACAAAAAAAGAGAAGAAAATACAGAAAACAAAAAAGAAAAAAGATAAAAAAATAACAAAAAAATCTGTAGATGAATTTTTTTTAGTACTAATTAGACTTGGTTATACAAACTGTTTAAATGCCTAACATTTTAAAAAATAAATAGTCTCTATTCCTTAGCTTTAATTATGAGTGTTTTGGACAAGAGTAGTGTTTTATAAAAATGTGGATTTTCAGTTTAATATCGAAGTGATATTTCTAAGGGATGATAATATTGTTGGTTTCTTTAAAAAAAAAATTATTTTCATTTTTTCATTCAAGTGATGTAGCTAGATAGTAGGGTAGTAGTTATTCAGTATTTATATATGTCATGACATCGTTTTTTTTAAACTTAAGTTGATAGGATGGAGGATATAATATGAATAATTATATCTCTAACAATATATAATAATAAGTGTTTGGGGTTGCAATTGATGATTGTTACAGCGCACCCGAAATAATTGATCTATTAATAAATAAGTGGAGCCATTTGTAATTGGCTTTTTCATTTTCTTCTTAACTTTTTTTAGATGCATACCATCTAACTCGTACGGTACTCGGTGTTATTATTATCGGGGATGCCATTGTTTTTCCATTATATTATGGAAGCAATCACTAACAAGAATATAGGTAAGGGATGGAGTTTGGTGACAAGAGAAGCCATGCATGCCAATATGAAAATAACATCAAGAGTAAATATGATTTTTTATAATCATATATGCAAATTAAATGGTCAATATTATAATTCGTATTTAACAAATAATGTAGTAGTAAGACTCGTTATATATAATAAGCAAAATTTTTACTCATACCCTTTTGCTGATCTGATATCCGTATGAATGCATGCATGCACACTCAAATATATATAGAATATCAGAGGGTTAATTAATTTTTACTGGTGTATGGAACAAAAAAGCTTTCTATTGGAAAATTATTGAAGCTAAAGGGTAATTTAAGTTTCTTTTCCTTTCCTTGTTCATGTTAAACAGTGAGCAGATTAATTTTTTCTTTTTTTTTACTTTTCAGTAACTCTAGTACTCTTTCTAGTCTTTAAACAAAATAACTATTTACAAATTATAAAACAATTTCCAATTTTATTATCTTAAAGATATTTTGTATTGCTATTTACCCAACTAATCCTATGTGTTTCTTTTATTATATACACTTTTGATTGAAAAAATTATGAAGTAAAATATATTTTTTTTGTACTTGAAACTCAAGTTTCATTATAACTCTTGGAAGTCATGTAGGCTTGGTTGCAGTTTGGCTCCTTAGGCACGAAAATTGGCCAATATTATTAAATCCCAGAACAAATAAAAAATTATTTAATAAAATTTAAATTTTATATATATTTAGATTAACTTAATAATAGTAAATACTTTTTAAATATAATAAAATATTTTAATTTGGTCTATGAATTTACACACAAATCTCAATTTAGTCTATGAAATATTAATTATTTCTATTTTTTGCCCTACATGTTATTATTCATCACTTCACTAAAATTCACATATCTTCCAAATCGTAACTCCGATTGACGACCCGTTTGCGGCCACGCGTCGCTTTCGTCATGCTCTTCGATTCTATACCACTTTTGTGGTAAGTATTTCCAAGAACCTCGAGTCATTTTTGAATTTTCCTTCATTTTTGCATTTTAGGTGTAGAATGTTGAGATTTTTGTGATTTTGATATTTAGGGGAGACTTAACCTTGAGTTTTAGCAGAGTTTTGGTCCATAAACACGTAGTACAAGGTAAGAGAACTCTTTTCATTTGATTTTTTTCTAATTATGTATAAAACCCTAGCTTGAGATGTGAATGTTTGGTGTAATTAGATTTAATAAGGAATGATTACTTGCGTTGATTTAGTTTGTGTTGCAATTTTGTGGCTTGGCTTGATTTCGGAGCACTTAGTGGAGGTTTGGTGTCGTGGATAGAGGCTTGGATGTGATCCAGAAGAGAATCCAAGGATTGAAAAACTGTCGTCAACAAGGTAGGAATTTTTCTTAATTAAAACCATTTTATTACTAAGAATTGTTATAAATCGACATCGATATGAAAAATTATATTTTTATGATTATATGAGTCTTATGAATTAGTATGTTTGATTGTTGGGTGAAGTATGTGAATTGTCATATTATGATTGTGATTGTGTACGGATAATTGTGATGAGTTATAAATTGAGTTGAATGATGTTTGACGTGAGAATTTAGGTCTAATAAGGCTGTATTCGGGTAAGTTTTAGGTAAGTGTTTGGTGGAATTGAATAAGTGAATTGTAAACCTTGGTGTGATTGTGATATTGACTTGAATGTGATCAATGTTTGAATTTTGGATGATTAAAGGTGTTGGAATGGGAAAAACTTATTGAGAATGAAAGTTAATGAAATGGTGTCGAGTATATTGTATATGATTTGGGTGGTGGTTTTGAAATGGAAAAGAAGGTTTTGGTTTTCAAAAAGAAAGGAATTGAGAAGTAGTCAAAATGACTTTATGCAGATTTTTGGTAAAAATGAGTTTTTAACCAACTTCGACGAGCCATAATATGGTGCTAAGAGTTTGTAATTTGATGAAACTTGTCTTAAATTAAAGATAATGATGAAAGCTTGGTGCACGGATTCCCACACTCTGTACAACTGAATTAGCAAGTGCACTGGGTTGTCCAAGTAGTACCTGAGGTGAGTCAGGGTCGATCCCACGAGAATTGTCGGCTTGGATCAAACAGTGGTTATTTTGTAAATCTTAGTTAGGCGAATAGAAAAGTTGTTTAGTTGTTTAAGTGCATAAAAGTAAAATAAAGATAACATTACTCAGTAATTGTGAATTCGAATGATAAGAAGATGGTTAAGGCTTCAAAAATGCTTTGTTCTTCTAGATCAATACTTTCTTACTGTCTACTCCAACTGTGAATGATTTCTTCTATAGCAGGCTGTATTTGATCAATGCCGGTTTGAGCGGCCGCCAATCTTCCTCTAGGCTGAACACCAGGTTTAGTGTGCATCCAGCCTGAATGAGGGTGAAGCTCTTGCAGTTCATTCCCTTGGTGATCCTACTCAAAACGCCATAGACAAGGTCGAATCTTACAGATTAGAGAATGTTGCGCCTTGGTTCTAGCCTTTACCACAAAGACCCTAATCTCTCCATACCTCAGCTGAACTGATGTCTCGAGAAGTCCCCAACGAAGTCGTGGATTAGCCGTCTAACAGACGTGTCCTCAAGCTAGTGGTTCATTGATATCTAATGAAAGATGATCGCTGAACCTATGTAGAATAGAGATAACCTTGTGCCAGTTCAACTCGTTCATAAGGTTGAAAAACGAAGATACATCTTAGAATAGAATCAAACACAGATTGGAAATAGAATATTAGTACTTTTATTAATCCATAAAACTCAGCAGAGCTCCTAACTTTAACCTAGAAGGTTTAGTGACTCATGCTGATAGAAAAAATACAAAATGAAATGTAAAAGTGGGCAAGAGTCTTCGTGTCTGTGTATATATCTAACAAGGATGAACTCTTGTCTATATATACTAATCTAATAACTAAGAATTACAAAAATATGATAGGTTTAGGATTGTAATGCAAAAATCCACTTTCGGGACCCAATTGGTGAGTGTTTGGGCTGAGTTTTAGTGTCTCCCACGTGCTAGGATGCTCCTTGGGTGTTGAACGCTGGCTAGGGACACCTTTATGGGTATTGGACACTGGCCACCTCTCTTTGGGCGTTGGACGTTAGGACTGGGGTAGATGGCTAGTGTTGAATGCCAGTTTTAGGCCTTTAATTCTGAAGCAAAGTATAGACTATTATATATTTCTGGAAAGCCTTGGATGTTAGCTTTCCATAGCCGTTGAGAAAGCCCCCTTTGAACTTCTGTAACTCCAAAAAAGCTCCTTTGAGTGCACAGAGGTCAGATCCTGACAGCATCTGCAGTGCTTTCTCTGCCTCTGAATCAGACTTTTGCTCCAACTCCTCAATTTCAGCCACAAAATACCTGAAATTGCATAAAAACACATAAAATCAAAGTAGAATCCAAAAATGTGAATTTTATACTAAAACTTATGAAAACTAAATAAAACTTAAACAAAACATGCTAAAAACTATATGAAAATGATGCCAAAAAGCGTAAAAATATCCGCTCATCAAAATCTTTAAAACGGTTTAAGAATGAACGATTAAAAACTAGTGTAAAAATTTAAAATCTGAGATTATGTAGCAAAACCATAAATTCTGGTCTGCGCGCACACCACACAGAACGTGTGCAAGAACTCGTGCGTACGCACGAGGGTGTGCGTACGTGTAACACCTTAAGTTTTAGCACCTCATGATCGTACTAAAAGTTTGAGTGCTACTTACCTCCTATCCTTTTTATTATATACTATCTTTATTTAATATTGAGTCTTCATGAATACGAGCTGAAACCTTAATTAAGAAAACGAAAAGAGACTTTATTTTAAATCACTTAATCACAAAAATATATATATATTCACATAGCTTTATACACATAGACTTATTCAAAGATCCTCAAATGCAAGTCCTACCCCTCTAGAAAACTAAACAGTAAACGACGAGGGAAAAACTTAACTCGTAAACTCAATCTTCTATGCTCCTGTAACTCCGCACTAAAACTTTGAACCTGTAGTTGAAAGGGGTGGAAATATGGGGTAAGAATTGGGGAGTTCTTTGTAGGGTCGGGGTGTATAGTTATGTTCATTATTTAAATCTAAAACTCATATTTTTCTTATTTAAAATTTTTCACAAAACAACACTCCATATATTTTACCGCTTACTAAGAAACCATTTTAATCAAAACTTACCGCTGATCCTACCAATCACGGCCTCCGGCCCAACTCAAATCAACTCGGCCTCTGAACCAAATTAAATCAACATCAAAACTCAATCACAAAACAGAATCAATCACAAGCACAAACAATGCAAGACAAACACAATCAGAGAGCAATTACAACAAGTACATCAAATTACAAATAGACAGAAATCATCAGATAGGCAAACCAAAATACTGAAGCATACCCAGACAAAGTAAACAAATCCAGTATGATTCATGCCTGTTCTACTGGCCGTGAGCTCACATGTCGATTATATCGCCAGAACCCGACACATCCGGCAGCTAACCCGAATATCATCCTCCTGCAAACCGGTAGGCGGTACACCAACACGAACCCCACCATTGCGAGCAGTACACCACCACAAACCTCGCAAGATCTTCAATTGGAAAAACAACACACATGTGGGCGGTAAACAACCACGATCCCCACGTCCATCATGTCATTGGACAAGCGGTACACCACCACGATTCTTGCCAGGTCATAGCTCAAATTCAAAACCACAATCTTTTTAAAATCTTGACCTGGAGTAAGTGGGACAAAACCACAATTCTTGCATACTGTCCAGGTCTTTCCAGATATCAAAATCTTTCTTTAAAAATAATTCAAATCCATTTCTCTTTCATTAAAGTCCTTTTCATCAAAACAAAAGTCTCAAACCAACTTCAAATTCATTCTTTAATTCCATTTAAAAAAGAAACCCCAAAATACATAATTCTCAAATAAACAACAATAATTAAACATAAACTTAATCAAACTCAAACAATAATCAACCAAACCAACATTTACTTATCAAATTCACATTAAATTATTATAAAATTACCAAATCCTACCTCCATACAAAATCAAAACAACGGAAACTTCGAAAAAGTTTTTTGACCGAGCTGTTGAAGAAGAAAACTGTGAGAAATCATTTGTACCTCCTAGAACTCCAATTGGCCAAATTAAAAAAAAGGTCAGGAGAGCTACGTCATCGTCAGTTTCTACCGAACAAAAATGATGCCAATGTAAAAGAGAAAGATACAAACACTTTTATAGAATCATATTTTTTATTAGAATTACGGAGTTTAAAAAATCGAAAGCTAAAAGTCAAAAGTTCTATGGCTTCACGTTATCTTACTCACGGTTTACTCTCTTTTTTCTTTCTTTTACTTTCAACTTCAGTTCGGTCATAAATAGTTCAAATTAATAGAATAAAGTATAATTAAATTAAATTTTAATAATCATAATATTTTATTTAATTATTTTTGGTAAAATAATTTTTTTAAAAATAAAATCTTAACAAACATAATAATTCATAAATAACTAATTATTTAATTTTAAAAAATTTGAAATTTTACATCCTACTCCATTTAAAAAAAAAATTTGTCCTAAAAAATTGTTACTTTGAAACAAGTTCGAATCTAAATCAAAGAAAAATAGGATCCATGAAGAGAAATACGCACAGTGTCAAAGATAGTATTCAAAAGAAGTCAGGTAAGCCTTTAGATTTACAGGCAAACAAAGATACACAAGAACGATAAAGTATGGTTGAGAAATAATCAGATCACATTCTGAAAAAATCCAAGACAAAAGATTCCAATGAAGATAATGAAGGAAGAGATGACACGAGTTCGTGTAGCATGAATAAAGATTGTACTTCAGATCCAGGCTAACTTCGTAATCTCTAACGTTTCTAAATCCCGTAATTCGTATTACTCATTACTTCTATTTCATCCATGATAATCCATTAACGTTCCCATATACATAAATCATCAGTATTAAGTTGGCCAGACCTAATACCATGAGGAAAGTAACGGTCGACTAACAGTATTAATCATTAGACAGTCATGCATCTGAAACTCAAACTCTTGTCATTGGGACAAGTCCTATTGCATGACAAATACTTAGAGTATGCAGTGAAGCATAGTCACTCCATTCCCAATGTAACACCCTAATATTCAAATCCTTATGCTCGAGTCATAAGTCAATGATATTACGGTGGTACGACTCTCAGGTGGATTTTTATATATAAACATAGGTAATTTCGAAAGGAGTATTAATCGAGAAGCCTGAAAAGAGTAGGAATAAAATCGCGAAGACGTATCACTCACGATTCGACAACGAAAAGATAAAACGTGAAGCCGAAAGCGATATATGGACAAGGCATAAAGGAGATTAAGAGATAGATAACAGATAGATATATATAACATAAGTAAATAGCCACTAGTCGCGACCCGCGAAGTTTAGGCCGGCTAGGGTACAGTATGAAAGTAACTGACAACAGTACATCCTAACCTCTCCCAAAGGAAACATAAGAGCCTCTATAGGCAAGTTCCAAAAGAGTTCAACACATAATATAATCTTTTCAAAACAAAGGTGGAGAGATTCTACGGAAAACACAAAGTGGAGATAATAAAGATCTTCGCCGGCTCTCAGACGAACCACAGCTCACTTCTGAGCACCTCGACCTGTATCTGAAAAATAAGAGATATATACGGAATGAGAACCCCGGGCCCATGGGTTCCCAGTACGGTAAAAGTGTCAAATAAATACAATGTACTGCAATAAAACTCACTAAGCATCCTAAACTCCTTTTCACCAAGTATCCAGCCTAGATTCTCACTAATCCATAAATAGGCATCTGACGTAAGGGGATACTAAATCTAGTTCATGTTACACATGTTTCCCAACTCGCTGATTCTTCCACGAATCAGACTCAGAATTATAAGCAAAACCATCACCAGTTGTTCTGCCTCAGCAACTCTATATCAATACATCATACCC
>NC_029776.3:88894822-88902021 GCF_000817695.3 Arachis duranensis
GCATATCATAATGATTTAATACATAAGGGGTGAGATCGGAGGCTTAGAAGTATGAGATTTGGCTTTTAAAACTCAAATATCAACTTTGGCATGAAAACAATGCCACGCGTACGCGTACTCCATGCGCACGCGTGGATGGCCTTAAAAACTCATCGACGCGCAAGCGTCATGCACGCTAACGCGTGGATTAAAAATTTGCCAAATCGACGCGCCCGCGTCAACCACGCATACGCGTGGATACTCTCGTGCCCCAGGCACAAAGCTGGCACAATTCTGGCACAACTCTCTGGAAAATGGCTGGGCATTGGGTGCAGCACTATCGGCGCGCCCGCGCACATCACGCGTACGCGTGGATGGCGCTTTCTGGAAGATCGGTGCATACGCGCCAAGTGTGCTTACGCGCAAGGGGTTATTCTGCTAAAAATTTTCTAAGTTAAAAACTGCAGAATTCACAGATTTAGACCCCAATCTTCCAATGGACATAACTTCCTCATTTTAAATCATTTTTCATCCGTTCTTCGAACGGCATGGACATCCCGGATCCCATTTCATTTCTAAACAGATTTGGCACAAAACAGAGATCCGTAGTCCAAGTTATGTCTCACCAAAGTATGCCAAAAAACTATATTTTTTATAAAAACCACAAAGTGCCATTTCAAAACAAACCATTTCCAACCCTTTTCAAAACCAATCAAAACATGCCAATTTCATCCCTTTTCTTTGAAATCAATTGAAATGTATCAAATTCAACGTCAAGCCTCCTCGACTCACACATTGACACATTACCACAATTCACAAAACCGCCATATAACCATTTTTACCCACTTCAAACAAATGGCTAAATTACAAACACATCAACATGTCATACATCAACCTAGGGCTCATAAAGATGATAAATCACAAGGGTTTGAGCACTTCTTACCTCAGCCCATATGAAGTAGGGATAGAACCCACTTAGAATCCATGTTGGAGTATCCCTAAACACCCAAAATCACAAGATTTCAACACTAACTTCCCAAAAACGTGTAACAGTGGGGAATTTCGAAAATTGGGCAGAGATGAATGGAATACTCACCACAAAACTTAGATAGAACTGTAGAGGATGAGAAGAGCGATGCGTGGCCGCAAACGGCTCGTCAATCGGAGCTCCGTAGCTCAAGTTATGGTGATTTGAAGATCAAAGAGAGTTAGGTTTTCTCTCTTCTCTCCTCTCTTCACTATTTCAGCGCCCCAACCTCTCTTTTAGGGTAAAAATGAGCTGAAATGCTCATAACTAATGTTTATATATGTTGGGTCTTGGGCCCACTTAGGCCCAGTTCACTTATTTTTGTCCGTTGGCCCAATTTTGGACCAAAACCTTTAAGATTAGCGCTCTAAATCGCACTTCAAATATTTCTACCTCCCCTAATTATAATTCCTCATTTCTTAATCTTATTTACTCATAATCAACTTTCTCAGCTGCAGTACCAGACAGGTCTCAGCTGGTACTGCCGGTCAAAATTCCACTGCGCGCTTTTACGCAGAAAACTATGTCTTCCGACTCGGAAAAATTCACTGAATCCAAAAATCATATTTAAATCATCAAATTCCAATTGCCAAATATTCCAACCATATTCGCTCCTACTTAACTCATTATTTAATTAATTTCGGTTAGACCGGGTATTACACCCAAGGCTCTAACAGGAACGAACTGCTCTGATATCATAATGTAACACCCTAACTTTCAGCACCTCATGATCATACTAAAAGTCCAAGCGCTACTTACCTTTAAGTCTTTTTATTATATACTATCTTTATTTAATATTGAGCCTTCGCGAATACGAACCAAAATTTTAATTAAGAAAATGAGATGATACTTTATTTTAAATCACTTAATCACAAATATACATATATATATATATATTCACATAACTTTATACACATAGACTTATTCAAAGATCCTCAAATGCAAGTCCTACCCCTACAGAAAACAAAACAGTAAACAATGATGGAAAAATAAAATCTAAGAACTTAACTCGTAAACTCAATCTTCTATGCTCCTATAGCTCCGCACTAAACCTTCGCAGTTGTAGCTGAAAGGGGTGGAAATAGAGGGTAAGAACTGGCGAGTTTTTAGTAGGGTTGGACTGTATAATTATGTTCATTATTCAAATTTAAAACTCATATTTTTCTTATTTAAATTTTTTCACAAAACAACACTCCATACATTTCACCACTTACTAAGAAACCATTTTGATCAAAACTTACCTCTAATCCTACTAATCACGGCCTCTGGCCCAACTCAAATCAACTCAGCCTCTGGCCCAAATTAAATCAACATCAAAACTCAATCACAAAACAGAATCAATCACAAGCACAAACAATGCAAGACAAACACAATCAGAGAGTAATTACAGCAAGTACAACAAATAACAATTAGACATAAATCATCAGATAGACAAACCAAAATACTTAAGCATACCCAGACAAAGTAAACAAATGCAGTATGATGCATGCCTGTTCTACTGGCCGTGAGTTCACGTGTCGATTATATTGCCAGAACCTGACACATCCGGCAGCTAACCTGGATATCGTCCTCCTGAAAACCGGTAGGCGGTACACCACCACGAACCTCACAAGATCTTTAATTGAAAAAATAACACACATGTGGGCGGTAAATAACCACGATCCCCACAAACACATTCACAACCCGTGGGCGGTAAACAACCACAATCCTCACATCTATCACGAAACTGAACAAGCGATACACCACCACGATCCTTGCCAGGTCATAGCTCAAATTCAAAACCACAATCTTTTTAAAATCTTGACCTGGAGCACATGGGACTAAGCCACAACTCTTTCGTACTGCCCAGGTCTTTCCAGATATCAAAATCTTTCTTTAAAATAATTCAAATTCATTTCTCTTTCATTAAACTTCTTTTCATTAAAACAAAAGTCTCAAACCAACTTCAAAATTCATTCTTTAATTCCATTTAAAAAAAACCAAAATACATAATTCTCAAGCAAACAACTATAATTCAACATAAATTTAATCAAACTCAAATAATAATCAACCAAACCAACATTTACTTATCAAATTCATATTAAATTATTATAAAATTACCAAACCCTACCTCCGTATGAAATCAAAACAACGGAAGTTCTAGAGAAGCTTTCTGACCGAGTTGCTGAGGAGGTATTCTGTCAGAAATCGTCTGTACCTCCTAGAACTCCAATTGGCCGAACTCAGGAGAAAGGGGGCTACGTCACCGTTAACTTCCACCGAACAAAAGTGACGCCAATGTATAGAGAAAGAAGATACAAACACTTTTATCGAATTACATTTTTATTGGACTTACGGAGCTCAAGAAATCGAGTGCCAAAAGTCGAAGGTATCAGAGCCAGGTAAAAGCCTGGTTCTGGTATCTTCTCATGAGACCACCATATAAACATAATACCATGAGAAGATCAATTAAACTCTATCCTTATTGTTATCCATATGAAACAAACTATATAATCCAAGATGAGGAGATTCTTTATAATCAATTACTTGCGATTAAATTTTCACGTTATTATACTAGGTTTTACTACAATCTTTAAACTTTGTTATATCTTACTTCTTTAATATATTCGTATTCTTATACCTTTATTATTATTCTAAACTTTGTTAAACAACTAAAGACCTTGTAGAACTCCATTCCATAATCTATTAAAGATAAGTGTAGCGGTGAGAGCTATCCATATTTAAATTAATAAGAAATAGAGTACTAAAAAGTACTGTCAATAGGATAATAAAATCTAATAAATCAATAATAAACTAAATATTAATACTCACTTGATGATGGAGTAATATGAACTTGTATTATAACCAAAATACAAAGGATGAAACTTTTTAATAAAAAGATTGAAATGAAAGCTTAAAAGTGTTTCAGAGTATGAGAGGATGTGTATAAAATTGCGGATTTTCTACAACCCCCTCTCCCTCTCCCCTTTTATAGTGGGATGTGCCCTTTATTCTTTTATATTTTAACCCCTGATTTTGCTAATCCGTTTGCACTTTCTGTGGCCTGGTTCAGAGGCTCTGTCTCTGAATTAATGTCTTCTGTTCTAGTTTTTTAAAAACCGGTAGTTGGTTTTGTTTTTTTGCTGTGATTCTATTGGAATCCTGTTGATGAATTTTTTTCTTTTCTGCATGCGATGCTTTTGTTGCTTTTTGAGATTGTCTTGACACCTTCTCTCTTGATTTCGTACAAGTGTCTGTTTTCGTCTGTTGGTTCTGCTTTTATTGCTTTTAGAGAATTATGGATCTCTTCTTCTGAGGTGGCCGCTGCAAGGACCGCCATCATTTGTTTTTTATGGGCTTGAAAGTAAGTTTCTTTTTCGAATGATATTTTTTCGAACCCTAAACTGTGGCTTGGGGGTTCTGCTCTTTTTTGGGATATAGTCATCCAATTATCAATTGCTCTTTTACTAATTAAGTTCAAGTCAAATTTGTTCCACCATTACACTTTTATGTTTCTAATTAAATATTACACGCTTGGAGTGTCTTCATATCCTGTGAAATCATATTCCTATAGTGGGAATGAAGGAAATCAGCTTATATCTATCCAGAAATGATGTTTTGTTTTTAAAATATTCATAAGCCATGCTGGCTTCTTTTGGAAAAATTGCTTCTATTGGTCCAAACTCTTGAAACCATATCTGGAACCATTTAGGAAACTGTAGAGAAATCCCTTTTCGGAACCATATGAACCAAGAGTGGAATTTGGAGAAAGATACAGGGTGTTCCACCAGGCATCTATATAATCATAATAGGAATAGTGTTGTAGTTCAAATTTTCTAGTAAAACTTTTACAATGAAAGGGAGGTTTTTTCCATTCTGATAATGTTATTACTTTCATAATCTTAATTTTTGAGAATATTGTATCTTTTGTGGTCGGGTCTTTATTATGAGTTAATTCAATAGATCCTGTGTCTACTAAGATAAATTCATAAAAGGTTCGGGTTTTTTGGATGTTTGTTGGAGGGTAATTAAAAGTATTTGGAAAACTATTTTATAAAGGGTTATTCTATCCATCTTAAACCACTCTTTCTCTAAAGCCATTATTTTTAGAGGTATTGGTTTTTCATGGTAAGGATGTTCTTCAGATAATGGTTTAGTTTTAAACAAATCTGATGGCTGCAATAATGTATATTTGTTAATTGTAGGGACCTCATATAAGCTTTTAGTTGATGCTGATGATTTTTCACTTTTAACAATTTGTAATATCGTCAAGGGTTTAATAGATACTTGTTTAGCTTGTATTGAAGTTGCTGGTTGGTCAAGAGGTTGACCATAATCTTCACTGCTTGCTTGTTTCTTGCTCATTGTTACCTTGTAAAAATTCTCTTGTTAGAAAATCAGGTAATGCATTTGATTCTCCTTTAATATACTCAATAGAAAAATCAAAGAATGATAATATAGCTTGCCATCTAGCAAATATTTGTTTAGAAACTAGATTTTTAACATCATTCTTTAATACACTAAGAGCTGCTTTGCAATCAGTTCTGATCAAGAAGGTTTTATTAAACAAATTTTCCTGAAAACGTGAAACACATAGGACAATGGCTAATATTTCTTTTTTAATGGTAGCATAATTTTTTTGGGCTGAATTCCATACACTCGAATGATATTTAACTATTTGTTTTTTTGAGGAGTTTGTAAGGACTTATTTAAGTATTCTTCCATACTCTAATTCTGAAACATCTGTTTCTACAATTAGAATTATCTTAGGGTCTGGTATACTCAAACAAGGAATTTCTTTTACTAAATATTTATTTTTTTGAACTATTTTAGACATGTCTTTTGTCCAAGGAGGAGGCTGTTTTCTTAGCTTTTTATATAAAGGTTCACATAAAGTTCTTATTCCTGGTAGAAATTTGACTACATAATTAAGACATCCTAGGAATCTTTGTAATTGTTTCTTGTCGATAATTTTATTTGGAAATTTTCTGCAAATTCAACAAATCTCTTAATCGGAGTAATTGTTCCTTGAAAAATTTCATATCCTAGAAACCTTATTTTTGTTATAAATATGTTCATTTTCTTTTCAAATAGGACAATACCATTTTCTTTTATAATATTAATAAATTTTTCTAGGTGCTGAATATGTTGGGTTATTCTTTTAGAGTATACAAGAATATCGTCTAAGTAGACTATGGTAAAATCTACATATGAATAAAAAATATTATTCATAATTTCTTGAAATTCACTTAGTGCATTTTTTAATCCTTGGGGCATTACATTCCATTCATGATGTTCAAAGGGTAATATAAAAGCTATTTTATATTGGTCTTCTTCTTTTACTGATATTTGATAGTATCCGAATTTTAAATCAAATTTAGAAAATACAATAGCCTTACTTAATCTTTTAATTAAGTCATTTTTATTTGGTACGGGGTATCTTATCCATTTTAAGGCTTTATTTAAAGGCTTATGATGAGCGGATAATTTATACGCTTTTTGGCATTATTTTTAGGTAGTTTTTAATAAGTTCAAGCTACTTTTAGGGATGTTTTCATTAGTTTTTATGCTAAATTCACATTTCTGGACTTTACTATGAGTTTGTGTATTTTTCTATGATTTCAGGTAATTTCTGGCTGAAATTGAGGGATTTGAGCAAAACTCTGAAAAAGGCTGACAAAAGGACTGCTGATGCTGTTGGAATCTGACTTTCCTGCACTCGAAATGGGTTTTCTGGAGCTACAGAACTCCAATTGGCGCGCTCTCAACGGCGTTGAAAAGTAGACATCCAGAGCTTTCCAGCAATATATAATAGTCCATACTTTATTCGGGAATTGACGACGCAACTTGGCGTTGAACGCCAAGTACATGCTGCTGTCTGGAGTTAAACGCCAGAAACACGTCATGATCCGGAGTTGAACGCCCAAAACACGTTATAACTTGGAGTTCAACTCCAAGAAAAGTCTCAGCTCGTGGATAGATCAAGCTCAGCCCAAACATACACCAAGTGGCCCTGGAAGTGAATTTATGCATCAAATACTTACTCATGTAAACCCTAGTAGCTAGTCTAGTATAAATAGGATAAGTTACTATTGTATTAGACATCTTTGGTCTCAGTTTTGTTTTATTCTTCATCTTAAGAGGCTATTGATCACATTCAGGGGGCTGGCCATTCGGCCATGCCTGAACCTTTCACTTATGTATTTTCAACAGT
>NC_029776.3:88902061-88913611 GCF_000817695.3 Arachis duranensis
CCGGGCGCATATCTCTTAGATTCCCCAACAGAATCTTCGTAGTATAAGCTAGATAGATGGCAGCATTCATGGGGATCCGAAAAGTCTAACCTTGTCTGTGGTATTCCGAGTAGGATTCTGGGATTGAATGACTGAGACGAGCTTCAAACTCCTGAAGGCTGGGCATTAGTAACAGACGCAAAAGAATCTAGGGATTCTATTCCAACCTGATTGAGAATCGACAGATGATTAGCCGTTCTGTGACAGAGCATAGGAACGTTTTCACTGAGAGGATGGGATGTAGCCATTGACAACGGTGATGCCCTACATACAGCTTGCCATAGAAAGGAGTAAGAAGGATTGGATTAATGTAATAAGAAAATAGAGATCCGAGAGGAGCACAGCATCTCCACACGCCTATCTGAAATTCTCACTATTAATTTACATAAGTATTTCTATCCTTTTTATTTTCTATTTATTATTAATTTTTGAAACCCATAAACATTTAATCTGCCTAACTGAGATTTACAAGGTGACCATAGCTTGCTTCATACCAACAATCTCTGTGGGATCGACCCTTACTCACGTAAGGTATTACTTGGATGACCCAGTACACTTGCTGGTTAAGTTGAACGGGGTTGTGGAAAGAAAAAGCTTCTCTAACAGTGCCTGGAACCCTTGTATCACAATTTCGTCCACCAGCTTATAATTAATTACTAACCTTGGAGCTCCTCTTTCGATTTCTGAAACTTTCATTGCATAGAATCCTGTGCAACTCCAAGAAGATTTAAATGGCCTGATTAGTCCTTTATCTAAGCATTCCTGGATTTCTTTTTTACAATATGTCAATAATTCTTTGTTCATTTGTATCGGTTTGGCTATAGTGGGGATATCTTTTTCATTAAAATCATCTTCATAGGGTAGAGATATTTCATGTAATTTTCTATAATGAAAAGCTTTTGAATTTAGGCTGCACAAGTCCTTTTTTATCCTATCTTCTATCGCTTTTATTAGAGTCTGAATTTTTTAGCTTTCTAATTATTGTTCTATTTTTTTGTATACAATTTCTTGGTTCAAAAAACTAATTTGTTTCTTTTTTCTTTCTATTATATTGATTTGTGAAATAACCATTTGTTGTAGTAAATTTCGTTCCTTTCGTTTAGGTTTTTGTATAAATTCAAATAGAATAGGTTGGTTTGGTATAGAATAGGTGGTTACACCATCTACATCTATCGTAAAAGAGTATAATAGCAGAGTGAAGGGGTTTCTTAATATAACTTGTTGAGATATTCTTTTTGCTAGGAAAAAGGTAGTTAAAAAGCATACATTTTCCTTACAAATTTTTGCTTTAGAAGTCTTATAGTTTATATTCATTTTGTCATTTTCTGCTTTAACAATAGTTTCAGTTATTTTTTCATAATACTTGGTAGGTATTAATCCTTCTTGGATACAATTTACCTCTGCCCCTGAGTCTATCATAGCCATAAACTCAAATTTTTCTGTTCTGATTATTATGACTATAGGGGTATACCATTTCTGGTTAATTAATAATGTTAATTCACTAATATGGTTAATTGGATTTATAATTTCTTCTTCTTCTATTAATTCTAATATTTCTTTTTCTTTTTGTAATCTTACTATGTTTTCTCCTTCTAATTTTAGAGATATATTTTGTTGTGTCAATACAGAAATTTTAGATTTTAACATTTTTATCTTTTCTTGTAAATGTTTTAAAGAATTTTCTTCTTTAAGTGTTCTAAACTTATTATATATTTCCTTAATTTCTACTGGCCTTATTTCTTCTTTAGATTTTTCTTCTTTCCTGATCAGATCATTTAATTGAAATAAGAATTCACCTTTTAAGAGAAAATCTCCTAATTTATCTATTATAGAAATTAAAGTGTTTGTTTGTTCTCTAGTTAAGGTATTGATTGACTTTTGAGTACTCGTAATTATATTTAAAAATTTTATACAACTATCACAGTTACATATTCCTGGTCCTAGACATGAATCTTCCTCTATTTTAGAAGACTCTGAAGAGGATGGTATATCTAATTGTTGTATAAAATTTTTTGAATCATCAGAAGAATATTCTTTTTCCATTTCAATTTCTGATTCACTGTCAATTAGTATAGCCGCTAAAGTTTTTCTTACTTCTTCATTACTAATTTTGTTTGTTTTTCTTCTATTTTGTAGCTATTAGCATAATGACCTGGTTTTTTACACTTCCAACAAACTATTTATTTTTTGTTTCTTTTCTTTTGAGTATTCCATTTTTGTTTTTTCCTGTAATTTTTTTTGGCTTATTTCCTGTTGTGTAAGGTTCTTTCGATTGATACCTATACCTATTCCTATAAATTTTTTTATTTCTTCTCTTAATGACTCTATTTTTATTGCTAGGTGTTTTTTCAGTTATAATGCCATATTGTTGACAAAAATTTTCTAATTTTCGTTTATTACTCATATTTTCTTTTTGTATTTTCTCTTGTAATCTAGTGTCAATGCATATTTTTACTCCAGTTTGTACTACTATATTATGTATTTGGCCAAAAGTTAGGCCTTCATATGGTATTTGAGTACCAAATAGAGATTGTAATTTTTATAAAACTTTTTCTGAAAAGAGTTTGGGTAGGGCAACTATAAATCTTTCTTTCCAAAAAGAAGCTGTTGCATCATCTATCATCATAACTTTAGAAATAAAAACATCTTTATACCATCGATAGTCAGACATTGTAGGGCATCGTAGGTTCATTAGTTGTATTCTTATTCTATCTTTAAAAATATTTGGGTCTCCTAGAAAATTTTTTATAATTGTAAAAATTAAGGTTGCTGTGGCATCTGGTGATTGGTCTTCTAGTTTTATACTACTTAAGATTAATTCTCTTTCTGGTATAGTTAAAAAGTTATCCCACCATCCTTTTAATTGCCCCGTAAACCCTTGTGTGATCATGAGTGCTGCTTCTCTATTAGTAGCTTGTTTTGCCTTATAAGCAGTTGCTGCCATAGTCATACTACACATTAGATCTAAAATGACTGGTTCACTTAAACCATCTAAATTCCATTCTACTAATTCGTATCCGGTAAAACTATTTTGTACTAGCTGTGTTCTTTCTTCAAGGCTTACGTCAGCCAGGATTGGTCTTGGATAATAATTTTTTAGCTTTGGATAGTACTGATTCTTATGTATCATTTTGTTAATTTCTATTGTATTAACAACTATTTTTTCTAGACTTATAGACTTAAGTTTTTCTTTTAACTCATCAATGTCTGCTTCCACATTTGTTCTAAGTTTGATTATATCAGGACTTTGAAACTTATATATAGATTTTTCTATGGGCTTAAGTTGTTTATGTTTATGTTCAATTCTTTCTAACTATTTTTTCATAATATCTAGGACTGTGTTGGTGTAGTTAGGTTATTGATGTACCTTTTTAATGTCTCTTTTGTTTATACTTCCTTCTATTCCACTATCTTTATATGGGGTGGCTTTTAATTCTAAATTGTGTGCTACTTGTAGTTTTATGGTTTCTTCTGGTGGATATTGGGATTCTACGATTTGCCCTGTACTCGTTTTTCAAGTAGTGGTTGTCTTAGTTAAATGACAAAATTCTTTTTTAAAATCATGAAAGTAATTTTTTAACTAGTAGAAGAAATATAAATTGATTTTATTTTTTATTAAGTAATCATAAATTTTTTTTCTTATTTCTATAGTTTCCTTTTCAGAATATCTAACAAAATACCATTTTCTTATTCCTGTATTATATTCTGCATAAAAATCTTTACTAATCCAATTTTTATCAATCTCAAAAGGTTCTTCTTTTATTATAACTCTTAGGATTTGAGAGGTAGTTGGCAAATAATTATTTTCTGTTCCATATAAAGGAGTTGCTATATGTGGTCTATTGTTATTTATTCCTATAACTTTATCGTTTATGACAAAATTATCTATAGAATATCTTGATGAAATTTCTTCTTTATTCTGGTAATTTGGTATTCTAACTGAATGAGACCTATTCATTCTTAGTCTAATATTTGGACCTTCTCTAATAATGTTCCTAATTTCTGTATTTTCTATTTTGTCTTCTTCTACTATATCTTCTAAAATGTATTTTTTAGGGATATTCCCGATTAGTTCTTTATGTTGAAGTTTTTTAGGTGTTTGAACAAAAGACCTTCATAAATTAGCATGAATAATAATAGTTTTGTCTTTTGATGATTCTCTTCTAGCCCTAAAGTTATAATTTATCCTTATAATTTTATAATATATTCTATAAATTACTTCAAAAATATCATATTTTTCATCAATAATGTCTTTAGGTGTTCTAATATATAATTTGAGAGTTTCAGAGGTGTATTTATTTTTAAGTCTCATAAAAAAATTTGGATAACAATTAAAAAATAATGGGTCATCATGACAATTATTTTCTAATATAGCTATTAGTGAGTCTCTAAACTTTTTAAACCTTGTGACCCGTAATACCATTAAGATAGATATGCTAATTTCTAGTCTAAATTTAGGTTTGGCGGCTACTTGGATAAGTCTTATATGAATAAAATTATAACCTTTTTATTGATGCTCTTTTAGTTTTTCTTCCTCTGGTATGTTTATGATGTGAGTATTACTAGTTCCTGGGTAACTGTATTCTAACAAGTGTATTTTATTATCTTTTTGTTCCCAAAATGCTTGTCTTTTATAAACTTTATTTTTGCTTATAAGAGGTACAGACCAGTTATAAAACTTTTCTTCTAATTTTACTACTTGTAATTCTGAGGATGAACTTGAGACTTCAGTATCATTATTCCTTATTATTATTATTGAATTATTCTTTCCTTTGTTTAATTCAGCAAAAGATTTTAGAATTCCAGCCATTATCTGTTTAAAGACTTATGCTACGGGACTACCCTAACTTACCAATAATTTTATTGCCTTCAAAGAGGACTTATCACTAGGTATGCTCACTGGGCTGACCAACGTATGGACGGTTCTCACCGTTACACTTATCTTTAATAGATTATGGAATGGAGTTCTACAAGATCTTTAGTTGTTTAACAAAGTTTAGAATAATAATAAAGGTATAAGGATACGAATATATTAAAGAAGTAAGATATAACAAAGTTTAAACATTGTAGTAAAGGCTAGTATAATAACGTAAAAATTAAATCGCAAGTAATTGATTATAAAGGATCTCCTCATCTTGGATTATATAGTTTGTTTCATATGGATAACAATAAGGACATAGTTTAATTGATCTTCTCATGGTATTATATTTATATGGTGGTCTCATAAAAAGATACCAGAATCAGGCTTTTACCTGGCTCTGATACCAACTATTGATAATATTATATTAATAATAAAAATATTTAAATTAATAAGAAATAGAGTACTAAAAAGTACTGTCAATAGGATAATAAAATCTAATAAACCAATTACGAACTAAATATTAATACTCACTTGATGATGGAGTAATATAAACTTGTATTATAATTCAGAGGCTTGAACCAAAATACAAAAGATGTTAATTTAATTTTTTTGTCTATCAAAATAATTTTTAATAAATAATTCAAATTAATAGAATAAGGCATAATTAAATTAAACTTCAATAACAATAAAATTCTATTTAATTATTTTTGGTAAAATAATTTTCTTAAAAATAAAATCTCAACCAACATAATAACATAAATAACTAATTATTTTATTTTAAAAAATTCGGAGTCTTATAGTACGCACGCCAAGGAGAATTTACAAGTTGTGCATACGCACGTACGCACAAGACGGGAATTGCTTTTTAATTGGTACGTACGCACAAGGTGATGCATACGCACAGATCTTGTTTTCTCAAATAAACTCTGTTTTTGACTGTTTAAGTTTTTCAGAAAGCTTGTAAACCTATGTAATCCCTAAATTAAGTCTGATAACTTATTTTGAAGCTCTGAATAGAGTGTGGCTACTAAATCCAATAAATTAAATTGAATTATTCTCGTATAAATGATTGGTTAAATCGGATGATATGGTTGTTTGGGTTGGTGATTTGTCCCACCCGCAGTGAAGACGGTGGTATAATTTTGCTCACGAGGTAATGGAATTAATAAAAGATTGAGATTAATGAACCAAAGCTTGATAAATCAGCAACAATTTGGGGGTTAACGAGTTTAGTAACTTATGATATTACTAAAAGACATTGATATTGACTGATTGTGGCCTAAATGGCTGGATTGACAGGGTCTGGATGGTATGTTGCTTGCATGTTGATTGAATATCTATTTTTGGCAAGGACGGAAGTTTGTCCCGCTTGCGTATTTATGTTGATAAGGATTTGATTGTGGTCTTGATTATGCTTGGTTATGATTATGTTAATGATGAATTGATGGTGAAAATAATTATGATTGATATAGTGGGGATGGTGGTTTTGTCCCGCCCACGTTGAGATCGGTGGCTTTGTCCCGCTTAGGAATAGACAATTTGAGGGTGAATGATTCCCTCTTTTGGTGTGATAGACAAGTTGAGGATGCAGGATTTTCTCTCTTGTTGCAGTGTGGATATGGGAAAGGTGGAAAGGCACTCTCCTTTGTATTATACCCCTAAGTTAAGGAAAGGTGGAAAAGCACTCTCTTTTGTATTGTTTCCTCACATCTTTTTCTGGTTGAAAGGTGGAGAAAGGCACACTCCTTTGATGTAGAAAGGCGCACTTCTTTGTACTACCTCTAGGAGAAGGTGGAAAGGCACTCTCCTTCATTTATGTTCCTTTTGGAAATGCGCAAGCGAGAGACAATGTCTGGGTTAGATGCCGCATGTGTCGGGTTCTGGCATGTTAACCGACATGTGAGCTCATGGCCAGTAGGACAGGCATATATCATACTGCATTTGTTTGCTTTTGCTTAGGTCTGCATAATTATACTTGGCTTACCTAATTAACATCCTGTTAATTGCTAATTGTACTACTTGTTGTACTTGCTCTCTATGTGTGTGATTGTTTGTTTAATTGCTTGAGTTTGTGACTTGTTGGTTTGAAGTGTGGTGGCGTGTAAGTGATTTGATTATATGTTGGGGCGGAGGCCGTGATTTGATTATATGTTAGGTCAGAGGCCGAAATTAGATATTGTTTTGGGCCGAAGGCTGAGAGTTGATATTGATGTGGGTTGGAGACCGAGATTTGATATTGTTTTGGAGTCGAAGGCCAAGATTTGATATTTTTTTGGGCCGAAGGCCGAGATTTGATTATTTTGGACCAGAGGCTGTAATTCGGTAAGTTGGTAAAGGTTGATACACGCATTGGCTTGTGGTGATTTGTGTGTTGATTGATTATGTGATGGGCCAGATGTCGTGATTGATTTAAGTTTAAGGTTTAGTAAAGTATGAAAGATCAAACTGGTTCATCATAGATTTAAAGAACCTATGCTTGGAACAGGTTGGTCATTCATACAGTTTGAGTAACTTTTAAGATTTTATAATGGAAGTATGAATTTGGGTTTTGAATAAGTAACTGTTGGTTTTTGAAAGGATTCATAAGACGAGCGATAATCACTCCGGTTGAAATCCATTCTTTTCTTTATACGTATCCTCTTATGACAATTCCAAACTTTCTGCTGAGACCGTGTGGTTAGGTTCTCATCCTACAGACTTCTCTTTTCAGGAAGCGGACAAAGAAGCTTATGACATGATTTCTACACTTTATAGTTGTATTATCATAGATGTCTTTTTTCTCGCCGTGTTATTGAGATTTATATTTTTGTAAAGAGGGATAGAAGTCATGATTGTAATGATGATTAATGCTTGTTATTGAGATTGAGCGATAATCACTGCAGTTGAAGTCCATTCTTTTCCTTACACATATCCTCTTATGACAATTCTAAATTTTCTAGTGAGATCGTGTGATTAGATTCTAATTTCCTATAGACTTCTCTTTTCAGGAAGTAGATGAGAAAATTTATAACGTGATTTCTGCACTTTATGATTGTATTATCATAGATATCTTTTCTCTCATCTTATTATTGAGATTTATACTTTTGTAAAGAGTGATAGAAGTCATGATTGTAATGATGATTAATTTTTGTAAGTTACTTGTTTAAATGATATATGTGTGTGAGTGTGAAATCTTGTGATTGATATTGTATGTATACATGCTTGTAAAATGAAAGAAAAAGTATTTTTCGTTTTTCAAAGAAAAAAAAGTATTTCTGGTTTTTCACAGAAAACAGCGATGCAGTTTTAAGTTAAAGACTCCTAGTTTATTATTATATATGTATGAAAGTCATCGTAATATTTGTTCTATCAGAGTAGTGCAGTCAGAAGCATGACATTCTGATAGTAAAGATGTCACACTAACATGGACAATCAAATGTTATGCTGAAACTTGTAAAATGATTTAGGCCCACTTTGGAAAAATAACTTAATTAAGCTCATTTTGAAAAAATAACTTAAACAATAAATGACTATATTAAAAGTAGCTTATAAATAAATTATTTTGTATTTGAATTTTTAGTTCTAAAAGTGCTTATTTTATAGAAATGTGATAAAAAGTAGTAGTATTATGAGAGAAGTCATTTTTTTTAACTTCTCTATAAGTTCTTAAATAGCTTCTTAAAAAGTTGCAATTTGATTTTGGAAATTGCACCAGACATTAATACTACTACTTTTTATAAGTCAAAAGTTCAAAAAAATTACTTTTGACACTTCTCAAACGCGCCCTTAGTTTTGGTTATGACACTCAAATAGTCCGAAAACGATGTCATATCGCTTGTTCTGTAAGAAAATATTTAAATGAACACCACTTATAATATTTTTTTGGCTATTTGAATGCCGAAACCAAAACAACATTGTTGCATAGAGTCTAACGTAGCATCTGGCTGTTCACGTGTCAACTTTTGTTACGTCAAAAATTATTTCATATTCGCAAAGTTTGAAAACTAAATAGAAATAACTAAAACACTATAACATTTTTGGCCTAAGGTAACCCTTATTCAAAGTAACATTTAATAAAAGTTGCCTTAGATAAAAAAAATACAACATTTTTTAAGAGTTGTCTTTGAGTAAGGCAAAGATAACAAATTTTTTGGTCATCCACAAAAATTGTTGTCTTTAATATCTAAAACAACACTTAAAAAATATTACAATATAAAACATTTAAGGCAACATTTTTAAATAAAAATACAACATTTTATAAGGGTTATCAAAAAAATTAAATAAATAACTTTTACAAAATGTTGCCTAAAATCATTAATAACTAAAAATTTTAGAGGGAAACTTTTCATCCATTCCCCCAATAATTACTTTTCAATCAAATAATAACTTAGAAAAAAAAAAGAAAGACCTTAGTTTTCTGTAAATCATTTCTCTACTATTGCTTGGTTCAGTAAGCTCATCACAATGCCCAGCATCCACCATAAGCCCTAACTTCCCTAATCAACACAAAAGGCGACACAAACGGCAACAGGAGGACCTGTTCACGTACAACGTCCGGTCTCGTTCGCGGTGCTATCGGCGACGGCGCGGTGCTCCCTTTCATAGGCGTCGGCGCGTTGCAGTGCTCTCCTTCAAGGGCGTTGGTGTGGTGCTCTCCTTCGCGGTCATCGTCTCCACGGACGCTGCTCCACGGCTTCTCCTACTCCTGTCTCGGCTTCACGTACGTGGTCATCTTCGAGAAACCCCTCTTGTTCTTCAATCAAATAATAACTTAGAAAAAAAAAAGACCTTTAGTTTTCCATAAATCATTTCTCTACTATTGCTTGGTTCAGTAAGCTCATCACTATGCCCAGCACCCACCATAAGCCCTAACTTTCCTAATCAACACAAAAGGCGACACAAACGACAGCAGGAGGACCTGTTCGCGTACAACATCAGGTCTCGTTCGCGGTGCTGTCGGCGTCGGCGCGGTGCTCCCTTTCATAGGCGTCAGCGCGTTGCGGTGCTCTCCTTCAAGGGCGTCGGTGCGGTGCTCTTTTTCGCGGTCATCGTCTCCACGGACGCTGCTCCACGGTTTCTCCTCCTCCTGTCTCAGCTCCACGTACATGGTCATCTTCGAGAAACCCCTCTCGTTCTTCCTCTTCTTTCCCTGTCTCGCCTCCTCCTCTTCGCAACTGGCATCAGCACTGGAGCAGGAAACTCACATCATCACTCTCTCCGATCAACGCTTCTGCTGTCGTAGCTCACCAAGTAATTCGTTTTCTTGCGCTCTTTGTTTTACCTATTTGATTTTCTATTGCGTTTAATTCAATTCTTCAATCGATCAACTAGTGTCTCTGTAGTGGTGCCCATTGAAAAAAAAAACTAATATGGATTAGATCTTTGTACTCGCAAATTAGGAGAAGATGTATTTGATGATAGATATGATGCAGAAGCATGGTTATTTTAATTAATAGATAGAAAACTGCAGAAGCATGGTTCCCATGGATTCAATTGATTATTGCTATCTTTTTATATTGTTAATTCTTGTTTCTTTTTAGTTACATGTCACAAAAAAATATTAGTTATTAAAGTGAATTTCGGGTTCTAATTTAACTCTTTGTTGTGGACTACTGATGATAATTATTCTTAGAAAATATTTTTCTTTAATTTGTAGCTATGCAGGGTTTGTTTCTTTTGATGTTTATATAGATACTATATTAATTAGAAGCAATTAAGATGCATGCTAATTAAGCTACTGCTCCCTACAGAAATGCTAAAACATATGTATTTAGTTCATCATTTGTTTTGGTTTTAATCATGACATGGATTGGTATTTCACATTTGTATTTGTGTTTCTATGTGAAGTAATGGAGGCAGCAATTAACTGTAGTTATAGTGTGTTTTAGAACCATTTATAGTGTTTGATTTGAAACACTTTCTCTGCTTCTTTGTGTCTCATGTCTTTAAAGTGGTTTTAAAAGTGATTTTTTGTTAAAAAATAGAAAAATAGAGGATAAGAATTGCTAGCATCAAGACTTGTTCAAAAATTATGCTATGTGTATTGGTGCACGAAATTGCAATCACACTTTTGCAACTCCGCATAACTAACCAGCAAGTGCACTGGGTCGTCCAAGTAATACCTTGCGTGAGCAAGGGTCGATCCCACGGAGATTGTCGGCTTGAAGCAAGCTATGGTTATCTTGTAAATCTTAGTCAGGAGATCAGAAATTATCAGGATTGATTGTGAAAAAGAACAAAAGAACATGAAATGATTACTTGTTTTGCAGTAATGGAGAATAGGTTGAGGTTTTGGAGATGCTCCGTCTTCTGAATCTCTGCTTTCCTACTGTCTTCTTCTTCAAACACGCAAGGCTCCTTCCATGGCAAGCTGTATGTAGGGTTTCACCGTTGTCAATGGCTACCTCCCATCCTCTCAGTGAAAATGTTCCTATGCTCTGTCACAGCATGGCTAATCATCTGTCGGTTCTCGGTCAGGCCGGAATAGAATCCAACGATTCTTTTGCGTCTGTCACTAACGCCCCGCCTTCAGGAGTTTGAAGCACGTCACAGTCATTCAGTCATTGAATCCTACTCAGAATACCACAGACAAGGTTTAGACCTTCCGGATTCTCTTGAATGCCGCCATCAGTTCTAGCTTATACCACGAAGATTCCGATTAAAGAATCCAA
>NC_029776.3:88913687-88919117 GCF_000817695.3 Arachis duranensis
AGTAGCCTAGGGTGTACAGAGATGAGTAAATGACTTAAAAATCCACTTCCGGGCCCACTTGGTGTGTGCTTGGGTTGAGCAATGAAGCATTTTCGTGTAGAGACCTTTTCTGGAGTTAAACGCCAGCTTTCATGCCAGTTTGGGCGTTTAACTCCAAGTTTTATGCCAGTTCCAGCGTTAAACGCTGGAATTTCTGAGGCTGATTTGCCACGCCGGTTTGGGCCATCAAATCTTGGGCAAAGTATGGACTATCATATATTGCTGGAAAGCTCAGGATGTCTACTTTTCAACGCCGTTGAGAGCGCGCTAATTGGGCTTCTGTAGCTCCAGAAAATCCACTTCGAGTGCAGGGAGGTCAGAATTCAACAGCATCTGCAGTCCTTTTTGGTCTCGGAATCAGATTTTTGCTCAGGACCCTCAATTTCAGCCAAAAAATACCTGAAATCACAGAAAAACACACAAACTCATAGTAAAGTCCAGAAAAGTGAATTTTAACTAAAAACTAATAAAAATATACTAAAAACTAACTAGATTATACTAAAAACATACTAAAAACAATGCCAAAAAGCGTATAAATTATCCGCTCATCATGTATGTGTAGATTCAAGACCTATTATTGGATTATGGGCTCGAAATCGTAGCAGAAACTCTTGTTGAAGGACTTTCACGGGTGAAGAGATGTAGTGACAAAGGAAGAGCTCTAATGTCATTGGATCTGCAGGTTGTTTCTGAGCTGTAATAAAAATTTTACAGTGCTTTAAATAGATTGGATTTGGAGCTTGTTTGGTAGAGTATTACTCCTTTCATTTCATTTTAATCATCATCATCCCCGTCCACTAGTAAGTCTCTTAAGATTTCAGCATCTACAGTAGGAAATTAGACCCACAGATACTGCTTACCCTGTTGAAAGCCCTCTTTTTTCGGTGGTAAAATCCCTGTAAGTACTTACTTTTGTTTAGAAATTTATGTCTTCACAAAAATATGCTAAGGGATTTAATATCTTTAGAATATACACACCTAAAAGACATTAGAATTTAGGTGTATAACTTTTAAAGTTAAAGTGATTAATTTATTTTTAATGTAAAGTAAACAATTTTTTGTTGACTTTGTTATGACTAATCTCTTAGCCAAATAAATGTCTTAATTGAAAGTTATGCCATGCTGCAGGTGCCAGAGGCTCAGCTAGTACAGTAGAACTACATCTTGGTTGTTGGAGAGCAGGAAGTAAAAACTGGACAAGTGCTTCTTATTTTTGCTTTAGATGCTACATTAACAGTTCTCACTTTTAGGTACAGTTATTTAGTTGAGTTATACTGAATCATTTGATGATATTTTGGTTGTTGTTATCTACTTAATCCATGCTAGTGTTTTCAGTAAGAATTGAATTCATGCACTTTAGCTTGTTTATACTTTATAGTAGCATTTAGTGATGCATTATTAAGCAAAGTTGCTCCTATAGTCTCTATGAATTTGATTGTTTTCCTCCACCTTAAATTGAGAAAGGCGAAAACACTGAATAATAATGTTTTTTATCTTGTTGAAAGTTAAAACATATTGCAAATATTGTTTGGAGATTATTTTTTGTAGGTCCTTGTTTGTTAGATTATGTTACTTTTCGGTTGCAGAATTTTAAAGTAGTTCATATATTAGATTTTCGATATTTATTGAAGCATATATCCTTGTTCTTTGGAGTTATCATTTGAAATCACAGGCATCTTGCCTTTTTGAACTAATATTTCTGCGAGCCTGCAATTTTTTCTATCTATATTCATGGTATTCCTTTTGAAATAAACTTGTTTATAGTTAAAATATAAATCTAGCTGTTATATATATCATCAATGTTGAAATTAGTCCTTGTACAATAAGAAGGCCTTTATTTCAGTCTCTACCCATGTAACTATTTTAAAGAAGCCCCTACCATCAAGTGAAATTAGTGATTATGTTTCACTACTTGATTTGCTCCTTATTCTGCTGTTTTATGTGATATAGAATTTGATAATTTTTGTTATGTTTCACTACTTTATTTGCTCCTCATTGTGCTATTTTATGTCTGTTTAATATTTTTATACAACAACGTAATGGAAAATGGAGCAACTTCAAAGAGGAAAAGACTAGTAAAAAAGTATCAAGCTCATTTGGAAAGAGAAGAGAAACATATTGAAGTTTCAATTACTGAAGATGATAGATCTAGGCCATTCCCAAATGATGGAGGAAATTTTCATATCCCCCATGAGAAAGATTATGTTGGTGAACATGAAAATGACAATTTTGATGTGGAAGTAGACCAAGTTATGAAAGGTGTTCATGTAGAAGGTGATGTCCTTTTGTTTGTTACTATTTGTTTTACATTTTCTGATTATCATTATTTGTTTTACAAATTCATATTTGATTCATGGCTTTCCTTTCTATATGAATAGTAACATGTGCATATAGTTGTTTAATTTGGAAAGACTTCTATATGATTCACGACTATCCGTTTCTATATGAATAGTGGCTGTTCTTTGGTTTTAATTTGTACTATTTCTCAATTTTTTAATTTAAAAACTCCAAAGGTTAAAAAGACTCGTGGAAAAATAAGATGCCTAAAGATTTATGCAAGAACTTGGAAAGAAATGGAGGAAGTGACTTTTGATCGTGGAGTAGCTGTGGGGCCAACTCCTCAGAGAGTGAAGGAATTAACCAATTTTATTGGAACAATGGGAAGGAATAGTGATTTTATTACCTTGATGTACACTAATTGAAAAGTTATGCCTAGGCAAATCAAAAAACGCATATGGAAGTATATTAATGTAAGCTTCATTTATTTTTATGTTTATGCCATATGTTTATAATCTTTTTATTCATATGATATGATAAAATCGATGTGTTTGTAGTCAAAGTTCACTCTTCCAAAATCCTCAAAGCTATGGGTGATGACGGGTGTTCAAGGAGCATGGAAGCGATACAAGACAAGAATAAAAAAGAAACACTTTGAACCATAATTTATTGTAAGTTAGTCTATAATTTTCTTGTTTTAGTTGCTGTTTTATGGTTGTTTTGGTTATTGTTTTAGTTGTTATTTTATGGCTGTCATGGTTGCTGGTTTATTTGCTACTTTATGGTTGTATTGTGGTTGTCATGGTTGCTATTTTATGGCTGTTTAATGGCTGTCATGGTGGCTGTCTTATGGCTGTCGTGGTTGCTGTTTTAGTTGCTACTATTGTTGTAACACTTGAATACACATGTTATTGCTAAACTAATGTTTTGACTATATTTTTTTGTCCATTTAGATTTGACTGTGACTTTCTTATGGTTGGATGAAGTTTTCTAAAGAGATAAAGGCAACTCTTGGCACAATGGTGAAACACAAAGTCTTTTTGGTTTCAAATAGAAAAACTAATTTTTTTTTGTTCAATTTCATTATGAGAAAAATATGTATTTTGTGTACTTATGTTTATCATTTATTTGACTTGGTAACTTAGCAAGTATGTTAATTGGTACTTGCAAGACTTTTCTATATATATGCAATATATGTTTATTAGCTCATTCTCTTCTTATACTGATTAAATTAAATTTAAATATTTAAATATTGTTCTTTTAAATGTCATATAAATATAATAAAGATAAAAAATATATTACTTTAGATATAAAAAAAAGAATCTAAGAAAAACTCAATAAGGTGTTAGAAAAAGACAACTATAAATAAACTTAGATAAGTGTTGCTTTAGATCTATAAAAAAGGCAACTTAAAAAAAAATCTGGACAAGTGTTGCTTTAAGTATATGAAAAAGACAACTTAAAAAATCTGGATAAGTGTTGCTTTATGTATAGAAAATACAACTCGTAAAAAGTGTTGACATAAAGTCTTATTTAAAGCGTTGTCTTTGGGTGCTCTAAGGTAACCCTTTCGTAGAGTTGCTTTTTTTGTAGAAAAGACAATATTTTTTGAAGGTTGCCATAAAAAGGGTTCCCTTTGATACATAAAAGTGTTGCCTTAGACTAAAGGTAACGATCGTATAGCCAACCCCCAAAAAGCGTTGCGTTTTGTCGGAAAGTGTTGCCTTTGATCAAAGGCAACACTTTTTCGTATTATAGGCAACATTTTTAAAGGATTGCCTCAACCCGAATTTATTGTAATGAAATTTTAGGGATTAAATTGAAGTTTGCAGCAAATTCAGGAACAAATTGAGTATTCTTTCTATAATAAATTATTTAAAAGAAAAATGAATTCTTTAGAGTTTCTTTCAACGCATGCACCATCGTCGTTGAATAAAAAACCTAAGGTATGAACATATATATCCATGTGAGTTGCCAACAACGACTACGGTATGTTAATAAATAATCTGATTCTCATTTTTGGAAACAGAAATGAAGAGACAACGGAAAAAGGCATTATTGTTTGATTTGAATGTTTTTTTTTCTTTGAGTTTGACTCTGAATTTTGCATACGTTTATTATTATTATTATTAGATTCAGGCTAAAATTCCTTTTTTTAAATGAAATAAATAACAAATTCTAAATTGTTTCGTTATAAAATTTTGATAAGATATCATAAAATTATTTATCTAATTATCTCAAAAGTTTAAAATATTAAACAAAAATAGATAAATAATTATATGTCTCATCAAATCATTTACCTAAATTGATCCATACATTCAGAATAAGAGAGTTACGGAGGGGATGAGAAAACTGAAAAACTAAGGAAATGGAGGCCAAAAAGGGCAAAGGGCATAGATCTCCTTCTTTTCTATGTACTTGCAGACATTAAATTTTTTGCATGTGCCACAACTAACAGCTAGGAAATTTTTTCATGATATTTCTTAGGACATTGGTGTAGAAAGTTAGGTCCTTTTTTTGTTGTTATATTGGTTCTAAAGGGGTGTAGTCCCCAAACATCACTGAACATGTGTTGTACATGATTGTAGAAAAATACAATACGATTTTGATTTTTTTTTAAATTAAAAAAATGATAAATGACAAAATAGGATTACCGTTTTATATTTTTTAAAAAATTAAAATGATAAAAAAACAAAATGTCATTGTCGATTTGTATTTTTGAAAATTAAAAGATATAATAAATGACAATTCTGCCGTCAATACTGTCAAATTGTATTTGTGTCAAATTCCATCCCTCAATATTAATTATTTTTCATAAATTCTTCTTACTCACGCCATAATATTTGCTATTTCACTATCTTATTAGGTAATTATTAGTTAAAGAAAAGTTAATTTCCTGTCAAAACTAAAGTAAAGAATATATAAATAAATACATGTATAACACTAACTAAAGTTTTATAATCCCATTTAAGTATACAAATAAGTAGTACACCAACAAAATTAAATAAATTAATAACTCAATTAACAAGAAAAAACAATCATTTCTGTCCATAAATATTTAGAAGTTTAATTACTTTGTTAATTTTTATAATTTTATTAAATTTTTAATTAGAT
>NC_029776.3:88919345-88948115 GCF_000817695.3 Arachis duranensis
TTATTAGATATTTTTAATTTAGTATTAAAATTAATTTAATAAGATAATCGATTACATTTGAAATTAATTTAACAGAATAATTTTATATATTTATAATCAAATCTAATAAAATATTGAGCTGAATTCTATTAACTATTAAATATTTTATTATTTTAAAATTAAGATACTAACCTAGCAGTAATTTATAGAAGAGGATAATGTTTTGAAACATATTATTTTAAACGAGTAAACAATTAAAATAGTATCGAAAAGTTTATATCGCTAATAAAAAAATAACTTTAAAAGGTGTTAACAATAAATAAGTCCCGAAAAACTAGATATACATTAAATATATATTCTAAAAAAAAGACTTTAGATGTCATATTTTGATACAATTTTTTATAAGTAACATTAAAAAATAAGATCCTTTCATTCTCAAAAATTTATAATTTTATGTCAATTGAATTTTTTTAAATTTTTTAATTGTGAATGATTAATTTTTTTTGAAAAAAAAAATTTAGAGATCAAATTTTACTCTAAATATTTTGATGCATCTTTTAAATATTTATTCAAACGTTGACAAAACAATTTAAATTAAATGGATATGTCATTTATTAAACATGAATTTTTTTATCACTTTTAATAAATATAATATTTATTAATTATTTTTATCGTAATTTTTAAATCATTTAAGAATTATTTTGTTTGAATCTTTTGGATATCAAATTGGTAGTTACCTCTATTTTGAATAAATATATATATACAGGACAATAATAATATTCATTAACTATATAAACAGATTTTTTTAAAATTTTAAGTTTATTTATTAGTTGCAATTATAAAATAATAAATTTATAATTATTTTACTCCTTCTTTTTAAAAGTTATTTTAATAAATTTATTTAAATCTTGGATTATATTACCATTTGTTTTTATATAATTAAAGTTGATAAGTGAAATTTAATTATAGTGGAGTCAAATTAAATTATATAATAGAGACAAAGAAATTTTGTTACTATATTAATTAAAAAAAATTTAAATTTTACTGGGAGCATTTACTCCCACTTCTTTAAACATGCATCCCTCCTTGGTAATAGTGGTGACGATGATAAATAATAATAACCTTTTCAATTAAATGTGCAGATATAAAATTCATCTATATGTACTTTTGCAAAACTTTTTTATAGTGCGAATTTTGGGAATTAAAATACTTTTATGGTTATATATATAAAAAAAAAAAACCATTGATCACTATTTAGTTTCAGAGAGTCAATACATTTACGTACATAAACGTACCTTTTGGCTTTTGCATTAGCTGTCATCACAATTAAACATGTTTTGTTCATTCATTATTAATTATCCAACCGCTGTTTTGTATATTATCATAAAATGATTGGATATGAGTTAATTTCAAAGTGATCCACCGATAAATAATTAAAATTAAGCTGTACCAATGGCCAATGTACTTGTAACATTTACGTACTCATTTCGTTTTGATGGCATTGGTTCGTTGCTTATAAATAATTGGTACGGTGGCATCATAACTAGATATGAAAAGTTGTTTTCTAACTAACACATGCATGCGCATGGGTGTTTAATTTGAGTTTTTTACTTTGAATTTTTTTTTAGTAAATACTCATTTTTAATTATAAAAAATTCAAACGTTCACAAACTAACTATTTAGTTGCTAAATAGTTGAATTAATTAATTAGTGTGAAGATATTTAATTTATCATAAGGTAATTAAAGTAGAATTTTATCAGCTCCTATGCGTGTGTATACTAATATAAATGTGAATGAACCTAACAAATTAATTGAATTTAACTCATTGTATCTATGGTTGTATATAAGACTTGCTATGCTTAATAGTTAATTGAGTTTTTTCATTTTCTTATTCAAACTCATGGTTCTGAAAATCGGATCGGACCGGCCGGTTCAACCGGATTAACCGAAAATCGGTCACCAAACCTAAACAAGCCCAACCCGCTTACCCACAAAGCTGACCTGGAACCCAATTACCCAACCCCTTATACAAATGGTGAGACCTCAGTTCTCTCACTTACCAGCCACCACACCTCAACCCTAATTTCACTTCCAAATCCTATCTTCATCATTTCATCCAACTCCAACGAAGGACATCGTCCCTCCCAGTTTACCACAATCGACACCACATTAGAGCTGCTATCACCGGGCAGAAGGACATCCAACGGGCGGCGTCGTCGGCGTTGTTTGGTCGTCTGGGAATCTAAACTCCGAAGCTTCCATGGTCGACGTTGTCTGCACGTCTGGTAAACTTCTCTTTCAACGCCGTTGGGGATCTGTTCTGCCACTATGACCTAGACGCCCACTCTGCTCTCTGTTGCGGTGATTTGTACTGGTTTTTCAACTAATTTTTTTTATTTTGTTAATGAACTATATGAATTGATGCAGAGTTCCTTATTTGGTTAATTATATGGATTGATGCAGAGTTCTGTATGTAATGGCTGTTGTATGTAATTCAATTTTGAATTATTTATTTAATTAATTATTTGGTTAATTATATGTAATGGCTGCTGTACTGGTTTTTGGATTCTGGATTTTGAATGCTCAATAGAATTTTGATATAATTTTAGATTCTAAATGGCTATAATTCTCAATTTTGCTATAATTGCAGTAATGGCAGAGGTTTTATTGATATGTGTAAGTACTATTTGTCATATAACTACAATTGAAAATAAATAAATTTTATTATTATTTTTTATTTCTTTTCTTAATCAAATTTTGGAAGTTTTTGGTTAGGTTGGAAAGGGGCTAATATTGTTGTTGGCTCATGATAATTTCATGATATCCAACACAAATTCCTTTCTGAATTCGAGTTTCTGATAATTTATTTATTTATTTTTTAATTCTTGATGCCTCTCTTGTTTAAAAGAAACAACAAGAAACGATGATTGTGATTGCTACATATGGATGCTGTAACAATCAATTGCCGTAGCAATGTATGTTCAATGAATCTAAGATTAAGATGAGCTCATGAATAAGACCAAGGAACAAATATTTGGTGAGCAAATCTTCTGCTATTAAGAAAACTCAGTTTATTGTTGTTATATATTGAATTTTTTAATAATTTTATTTTATATTTAACTAAACTGGTTCGACCACGGTTTGACCCCGGTTGAACCATTAAATCATTGAACTAGTCACTTGACCGGTTCAATAACCGGTCCGGTTCTCGCAACCTTGTTCAAACCACACCTCTTATCTTTCTCTTCTCTGCTTTCTCTAAACTTGTACAATCTCTAGCTACTCTCACTACACCTTCAACATGGTGCGGTGAGCGTGGACCCAAAGAGGGTAGCATGTGCAAGAAGCAAGGCATTGAGGAAGAAGAAGCTTGATCTCTGTGCCTCAATCATCAATTCAAAGAGCATAGAACTCCAATTTCACACAATCTGTAAAATTAAGGGAGAAATGACAAAACCATTCACTGCAAACTCGGGTTCGTCACATTCTACGGTAGAGCTACAAAGAATTACTGAATTTCTGAATCAAATTGCATCAATTCAAGCTCAACTAACTCAGAACAACGTCAATTCGAGTCAAGATCCAACAAACCCCTTACTTTCTTCATCCTTCTGAGAGCCTGGTACTCCTCCTACCCCTATTATTCTGGATGGCAAGAACTAAGGCTCTTTGAGTAGATCGATGTTGTTAGCATTAAAATCTAAAAATAAACTGAAATTCATAAATGGTAATTTACCAAAGCCTGACAAAAATGATAGTGTGTTTGAATCTTGGGAGAGATGCAATACTTAGGTTGTAGCCTGAATAAACCTCTCATTAATCCCTAGCATTTCGCAATTAGTAATATGGATGAACTTTGCTAGCGATTTATGGAATGACCTGAAACACATGTATTATCATGGTGATAGATTTAGGGTGCTAGAATTACAGGAGGAGTTTTATGCAATTAGATAAGGAGACATGGATGTCACAACCTATTTCACTAAATTGAGATCAATTTGGGAGGACATAGAGAATTTCAGGATGATTCCTTCATGTGAATATGGAAAGGATTGTATGTGTGGTTTAGGTATTGTGAGAAGACAAGACTGAAGATCAAGTTACACGTTTCTTGAGGGGTTTGAACGATCAATACTCAGCTGTAAGGTCCCAAATCATGCTCATGGATCCCCTCTCTGATATCCACATAGCTTTTTCAATGCTCTCATAGCAAGAAAGATAGCAACATAGCTTGAAACCTATCTCAATTGATAGACTCATGGCATACTCTATAACTTTCTCAAACACTATGAACTTTAGTCAAAATAGAAGGAGAGGAAAGGGTAGAGGAGGTAGGCAACAAGCTAGAGGGAAAGATGGTCGAGGAAGACAATAAGGAAGAATGCAATGTTCACACTGTGAAAAATTGGGACACACCGTAGAGATATGCTATAAAAAGCATGGCCTTCCACCATGCTTGAGGCAAAGGAATGATGGAGAAGTTGCTGTAAACATAATGGCCACAGCGGATATTGAGGATGCAAATGGAGAACTCAGTATGCAGTTAGGAAAGTCTGAGACTTCCAATTCTGGATTTACTGCAGAATAGAAGGAAGCTTTATTGGAATTGCTTCAAATGCATGAACTAAGGCTGCGTTTATTTTTGGGGACATGACAGAACATGATACTGAGACAGAGACACTAAAAATTATCCTTTGTGTATTGTGTTTTGATACAATACACAAGACACTAATGTAGTGTCCTGTAATATATTTGGATAGACATAGATAACACTAAAATATTATGTGAAATGACTAAAATATCCATGTGATTCCAAATTTTCTGCATCAAGTATAAACTAATTTAATAGAGAATGAGAGTACGTGGGAATATAGAGGATTACAAGAAGAATTGGTCTATGAATCAATAAGGTAAAAATGGTATTGAAGTAACAAAAGTATGAATGAACAAAGTAACGTAAGTAGAAGAGTGAATTAAGCTTTCATTGAGTAAACCTGCAACACATCATAGAGAAGAGAATAAACAATAAGAAGGAAGGAATTATCAAGTCAAGTAAGAAATTTTGCAAGAAGAAGAGAGTATCTAGGAAAAAAGAGAGAAAGAAGAAAACAGAGATCGAGAATGAAAAGGCAGGGAGAAGATAGTACCTTTATGAGAACGACGATGCATGGAAGAAGCTCAAATTAGGAAAAATAGGAAGGGGTAACAGTGGAATAACAAAAAATATCTACGAACAAAAAGCAAAAAAAAATTTAATATAAAAATTCGTGTCACCTTCCCAAATCCCGTGTCCATCATTGTCCTTCGTTTAAAAGTGAACAAAAAAATAAAAAAAAAACTATCATGGAGACACTGTATCCAATAGTGGTGTAATTGGTTCGGTTATACAGGGATGCCAATTGTTCGGTTTGCTGCTTTCTGGACAACTGAACAAATCCAAACCAAACCAATAGCGGTTTGGTTCGGTTGGTTTTTTCAGTTTTTTAAACCTAATAATCAGAATTTAAATCACCATAAAATGAAGTTTAAAACCGGCAATAAACTAAAATAACAAGAGTATATCACATCCAAGTTCAATACAAGTTCAACTTGTCCCAACAATTAAAAATAAAAACAAAGACAATTAAAAATGTCTAGCAAACAACAAAAACAAATACACTTTAAAACACACTAAAAACTGAGACAGCCACTTTAAACCAAATAAAAACCAAAACAACCACCATGCTTAATCTGAATCCACACCAAATTCATCATCATCTTCTCCAGTTGGTGCGATTTCTACAAAAACAAAACAAAAAAATCAATATAGATTATAAACATAAACATAATATAGGTTATAAATTATAAACATAAACTATGAAAGGAACTTCAAAATATTGGGCTGTTCATGGCTTGTTGGGTGCATATATATAAACATAACAATGAACAACAAAATATAGCAATTTTATTGAAAAATCAGCATTCAAACTCATCAACAGCACCAAAAATATTATTTCCAACAACAAAGTCAGCATTCAAACTTGTTCAAATATTGTTTCCAACATTTATGCAACAACAACATTTTATGAAACATACTAAATAACAAATTATGAAACAAAATAACAAATTGTGAATATACTTTGTTTCCAACATTCCAGCAGCAGCAATAAAATTATATTGTTTCCAGCAACAAAAACAACAAGGACAACAACAATAAATTATTCTATGAACCATGTCTCCCCTATAAATTAAAGCATATATGTGTAGTTTTGAGAGTAAAAGGAACAACAATAGGAACACTCATCTTCCTAATTAACAATAGACCAGCAACAACAATTAGGAACAATAATTTTAATCAAAACTCATCTTCCTAATTAACAACAGACCAGCAACAACAATAGGTATAGTCATTTTATTCGAAAAATTTATTCAATGTAATTAATTGTTTAGGATGTAAGTTCTGCAGAATAATATACTTGTTTATAAACTATCACAACTGATAAATTGATAACAAATTAATTTGGTTAATTTATTTAAAGTTGATGTATTTTGAAAATGTAAGAGACACTTTTAATGTACATACTCCAGAGACAGAGATATATTAATTTGTGAATTTAACTAATATATTTGCCTTTAATCAACAATATAAATTTGAAAATCAAATTCTAACCTCGGAAGAAGACATTGTTGACTTGCAGCGCCTAGGTGGGGGCTCGAATTGGACTGCTCGGCGTTTGGAGTGTTGCTCGACGACTGGAGTGCTACTTGGTGACGGACTGCTGCTCGACGATGGACTGGACTGGAGTGTTACTCGGCTTAGGGTTTGTTGCGACGGAGATGAATGGATGCCTTGTGACGACTTCGACCAACGATGGGCGACTTCCTTGATAGCGGACGACACTCTCTGGCTCCCTCAGGCTCTTCTTCTCTCAGGCATGGAGGTCGGAAGATGAAGAATGGAAGATGAAAGTGAGTTGTGGGTTTGTCATGAGTGACTGAATGGGTGACTGCGCGTAAAAGGGGAAGAAAGTTAGGGATTTGGATTGATGGACTCTTTTATTACTAGGTTAAAGGGTAAACTAATAAAAACAAGCACTGCTGAACACTCACTCCTCGATTCAGTTCGGTTCGGTTTCAGCAAAATCAATCAAAAATCGACCCAAACCGATTAGTTTAGTTTGAAAAAAAATTGATTTTTTTGTTTTTTCATTCGGCTGTTGTAAATTTTGGTTCGATTCTATGGTAATTTTCGGTCCAATTTGGTAACTTACACTCCTAGTATCCAATGCTCATGTCTTTCTTTTCAAACACCTTTTAGATATTTATTATCCTTGTCTTTGTGTCTTGTCCACGAAAACAAATGCTGTCTAAGGAACATTCATAGTACCAGCCAAATTGTGACTTCACAGTAGTCACCACCTCATCAAGATAATTTGGTGCATGTTTTGCATTTCAAAACAAGTGTTAAAGCCTTAAACATTTCAAAACAAAAGTGCAAATCCTGGATAATTGATACGGGTGCTACAGATCACGTATCATATACCTTGGATGATCTTCAAGACTATCAACAAATAGATCCAATTATTGTGAAACCACTCAATGGTTCTTACACTACAAGTAGCATAATTGGAACTATTGTATTTTCCAAAAAATTGTATTTAAAAAATGCATTATACATTCCTTCATTTAATTTCAAGCTAATTTCAGTCTCTAAGCTTACAACCACACTACATGGCATCATGAAATTTTTTGAAAAATTGTGCGAGATACAGGGTTGCAGCTCCTCGAGGATGATTGACAAAACTGAGGTTGTTGGTGGCCTCTATACACTCAAAATGGAACATTCGTTGCATACAAATTCTGTACCATACATCATGAGTAATTAAGGCACTTAGGATAGAAGCCTTTGGCATTGTAGGTTAGGGCATCTATCATTAAATAGCTTAAAATCAATGCAAAAGATTTATAATTCACTACTTGTAATAACATTGAGATGTTATCTTGCAACACTTGCCATTTTGCAAAGCAAAAAAGCTGCCATTCGCAGCAAGTAATAAGATTGCATCATATTGCCTAGAACTCATTCATGTAGATATATGGGAATCTTTGTCTATTTTGTCCATAGGAGGTTACAAGTATTTTTTAACAATTATGGATGACAAGTTCAGGTACACCTGGTTGTATTTTATGAAAGCTAAATCAGAAGTCATAAACTTATTAAAATCTTTTATCAACTTAGCTAAAACATAATTCAATCAAATTGTAAAAAGGGTGACAACTGACAATAAATCTAAATTTTTAATGCCAGATTACTATGCATTCAGTGGCATAATTCATCAAAGAACATGTGTTGAGACCCTTCAATAAAATGGTATTGTTGAAAGAAAACACTAACATGTTCTTGTTATAACCAGGGCCCTCTTATTTCTCTCAAACATTCCTAAGCACTTCTGGAATTAACTCACTGCACATGCAATTCACTTGATAAATAGGATGCCATCCATTTTCTTAAAAAATCAGTCACCCTACCAAGTCTTGCACTATTCCTTGTCCTCTATATCACATTTGAGAGTCTTTGGGCGTTTAGCATATGCTAATACCATTATGGCAGGGAGAAAAAAAACTTGACCCAAGGGAAAGGAAATGCACCTTTTTGGGATTTAGGGAAAGCATTAAAGGTTTTGTTCTATTATATCTTCACTCAAATGAAATTTTTGTATCTGTAGATGTAAAGTTCTATGAGAAAGTTTTTCTTTCACCAAAATGGTTGACACACATTCACATCCTATATCATCACGGATTCATCCCATGCATGTCCCTTTCACATATGATACATATTGATACATTTTACCACAAGTCCAGCATCCACACACACATGAATACCTTCCTGAATAGCAGATTCCCGCACTCACTCCACCAACACAAAGCACCACACACATCATTGATCCATGCATCAATAATGATTTAAACGGAGAAACAACTAAGCATACATCCATAGATAATCTTCATACCATTGGCTCTCAACATCTTGTGTCTTTAAAGAAGGTCCACAATAGAGCATAGGAAACATGCATATCTCAAATATTTCCAATGTATGAGTGCTTCCATAGCCCCACCAAGCAAATGTCCCCTTTTATGTTATAATGCACTTTCAACATCACATAGATCCTTCTCCCTGGCCATTTCCATTGACAAAGAACTGAGGTCTTATGAGGATGCCGTAGCTTATGATTGTTGGAGGAGTGCCATCAAAGAAGAACTCAATGCACTACAGCAACTACAGAATTGGAAAATCTAAGCTCTTTCTCCTGGCAAGAAAGCCATAGGGTGCAAATGGGTGTTTAAGTTCAAACAAGCATTGAAAGACATAAGGCGTGACTAGTCGTGAAAGGCTTAACCCAAGTATCCGGCATTGACTACCTCTATACAATTAGTCCTATTTTAAAGCTCAGCACACTTTGCGTCGTGCTTACATTGGCTGCTGCCCAAAGATGGTTTCTTAAGCAGATTGGTGTCAACACGGCCTTCCTTCAAGGTGAGTTGGAGGAAGAGGTCTATATACGCATCCCCTCGGGTTGAATGCTGACGATTGGATTTTCTATCGGTAAAGAAATTCACAAGAATATAATCACGTTGTAAGTATAGTTTCTAAACCAACAGAAAATCCTTTCGTACAAAAGTTTTGGTATTCACAAGTAACAAACCCAGTAAAATTTATAAACCGAAGTATTCAAACCTCAGGTCATCTTCTCAAGGAATTACAGGGAAGTATGATTTATTATTGGTTATGAAAAAGTATCGTTGATTTTTTGAAATAAGGAACAGGTAATTTAAATGGCAAGAAAAATAAATTAATAATTAGAAAAGCTCTGGCAAGGTATGAAAATTAGAAGTCCTATCCTAGTTATCCTTATCAATTGTGATGAGAATTGCTCATTGCTCCCACTTAGTTAACCTCTAACTATGAAGGTAAGTCAAGTGGATAAATCAATATGAATCTTCAAGTCCTAGTCAATTCCCAAAGAAAGACTAGAATTAGTGGAATTCAAGTCAATTAGCAACTTCCAACTATTAATCAACAAAAGAGTTTGATAACTCAAGAGTCTCTAATTACTCAACCAAAGCCAAGAATATAGAAAGTTAAATAAAAATCATATATCTGAAATACCTCAAATTGCATTAAAAAAAGAAATCAAATCTAACATGGAAAAGTTCATAAATTAAATTGGAAAAATAAATAAAAGGAACATTGAACCTGGAAACTGAGAAGTAGAAATCCTAATAATAAAAGAAATCCTAAATCCTAAAACCTCTCTAAAAGCTACATTTAAAATCTAAAATTGTGAATTATGAATGTTGTGTTCTTCATATTAATTGATTTTCCCACTTTATAGCCTCTAATCTATGTTTTCTGGACCGAAAACTGGGTCAAAAATAGCCCAGAAATGGCCCCTAGCGATTTCTGGTACATACAGATCGCTGCAAAGTCACGCGGAAGCGTCGTCCACGCATTCTCGCGGATTGGGGTTTTTGTTTTGCCAGGTCACACGTTTGTGTGATCCACGCGTTTGTGTCACCTGGCTTTGGAGCAGCTATGGTAAATTATACATCGTTGTGAACCCCCGGATGTTAGCTTTTCAACGCAACTGAAACCGCCTCATTTGGACCTCTATAGCTCAAGTTATGACCGTTTGAGTGCGAAGAGGTTAGGCTGACAGCTCAGCAATTCCTTCAATTTCTTGTATTCCTTCCACTTTTGCATGCTTCATTTCCATCCTCTAAGCCATTCCTTCCCTGTAATATCTGAAATCACTTAACACACATATCACGGCATCGAATGGTAATAAGAGGGGATTAAACATAGAAAATTTAGGGCCAAAAAAATATGTTTTCAATCATAGAACAAATTCTGGGAAGGAATTGTAAAACCATGCAAATAATATGAATAAGTGTGAGACAGTGGATAAAATTCAGTCAATTAAGAACAAGATGTACCACAAAAATAGTGGTGCATCAAATGCCCTACACAATCACATTTGCAAGATGCGGAAGTCCCTTTATGGCCTGAAACAGGCAAGTCGACAGTGGAACAATATGTTAAAATATATTCTATTAGAAAGTGGATACAGCCAATCAAAGTCTGATAACAGCTTGTTTACCAAATACAAGAGCAGTGGCTTTACCACACTGCTGGTTTACATAGACGATGTGGCGTTGGCAGGGAATGACATGAGTGAAATCAATTTCATTAAGGCACTGTTGCATGAGAATTTTTGCATCAAGGGCATTGGTGATTTAAAGTTCTTCCTAGGGATGGAAGTTGCTCAAAGCAGGGAAGGCATTGCTTTATACCAACAAAAGTATGCTTTGGATTTATTACAAGATTCTGGAATGGAGCAACGTAAGCCAGCTTCAACCCCAATGGATTATGGCACTTAGTTGACAAAAGATTGGGGGGAGGGGTTACTACCTGACAACATCGCGTATAAGAAGCTAATTGGCAAACTTCTTTATCTGGCTAACACAAGGCCAGAAATCAGTTTTGCAATTGGCAAGCTCAGACAATTTCTTGAAAAACCAACTACTTTGCACCTCAAGATAGCATATAGGGTTTTGAGATACATCAAGATGGCACCTGTAACCGGGTTGTTCTTTCCGTCCAAGTCTGATCTGCTAGTGTCAGGCTTTAGTGACTCTGATTGGGTGGCATACCCTGATTCACAAATATCCATCTCTGCCTACTATTTTTATATTGGGAATTTGATTGTTTCATGGAAAAGTAAGAAACAACTGACCATAGCATCATCTTCTACTGAAGCAGAATATCGAGCATTGGCCTCAGTCACTAGAGAAGCAATTTGGCTAAAGAAAGTCTTAAGAGACTTGGGTTTTGAGTTGGAAAAACCTATAAGTTTATACTGTGATAGCCAAGCAGCCATTCACATTGCTCACAATCCAATTTTTCACGAATGAACAAAGCATTTTGAGGTTAATTGCCATGTGATAAGAGACAAGTTGATGGAAAAACTCATCCACTTACTTCCTATCTTGACTCATGAACAACTAGTAGACCTATCGATAAAGCCACTACCACTAGGAACTTTTTTCACTCTCTACGGCAAGTTAGGACTACTAAACATTTATACTCCTAACTTGAGAGAAGGTGTTACTTGACATGTGAGTTAAGAGACTACAAATTAACCATTTAGTTGCTAAGTAGCTGAATTAGTTAGCTAGTGTGGAGATATTTATCACAAGGTGATTAGAGTAGAATTTTATCAGCTGCTATGCGTGTGTATACTAATATAGTATGCGTGGAACCTAACAAATTAGTTGAGCTTAACTCATTGTATCTATGGTTGTATATAAGGCTTGTCATGCCTCATAGTTAATTGAATTTTGTCATTATTTGATTCAAGTCACATCTCTATCTTTTTCTTTTCTGTTTTCTTTGAACTTGCCCAATCTATAGCTACTCTCACTACACCTTCAACAAATGGTGTTATTATTTATCTCCTTTTTATTGTCTCACTCTCTATCTTTGTTTGCTGCTTTGTTATGTTGATGGTAGCATTAGCTATGGTGGTAGTGATATAGTGAGATGGTATTCAAAATTAAAAAAAAAGGTAGTTATTTTGTTGTTGTTAACACTTAACAAAGAGTTTATTTTTTTTAAGGATTTGAAATGTTAAAAGATAATGAATGAAACGAAGTTAATTTGGATATTTAAATAATTTTTTAGTAAAATCAATGAAAAATTAATGATAGATTATTTTTGCTAAATATAATTTATTTTTTATGGATAAAATATTAATTTTATTTTTTTATGATTATTTTTGTCAATGACCGAATCTTTTATTATTAATAATGACTATTTACTTTTTTTTAATATTTGTACTTGAAAAAAAAATAAAAAATAAAATTTTATTGTGTGAACAGTTTGTTTTCACAAAATTTTAAATTAAATAAGTACCCTGAACTAAACAAACCCCGTATCTAGACTCCCCATGTTAAAAGTTGAAAAAAAATATATAAAAACTTTAAACGGATCAACCCACTTTATTTCACAGATTAATCGAGTTAAACTCATTAAAATGTCTCATTTTCATGAATCTATTTTTAAAGCCAAAAGTCTCGATTACGATATTAAACGGGCCAAACCCAACACAACCATAATATTATTTCTGCCATGATTATTGAACATTTATAATACCGCCGAATCAGAAGCAATTTATTAGGGGCAATTTGTTTTTTTTTTTCTGAACATGGTTTTCATTTTTTTGGTCAGGGTGGACATGGTTATTAGTTGTTAATGGTTTTAGGCTGAAAAGCATTCATACAAAAATGACAAAAACCGGCAACCAAAAATATAAAAAAACAACAGTTAGAGGAAACTTGATGGGCTCCAAAGTCATTATGAGAGTGGGTCTTATTCTTAGGGATTTTTTTTGTTCAGTCTTATTCGTAAGTTTGTTTGCTTCCTACACTTCCATCTTGGGCCTAGTTTTTCCTTCTCGTTTCTGGTCAAGCTTAGTTTTTCCTCCTTAACGACTATTTTTTCACTTTTTAATTAAACAATACGATTGGGCTTAATGCCCCTTTCATACCAAAAACAACTAATTAGTTTACTTTAAATATGTATGGGAAAAAGACAGATAGGTCTCTGACTTTTTAAATTTTTGACAAATACATTTCTGACAAAATTTAAATACAAAAAAATCGTTGACTTTAACAAACGGAGGACAATTTAGTCATTCCGTCTATTTGCCTCTCATACACCAAACAGAACTGGCTGACGTGGCTGAAACGGTGTCCAGGTGTTCGTTACGGTGCCACGCTAGAAGGAAAATAAAGTTCGAAGGACAAAAAAGTCCTTGACGTCATTTTGCAAATAAAGTTCGAAGGACAAATAGGTCCTTGAGAATTTTTTTTTCATTATACTTCTATTATATTTCTATTATGAGAATTTAGTTTATAAAATTATGCTTGTATTTTGAAATCTAGTTAACTTGTTGTATTCTGCAATTTAAATTATTTGTATTAAAATTACAGAAATTTGGCTTGTTCTGTTTCTATTTTTTTCTTAAATTGTATTAGTTTAGTTTTAGTGCATTTGTGTATTATATTAGAATTTGTTAAATTGCATTAGTTCAGTTTTCATCATGACATTAGTTAGCATCAGTTCATTTATGCATCAAGTTAGCATTAGTTCATTTGTGCATCATTCATGTATTAAGTTAGCATTAGTGCATTTGTGTATTATATTATGACTAGTATTTTTATCCGTAATAAAATTACGAGAATAATTTTTTTTAAATTATAGTTCACTTTGTTTTAACAGTATAAATTATGCATGACACAAAAGATTTATAAAATCAAACTACTTTTACAAAAAAGTTATAAGTTGACAAAAGTTTTTAACTAAGAAGACCAAGATATTCGCAGATAAAAAATTAAATAATAAGATTTTTAGTTATTATTTTTATATGAAAAGTCTAATTTTTTATTAATAATTAATTTTAACATTCGTTATCTAAAATTTAAAATAATTTAATATGTATGCTTTTACATTTAAAAAAATTTTAATTATAAAAAAATATCAAATGACATATTTTGATTTGTCAAATTACTAATATAAAATATAATTATATATAGAGTAAAAATAGTAGAGAGAAATATAAAAATGAAGAGAGGTAGATGAGAGAATTTAGGAAAGGAGTTTATTAATTTTGAAAAAAAAGTTCTCAAGGACCTATTTGTCCTTCGAACTTTATTTGTAAAATAACGTCAAGGACTTATTTGTCCTTCGAACTTTATTTTCCTTCCAGCGTGACACCGTAACAGACACCTCGACACCGTTTCAGCCACGTCAGCCAGTTCCGTTTGGTGTATAAGAGAAAAATAGACAGAAGGACTAAATTGTCCTTCGTTTGTTAAAGTCAGGAACTTTTTTGTATTTAAATTTTATCAGGAATGTATTTGTCAAAAATTTTAAAAGTCAATGACTTATATGTCTTTTTTCCAGTATGTATATGTGCTAACCAACTTGGATTAGTCGTCACTCCTCCCTTTAAATAAGTGTTAAAAATTTAAATTTCGATTTATACGTGCAACAATTTATTAAAAATTATTATATTATTTAAAAATTAATTAAAATATATATAAATTAATATCAAATTTGATATTTTTTATTTAAAATATTTTATAATATAAATTTTTTTAAATTAAAATTGTACATATTTATAGCTTTATTTATTGTTTCTATTTTTATATTTGTTTTAATTGAAGAATTTTGTCTTTTTATATAGTGTTTGTCTTTCTTTTTTATTTTGGTTGTTGTTGAAGTTATTTTTTTCTTTTTTTTACCATATATTTTTGTGGAGACATATTTTTTTAAAATTGTTGATTTGTATACATTTTATGATATATTATCTTTTTTTATTCTATCTTTATATATATGTACTTCATCTGACTTAGATTCATTTATTTTTTTTTCTTAATTTCTTGATTTGTATATCATCTAATACTAATGATATTAGTATTAGTGAAGTTAATTTTTATAATCAATAAAAAATATAAATGAGCAATATAAATGATATTTTGAGTATATAAAATTTTTGTTATATTACTTATTTTATTTGTTGTAATAGAAGTTGAGTTTCGATATTTTTTATTGGGACAAATGTCTTAATAATAGTGTATTGTTGAGAATATAGTTAAAATAATTTACTTTGACTTTAAATATAAGTGTGAAGTTGTATAAATCTTTTAGGAAAAAATATTCTAAAGGACTGTTAAGAAGATTTAATTATTAAAAAAGACTTTTAATATTAAAATTATTAAGAAGGACCAAATTTTTTTATAATATTTAAAAAAAAGAACTAAATTTTTTTTATAAAGAGACAAATATATTTTTAATTATTTTTTATTTATTTTTTATAATCTTTATGTTGATAAATTTTATTTCTCTTAAAATTTTAGTAATTTTTATTATTTATTTATTTATCTTTTTATAAAAATATTTGGTCTTTTTTCAAATATTATAAATATTATAAAAAGATTTGGTCATTGTTAATAATTTTAATATTAAAGATCTTTTTTGATAATTAAATCTCTCTAACGGTCTTTTAGAATAATTTTTTCTTAATTAACTATATAGTGTTGAGAATCAAACAGCATATATTAAATATTATAAAAAAATAAAAAAATAATTAAGGTCTCCTTATAAAAGATTTGATTTTTCTTCTTAAATATTATAAAAAAAATTTAGTCCTTCTTAATAATTTTGGTATTAAAGGTCTTTTTTAATAATTAAATCTTTTTAACGGTCTTTTAGAATAATTTTTCCAATCTTTTAATCGGGATGATGTTTGAGTGTCATTGCTATCTTAGAGTGTAATTAGATTTAAGGTAGTTGTACCTAATAATTTTTTTGCTTCTCTATCAAATAGCACAAAAATTATTGTAGCACTTTTATCTAAACCTTTGGTTTAATTCAGAATCTATAATAATTATTGAGTTAGTAATTTATAATTTGATAGAATTTTTTGTGATGTATATAATTTGATAGAATTTGATAAAATTTTTTAAAATTTAAATCTGTAATATTTTTTTATGTTGTAGCACAAAAACTTCATTATTTATATTTTTGTGGATTTTTCTTTAACATTTACTTATTCTTCTTCTTCTAATGCATACAATTTTTCAATGATATCTATAACAGTAAGAATAAAAATTTTTAAAATATTTATTATGTGTGTATATATAATATATTGAATAAGCTATTTTTAATAAGAATAATTTAAATAGCATAAAATAAAAATACATGTTAATAATATTTTATTTTGTATCACAAAAACTTTATTTTTTGTATTCTTTGTGGGTTTTCTTTTGATATCTATTTTTTTTAATGCATATAGTTTTTCAATCACATTCATAATAGTAAGATTACAATTTTTTAGAATATGTATTATGTGTGTTTGTGTGTATTGAATAACTCATTTTTAATAAAATTAATTTAAATAGTATTTAAATAAAAATATTTGTTAATATTTTTTTTAATTTACTCTATTAGATAATGTCTCAAATTATACAAATTTAAAATAATGCTAAAAAATGATCAAAATTATTTTTTTAATTTAAATAATATATTTAAATAAGTATAATTATAAAGATTTTAAAATATAATTATATGCAAAATATTACAAAATAATAAAAAAAATATAAATAGTAAAAGTAATAAGAGTTTTTTTCTCATAAATTTGTTTTAAAAATATAATAAATGTTTTTATTTTGTACCTAATAATCTAATAGAATCAATTTTAAATAAATAGGCTTTTCTTCATTTGTTGGTATAAATTTTTTTCATAGGCGAACTACAAATTATCAAATAAAGTAATAGCAGTAAAAGTCTTATATATGATATATAAGTATGTCAAATAGTATGGAATTTGAATAGTTTGTAACTTAAAATTTGTTATGATAATATTATTATGACACTTTTAATGTAGATATTTATTGTATTTAATTAATAATTTATATTTTTATTGAATAATAATATGTAATAAATTAATTAATTATGGGAGTTATGATTTTAATTTTTAATTTTTAATTTTTAAAAATTTAATTGGTTGATTTCTTAACTTTGTCTAATAAGAAAATGTGCTTAGTTGACATCATTAAAAAAATAAGATAAAATTTCACTCCCCTCTTATGCGAGATGCTAAAATGACACTCTCCTTCTCTCTATTTTATAAATGTATATTTTTCTCCCTTCTAACTTTTAAAAAACCTCTTCTTTAATCCATTTTAAAATTTTTGTGTTAACTAATATTAATTTTATCAATTTTTTAAAAAAAATAAATTATTTTTTAAAAAATACCCATTAGCAAACCGGCCATTCCCCTGTTTTCCATCTTTTGGTTTTTTTTGGCTACGGGATGAGCTAAGAACCTTGCATATAAGGTGCTGTGGGTCTATCGCCCTCGCGGAGTTCCCCGCAGCCGCTCGTCATACCCAGAAGAGAACGAGTAGGACGACAGAACTTACTTCAAGACTTTTTTCAGCTCTTCTTAAATTAGAAACCGGTGCATTTCTTCTGCCTTTCTAGTGATTTAATTATATAGTTTCAAAATAGTCTCCAGTAAGCATCGGAGTAGATCTCTACTAAACAAAGCCAAAGAAAGTCATGCATTAAAACACACTACTTTGCGTCTCAAGTAAAGGAGGGGCACTTACTGAAACCTTCTTAAAAAAAAAGAGCCGACGGAATATTCTAGTATCCTAAAGCCCGTGGGTGACAGCGACAACCTGCACTATGAGTGTTCGCTGCTCCTTATTTTTTTATCATTAAATTTTGCTTACCAAAATACTCGTTAATAAGTTATTTTTTTATTGATTAAATTGTATTTTTAACAAAAATTAATAATTATATTATTTTTTTCTAAAATACTCTTCAATAATTTTTTAATTATTAAATTATAATTTTGTCAAAATTTTTATTAATAACAATATATATTAATTATTATACATATTAACAGCGGTAAGATTTTTTTATTTAATGTTAAAATAATATATATTGATATCGAAAAATAATTGATCGTAAAATATAAAAATAATTGTTAAAAAAATTGGTAAAATCACAATTTAATAATTAAAAAATTATTGAAGGGTAGGTATCTTAGAAAAAATAATTTAATTATTAATTTTTTTAAAAGTATTTTGGTAAAATACAATTTAATTAATAAAAAAAATTTATTAAAAAGTATTTTGGTAAGCAAAAGTTAATGATAAAAAATAAAATTTTTGCTAATGGATATTTTTTCAAAAAATAATTTATTTTTTCTTAAAAAATGAATAAAGTTAATATTAGTTAACACAAAACATTTAAAATGGATTAAATAAGAGGTTTTTTAAAAATTAGAAAGGATGAGAATGTACATTTGTCATTTATAAAATAGAGAAGATGATAGTGTCATTTTAGCATCTCGCAGGGAAGGGAAATGAAATTTTCCTAAAAAATAAAGATGATTAATATGTACAAAGATTTTGGCGTTAACTTTTATATAATAAAAATAGATAGATAGATAGATTTTCTGATAAATTTAAATAATTGAAGGAGTAAAGTGTGATCTCTAATCTTTTAATGCATTTTTTTATATATTTTTTCTTAATTTCACTTATAAAATCAATGATGAGAGCTTATATTTTACTTTCAATTGTTAAAAAAAATTGAGAGAATCCAATGAATGGATGGATAGATACACACACCAAACTTCAATGATTTATTAGAATATTTATTATTTATTTATACAACAGTCCACAAGACCAAGATTCCCTGGAAGAATTTAGAATTCCCTCCACTCTTTCATTTCCATAATACTCCATAAGAATTTGCTTTTTATTTATGTACATTGACCTGACATAACTAAATTCAATCCAGTGATAAACTGATGCGTATTGACTCGATGTACAAGACAAAATAATATTTCTCTATCAACTTGGACTAGTTTCAGTTGACCAATTTACTATCATCAATATGCTTTTAGCCCAACTAGTTTAGCAAAGGGTCAAGACTCTAATTCATCACCATCATAAGGTTTTGAGTCTAGCTTCAGTTGTTCTATCCACGATGTTGCTCATATTTCATCCCAAAAATTGAATTTATTAATGTCATGTATCGTTGACAACATTATCTTAGTCTAATCTGAGAAAGCCTATTGTTCCATATTGCATGAAGAATCATATGAAACAAGTCATACTTAACAGGAATCCTATGCCACAGAAAATGTTGCTGAACCTTCTTCACTCCCAAATGCAATGCAAGGTACTTCTCTTCTGGGATTGAGACAAGTATTTCTCTTAGATTTGGGATATCCCTTTCACTAACAGTTACAGAAAATGCTTCCCAATTCAAAACTTCAAAAAAAGGTGGCACATAATTATCTGATATGATAACTGGGACACACTCAGAAAAAATGGCCTCAACTATTCTTGGGGTGTGAACCTCATAGCCTCTAGCACATATGCAATATTTACTGCTGTTCATGTATTCCATGTAAAGTTTCTTACCTTCAATATCGCGCCCCATTGGACCGAAAATTTTCATGTCTGATTCTTTGTTTTCCCAGTGTTTTAGCAGCACGGGACGGAGATAACCATGCATGCTCCCCGCAAAGAAGGCGAGAATAGATCTCTCTGAAGGAGATTTACCTGTAAAACCTCTTAGAGGATCCATCATAGAGTGTATATATGTAACTGGTAGAGTGGTGTCTTTTCCTATTTGGAAGCCTTTAGCAATATTTGAGTTGCAGAGAGACCTAATACAATTTTTCATTGGTTGCCTTGTGATTTGAGAGGCCTGAAATTTCATAAACAACATCATATTAATAATGCACATTTTTTTTTAATATGCTACATTAGGTATATGGCCATCATCCCTTTCATCCAATTAAAGTGATTATTCCATGTTTTATCATAAAAACTAGGGCAAATTACACTCCTTGAGGTTTGCTGAAATTTTTTACAATACCCTCGACTTGTCCAAGTGACGTTGATCTCCCTCAAGGGAAGGTTAGTGCTATATTTTACACAGGAGAAATGTTATAGGCACCACTTTTGGTATTAAAAATGATCCACAGAAAATGAAAGAAGATAAAAAAATTATCTTTTATACCATAAAAGGAAGGTGTACAAAAGGTGGTGTAGACATCATTTCTCTCCCCTAATCGTAAGGACTTGTACACTTGTCTAGATGTGTGTGTGAAGCGCCTCGCTTTGAGTATGATCAATCCTAACTAATTATCTCGGTCAAAATTTTGAATTGATAAATGCTTGTTGCTTAAAACATTTTCTAAAAGGAGGTCAATTAAAAGAATGAACTTATTGACATTAACTTGTTGAAAAACATTACATAAATAGTAATAAAAGAAATGACAGTCTGAAACAGAAGCTCACCCAGTCATGACAAGCAACAAGAAAATGGTCTGCTCCCCCAGTTCTGTTCCAGAATCGATATCTTCCTGCGATTAAATGCACGTACCTCTCTAGGTATTGCTCCATCTGCTTACCATTAAGCTTTTGTTCAGCAAGAGTAATTCTTAGCTTTTGTGAACTGAATGGCAGGTAAAACAAATGAGCTCTGCGAGGATCCTTCACTACGAACCGTTTATTTCCCTCCATCAGTTTCATAAACCAACCTTCGGATGCATATAGTCCCCTCGTCCTTGGCTGGTGAAATATAGGCTTATCTCCTTCTCTGTAGACGTAAACTTTGAGCCTGCGTTCCATCAGTGCATAACTCCTGAAGAACAGAGGTAGAGAAATGCTTCAACCATCAATTATCTACTGGAAGAAGAACAACACATGAATTATTCAGGAGGAAACAATGGTGAAATCTAGTTGACATGTGCATATTTCAAATTTGAAGCACTAAAATACAAAGGACTTGCTGAATTAATCAACGTTATCAAAGTAGCAGAATGATAACAATGATAAAAATGGAACAAGAATAATTCACAACTCAATGCTATATATCTATCTAGCACATTTAACTATTATGATCATACCTTGAGAACTTGGCAACATCCCGGAAAATAGGTGCATAAAGCCCAGAAGGATTTGATACGACACGGCCTTTTTCGATCTCCAGTTTTGCTGATAAGAGTTCACGATCAGGACGAGAAGACCACCTAGGTCTCTGTCATCAATGATCAATCAATACACAATATGCAACAATTAGGAGTCCATACATACATATTCCATAATGTCTCATCTTTTTTACCACAAAGCTGAAACTCCATACCATATAAGAAGAGTTAAAACTCTGAAGCAATAAGGAGTTCATCCGAGTCAATGAAGTACTCAAATTGGACAAAGGAACTTTCAATAGAGGTGACTTCTCATTTTGAGCTTTCATTTCCCCCCTTTGCATTCCACTGCCATTTGAAGATTTTCTTGCAGTGATTAAGGTGCCCAAATCTTCATCCAGAAATGTTATGCCCTTTGGAGGAACCCCTAGTGGTGAAGCATTATATCTGTATTCTACAGGATCATGTGCATAATTTGGTCTTTCATGAGTGAAACCTTTCTGAATTGCATCTTCACTATTTTCCCCTCCATAACTGCTATCTAGGGTCTCTCCAATGCTCAAATTCCCATCCACATTAGACTCCATCTCATAGTCCAAATCTACTCCATTTCCCATATCCTTAGCTGGCAGAGCTACTGAGAGCTTCTCCGAATCTAACAGAGAATGTAATCTCCAAGAGGGAAGTGCAAAACATTGGAAAACAACTACTATTGCAACCAACACACCAACAAATAAGAACCGCATAGTAGCAATATGGTACAATCTCCGATCTAGAATAGACATAACACCCATTTTCATGCCCCAAAACTCAATTCATCATCACTTCAAAGTTCAAACTAAACATTCATCCTTACAGCAATCTTAAACTCCTGTTCCAATATCCCAAAAACTAGAAAAAAGTTTAAAAAAAATATATATAAGCATGGTAAATCAAATTAGAAGCCAACAACAGTTCTTACTTCTTAAAACTAGAAAAATTAAGAAAGAAATTAACTTTATCATGAATTAAGACATATACCTTTGCTCCAGCAATCAACTAAGCTTCACACTACTCAATTAGTCAATTCACTTGCAAGGAGAACGCATAAGAATCAAACTGAAGTTACTATAAAATGCTCTCATTCTTGAAGTTAATTACGTTCATACCACTGTCCAAAAACTATACAAAAAAAATGCCTTTGTGTGTTGGCGATGGAGAAAAACAGAAAATAGAAAACCCCAAAACGACGTCGCTTCGTAATTCCGAAAATGCCCTTCATCCTTCAGTTAGGAGCAGTGTTATCAAATTCGGCTCGACCGAAAACCCGGTTATCCGATCATCTGGCCGAGTTGAACCACTCGTCGAACCGTTTAAGTAATGAATCCGTAAAAGCCGGTTGACCCGGCCGGGTTTCAGAAAATCGGTTTACCCGGATCGGATGACTTTTTTTTTTCGGTGTCGTTTTTGTTCTCTCCCTCACTTACCCCCTTTGCGTGGGGGAGTGGATCCTCTCCAGTGGAAAAAAAACTGGATGGTATCCAGTGGAAGATCTCACCATTCAATACATTCTCTCTCTCATTTATTATTGGTCCCACTTGTAAAATTAAAGGTGGGAGATTACACTTTATTCTCTCCAGTGACAAAAAAAATGGAGAGGATCTATTTCCCTGCGTGGTGCCCTAACCCAGAATCAGAACTCATCTCACCTCTCTCTTCTCTCGCCACTCTCTCCCTCAAGCCCGTCGCCGGCTCCTCAAGCTCGCGTCGCCCCCTCAAGCTGTCGCCGCCTCAAGCTCGCGTCGCCGCCTCAAGCTCGCGTCGCCGAGCTCGTCGCCGCCTCAAGCTCGTCGCCGCTCAAGCTCTGTCGCGCTCTGTCATAGTTCGTAAGCTCGCCTTCCTGCTTCGGCCATCAACGCTTCCTCGGCCCTGAGTCTGGGTTTAGGGTTTCAGCTTCGCCTTGGTTCTTCCATCAACGCTTGCTTCGTGTCTCTGCCTATGTGAGTTTCAGCTTCAGCCCTGTTATTCCTCTTTCAATTTTATTGCTGTAAATTATTAGTACATCTTGAATTTATTGTTCAAAGTTGAGTTTGTTGCCGAAATTATGATTTAGCTAATGTTAATTTGCTGTAAATCATATTTGGAGAATTGGAGTTTTTTTTGTTGCTGCCTGAAAGTTATCATAGTTTAAGTTTTTATTACTGTCTGAAAGTTATCAATAGTTATCATAGCTGAATTTGTTGCTAGAACTCTAGAAGTAGAATTTGTTGTCAGCTGTAAGTTGAATTTGATGCTGAATATATCATAAATGTGGTTGTTGCTGGAAGTAGAATTTGTTGCTGGATAATTGAGTTGAGTTGAATTTGTTACTGATCCTTGTTGTTGTTGTGTTGAATTTGTTCTGATCTCTGATCTTTCTCTCTTTTTTAACTCTGTTATAAATAAAACTCTTGCATCCCTCTAAGAAGTGCGTATAATTGATTCATTGATGGAAGAATAAGATAAGTTAATTCAGTTCACTAATTTCTTGAAGCTCTTCCTTCAAACTCTTCTTTCTCTATTTCTGATGTTCTGCATAATGCAATGTTTCTTATGGAAGACATAGATGCAAATTAAAATGAGAAAAATATTGATCAAGCTCTAAATTTGTCCTATAAAGATATATATGAAACTCCAAATCTGTTTTTGATGCTCTAAATTTATACTAGAAACTAATTTATTATCTCTTTTTACATCATTAATTATGTCTAAAAATTAATATTTGATTATTATATGTTTGTAAAGACTTACATTTTAATTTTTAATACATAATTTTAATTTCATTTATATAATTTTATATTTTTTTAGATGATGACCGAATCAACCGGATAGTTGAATCAGTAACTCAGTGATCCGGTCATATGACCGAATTGATTGTCGGTTTGGTTCTGATAACTATGGCTAGGAGAGTTATGTTTCACTGTTTTGAGTTCACTTCACTTTTGTATCAGTGAAAATGGCTCTAACCGTCAAGCTGCCAATACGGTTCCCAATATTCGCGCCAATTATCGACCCGTATCGGACAGATGAACCGACCCAAATATCCACAGAGGTCAGATTCTCTCGTTGGAACAACGCCAACGCCGCCAAGTTCAACGAGCGCCGGCGAACCCTTCCGCCGTTTCCAGCGCCGCCGTTAAAACCTTCAAATCCGCCGGGACGCCCTCCGCTCCGTCGAGGCCTTCCATCCCCGGCAGGAAATCGAAGTACTCCAAACCGCCGGCGGAGCCCCCGCGGGATTCTCATGCTGCGGTTAGGTTTTCCAGCACCCCGAATTCGAATCCAAGCAGGACTCAATTGGCGCCAGCAAACGTGAGAATTGGCGATGACGGAGTCTCCTACGTGGTCGAAGGCGCACCGTTCGAGTTTCGGTACAGCTACACGGAAACGCCAGCGGCGAAGCCGGTGAAGATTCGGGAGCCATCGTATGTGCCGTTCGGACCAGCGACGATGCCGCGGCCATGGACCGGACGGGCACCGCTGCCGACGAGCAAGAAGAAGTTGAGGGAATTCGACTTGTTTGTTCTGCCTCCGGCAGACAAGAAGGGGGTGAAGCCCGTCCAGAAGCCCGGACCCTTTTTACCCGGATCGGGCCCGAAACACGTGCAGTCGAAGGAAGAGTTGTTGGGGGAGCCATTGACGAAGGAAGAGATCAATGCGTTGGTTGCCGGCACCATCAAATCTGCCCGCCAGCTCAATATTGGTACTTTTTCTTGTTTTGAATTTTTTCTTTAATTTTTTATTTTTTTAATTATTTTTTACATATTTGAGAGTTAAAGATATCTAGTTAATTGATGCGAAGCAGAAGTTAGACTTTGCTCGAAAATATCTAGTTAGTTTGTACTTGGGAGTTTTCTAAGGTAATGAAAAGTGTGTTCCTTTTGTTGATAATTGAAATATCCTTTTGCCTCAACAAAATTAAGGGTTAATCAATAAGGGAAAATTTACCTTTTTCCTACGCACTCTCTGTGTTGGGTGTTTTTCAGGTAGAGATGGTTTGACACATAACATGTTGGAGAATATACATGCTCTTTGGAAACGACGGAGAGTGTGCAAGATAAAGTGCAAAGGAGTGTGCACCGTCAACATGGATAATGTGTGCCAACAGTTAGAGGTTGGTTTCTTCTGCTCTCAACTGTCGCACTTTTCACTGATATCAATTCATAATGACCTCAAATCTGTGCTTGTGTTTTGGAAGTAAAACCTCATCTTGTGTGGTCAATGTGTATTTGCTTTTGGGTTAAAACATTCGTTTATTTGTTCATCCTGCTATGCAATTTAAATGGTAAAGGAGAATATAGTTCATGCATCTTTTGTTTTGGGGTGGGGGGCTACAGTTTCCGATGGCATTTTCTTTGGCTTCTCTCAAGGATACGATGCCTTCACTGATCTTACTTTTCTGAGTTGACCATGTCCTCTGACATTCCTCAATAAAGAAATTAATTGTTTTTCATTACTTATGGTCTTTGTCTGGTTTCCTAGGAAAGGACTGGGGGAAAAATCATTCATAGGAAAAGTGGTACGGTATACCTCTTCCGGGGCAGAAACTACAACTATAGAACACGCCAACGTTTTCCTCTGATGCTGTGGAAACCTGTATCTCCAGTATATCCTAGGTTGGTTAAGCGAGTTCCAGAAGGCCTAACACTAGAAGAAGCAACTGAATTTCGTCGGAAGGGAAGGAACTTGGAACCGATATTCAAGCTAGGTAGAATCTTTCAGATTTTCATTACAATTTAACAAAAAAGCAAGTTTTTGCTCTTTTTTGCTGACCATGTGAGACTAACTTCTATCTTTATATACAGCAAAAAATGGTGTTTACTGTGACCTTGTAGCAAATGTCAGAGAGGCTTTTGAAGAGTGTGAACTAGTGCGAATAAATTGTCAAGGACTAAATGAAAGTGATTATCGAAGGATTGGAGGAAAACTAAGGGTATAGCCATTTTCTCCTATATCTTGCAAACAACATTGAAGATTCTTTTTTTTTTTTTGCCCTTTTTTCGTTGGTGAGATAGGATAATAAGTAACATTTTTCTTCCAATTTTGTTTCTTGACTGTAGGATCTTGTTCCATGCATATTACTCTCATTTGAGAATGAACACATACTTATGTGGAGGGGAAAAAAGTGGAGGTCCTCTTTCCCAGCTCTCGAAGATGATTACAATGAAGCCAATAAAATTGATGTTGACAGTGACAATTCCAACACACCGACTTCAGATGCCCCAGAATTGTCTGAAATGTCTTTACAGGAGAATTCATTAGAGCATCTAAGCAGTGAATCTTATGACACTAGTATTTCTTCGAGTTCAGCTGATGTGAGTTTCTCTCAAGCTGAGGTGCCTTACCCTATAGAAGATAGCAATCCACCTTTCTCGATGGTTACTGACGCTGCTTCACTTTCTATGGGAACCTGTGAAGTTGAAACCACAGATGATGTCAGGGGTTCTCCACCTTCTGGTAGCACAAAACCAAGTGTTTCTGTGCTGGAAAGTTGTGAGAATTCTATTGATGGCAAGGTAGATCCTTCTACAGATGGGTTGCTAGATAGTTCAAGTGCAGCTGATGAAAGTTTAATTTCAACATCATCTGCATCTTGCACAGAAGGAGTTATGTTACTGTGGGAGCAAGCTGTTGAGAAAGGTAGTGCACTTGTTTTAGATGACAGATCTTTGGATGCTGACAATGTTTATCAAACCGCAGTGGCTTTTGCCAAATCAGCTCCACCAGGGCCTGTTTTTAGCCGATCTAGAAAGGTTAGGGTTCAAAATAATGACGAGGAAGAAGATTCAACTTTTGAGAAAAAAGAAGTTACCACTGTTGTGATTGAAGGTAAAATGGAGAACACTCAGAAGAGTTCCGAAATTCGAAGAAAAGATTTTGATGAGCGACAGAGGAATGTAGTGCCACAGGGAACATCAAGAGTAGATGAACTTGTGAGACTTCTGACATGATACCACCAAAAGTAGGTACTTTGTTGCACAATAAAATTATTATTGTTTTGATATCCAAAATAGTTGACTCTTTTATTTTTTAATGGAATTAAATTATTATCAAGAAGATATCTAAGTGTGATCCAAGCTTAGACTTGATTCATGACGTTTGATCTATGTAGCCAACACCACCTACTAGGGCAAGGTTTTATTGTTGTTGTTATTATGCTATTGCTGCCCCTTGCCTTATTTTTATTATTTTGAATAATCATAATTCTTATATTATATCAATGCAATTTTCTTTGTGCATCTAATACATTGGTCTTGGATTTCACATTTAAAAGTTAATGTTGACACACTCAAGGGAAAAAATCTCACTCGGACCCTACTCCCTTAGTGGACCCCGAGATCTTCCATATGCCAAAGTGTAAAACATAAAATGACTCTATTACCCTAATGACTTTTGACAGTGTCCTAGCTGCAAATGGGGCTAATTAGTTTTGGAAGTCCAGAGATATGGATGGAAAATATCCTTGTGTTTGGCTACGGTTCCAGCAACTCTAATGTTTCTAGTTCTTGGAGGTACATTTTGTAAGAAATTATATTATGTCTCTAGTGTTGTGTGTTGCATTTTATAGGATTAATAAATATATCAGTTAATTAAATGAAGGAAAGCTTGTTAGTAGATATTTGAAAGTAACTAACTTGATGGAAGTTAGTTTACGAGAAACAAAACCAGAATTCCTCTTCCTGCCAATGAAGTTCCTCTTCTTCTTTCACAAGTCTTGACAAAGAAATAAAGAAAGCGCAAAGGAATAGACAAGTGAATTCTCAATATGAACTCCAATCAATGAATCAGGGTTAGTAACTCTATCTATTCCTATTTGTGAGAATAATGAATTTCAAGATTCTTATGACATGAATGGTAGTTTTAGAATGTAACATTGACACTATTAAATTTGCATATTTTTGTACAGAGACACCTAACACCCTTGCAGAACCAGGCAAACTTGAAGAGGCAAGATGGGTGCTAGGGAGAGTTAGAGCCAAGAGGTATGGAGATTATGGAAGCCAAATTTCAAGATCTTGCTCATGCTAGTAAAGAACCACAAGCGGTCAAGAACCATTTGGGAAACACCACAAGAAATAGAAGCCCAAGTCAGTGATAGCTGCCTTGGGGATTTGCATTTCAAAATCTCCCTGGCAAAAAAAATAACTACTCTCTTTTATGTTGTTTCCTTTTTTTTCCCCAGAGTTTTGGCTTTGCCTCTAAAGC
>NC_029776.3:88948135-88956317 GCF_000817695.3 Arachis duranensis
GCTCTACAGGATTTTACAATGATCCCGTCTTTCTGATTTGGAGGAGTTTCTCTTGCTTGCCACTACCAATTCCTCCACCAAAGAATTAGCATGTCAATATGTTATTGTCATCTGCAATAAGTGCAGTTTCTGCTATGATGCTACCTTTTCTTTGTTAAATTGGAAGCTGCAAATATCATGGCCAGTGCTGAGAAATAAATAGATTATGTGAAAAATGTTTAGGACTTGGTTTTCCGATTTACCATAGTCCCTCTTTTTAGATGCATACATGTCACTCACTATCTGTAAATGATTAATGAGGTTCTCTAATTATATTTTGCAGCAATATGTTGTACTTCCTTAAGTTTTAGCAGAGATAATTCATGACGTAATATTAAAACTTATATGTCTAAAATGTTTAAAGTTTAATTCGTCTCAATTTTTTAAAATAAAAATAGAATTTTGGCGCAAGGCAAAATGAATCGTGCATTGTCTACATTTTAAGTCCAAAAAAGACTGTTACATGAAGAGATTGTTAAATATAAAATCATTTCTATGATGTCAAAACTATGAGACTGCAATGTTGAATGTGAGAAGTTAGAGATTATTAGTTAGCATAATTATCCTCTTATGAAATCCAATGCAAAATTGCAACGAAAAAATTTATCAACAGAAATTGACAATTTATAATATTTGTTTGTTTTTGGGATCTCTATGTTTATTAGTTTTAATTAAAGTTGTTTAACAAATTATGGCTTCCTAACCAGATTATAATGTAGGAATACAGTACATATATGCCAAGACGAGACTAAACAGTGTATTGAAATATATATAATCAAAGTTTGAAAATGCTTCTGAATAAAGTGATGCTACAACACACAATTTTTCATTCATTATTGTACACACAATTTGTCTAGGGAAAGTGAACCATCGAAAAATCAAAATTTAACAGAAACTACAAGAAGAATAAAGAAAATTGCTAGGCTGAAGATGATTAATTGGGAGATTGACAATTCGACACACATGACATGAACATGAACATTACACATTGATATGTTCACAACTCACAAGACTGGTCCAAGCGTTTACGACAAGTCTTGGCACCACAATAGCAAGAGAATTGCTTCATACTATCAACTTGATGAACATATTCATATGTAACTTCCTATCGTAACAATGACACCTTTTTAATTATTCAATTTCCAGGTAAGAACCAAAAACTTTAAGACCTGTATATTAAGTTATTATATTTATGAAAAATGATAAGGATATTTTTTCGTGTTTAAACTGAACATAAGTTTTTCTCATTTTTATTTTTATTTTTCTAGCACTAATTGTTTATTTTTGTAACTTTCTATTTTTCTAGAATAATCAAATTAATACTAATGATATTTAGATTGATTCTATGATAGCTATGGTTATGGTGACTATAGTGGTTGATATGAAATTTTGACAACACTTAAAAAATATAACTTAAAACTAAGGTTTTTGTTTTACTATTTGAAAATATTTTTTAATTTGATCCCTCTTTTATTTTTCAAATTTAAGAAGTGTTGTCAAAGAATAAAAAAACGTGACATTAATTTTAGCTATATTTTGTAAGTATTGTTAAAATTTCATAATCAACATAACTACCATAATTATAGTCACTATAAAATTCACCATGATATTAACATGATAAGATTATGTTCAATGGAAAGTGCACCTAAAATTTGATCACTATGATCTTGATCAATATATAGATAGATGCATAACACAAATATTTGGTCCAAACAGTCACTTTCTTATTCTTATCTGAAACAACTTATAAGAAAAATTATTTTAGGGTTTTATTAGTAAATATTAAAAGTATTTTTTAATATTTTATTACTAATAGAATCAATAGCCAATATAGCTAGAGACATGGAAAAAAAAAAGAGCATGAAGAATAAGAAACAAAATTAGGTTGATGTTCCTTACTTGATGAGGTTGTCTTGTGTTGTGTTGCAAATAGTAGCAAGTGCCAACCGAGTTTGTTTGATAATGGAGGTGGGGACTCAATGCATTGAACAAATATGTTTGGCTCACAACTGTATATGGTTGATGAATCTAGCAACGTTACCTAAAGTGGCAGCATCTATATATGCAAACCTTAGCCCCATTCTTTTTGTTCTGTGTTCAATAAATGCATTATTGGAAGGCAATGGTGATGCATATATAACATTATGCATTTTAGGTTGAAAATTGGCCATGCATGTGAAGGGTGAAGTTCCAAAACAATTAGTCGCCTAAGATGCATAATTTTAAGATATGGACCAACATATAAGTTCAAAGAAGTTCAAGTAAATTAATAGTTTTATATCTAACCTCGTCTAATCAATAAAAATACAATTTCCAAATAGTGAAATGGGTAGCCACAGTATAATAGAATATCCTTATTATGCAGTTCCTACAGCATTGTCCAATCAAACAGAAATCAATCATTTCGCAGTATCTGAAAATTAATTTCCCTCATTTTGCTATGTATAAGCCAAGAAAAACAACAAATTAAAAATACACGACAGTGTTATTCATGCTTCTTTATTGGTTCTCAGGAGTTGGGACGTTTCCTTTTGAGTGATCCACTTAAAGCAGCCTTAGCCTTCGCCCACTCTTTCAAAGAAGAACAACTTCTCATGAATGTGCAAGTTTCGCCTACTTCAACCCTCGCAATGGATCTCTCTTTTTGTACTGTTTCTTCAGACGATCCTTCCTTTTCTCTTGTCTCACTCTTTTCCTCATATGCAGTATCATTGGCACCACCACCATCATGTTGACTCTTTTCCGGTATACGCCCATCACTAGTAACAACTTCATTAATGGCATCCTTACCTACATTATTATGCTTGGGATTGTTGGAATTTGCAGGGTCCATGGTAGACCCCTTGGCCATTGGCTCTGAGAATGTAATGCCTGCCAAAATCTGTGAAATGCTAAATGAACTGTTGTCTCCAGCAACCAGTTGTGTCCATGATTGCTTCCGTCGCCATGATGCACCTCGACCGGTCTTCTTCAACTCCACATTGTTGTCACCAGGCTGAGCTTCAGCATGCTTTCTTAATGCTGATGTGTTGGTATGATTATCTTCAGTGAGCTCCTTTGTCGATTCTGTATCGGTGGGTTCACTCCCTAGGTGTTCATGCCCTTCCATGTTTTCAGTTTTGTCGCTTAAAGATATGGATTGGGATGGACTATCAGGTCTTTCTTGTTCTGTAGGAAATATGAGAGTGGCATTGAAAGCAGTATTACCTCCATTACCAAGTAGTTCTTTCCATGAAGATTTCTGAGACCATAAAACTTTAGACGGTTTGCCAAAATCATCTTCTGACTCAACAAGTTGCACTCCAGATTCTACCTCATCTGGAAGGGTCTGCACATTATTCTTTCCTTTAGCAGTAGTAGACACATGTCCAATGCTTTCCCTTTCCGATTTGCGAAGTGATTTTCCCTTATTGTTGGGATTGCTCTTATGCCCTTTATGCACATCAGACTCACTCTTGTCATTTTCTTCCTTACCAATTTTTGATTTATTGGACCATGAGTCCTGAATATCCAAACAGCAATTAGAAACAATATAAATAAAATTATTCTTTGATAAAAAAAAAAAAAAATAAGGAGTGATACAATAAGAGATAACTTAACCGGTTTCTTTTGTAAGGGGAGTGGATCCTCTCAATTTTTTTCCCTTAATTGTTTGGTAAAGTGTGATCTCTCATCATTCAATATCTTCTCTCACATATTTTTTCTTAGTCCCACTTAATGTAACGTGAGAGATCACACTTTATCAATTGATTGAGGGAAAAAAATTAAGAGGATCCGTTCCCTAGTAAGCCCTATTGCAAAATAATAATAATAATAATAATAATAATAATAATAATAATAATAAACCTGATTTTCCAAGATCATTTGAAGTTCCTCACTCCCTATAATGGATGATTTATTTTTCTTTGTGTTCACGTTAATAATGAGATCATCTTCATCTGTTGCACTACCTACTTCAGAGTCATCAGGATGTGCAGGTGATTCAAAGGAATCCTCTGTTTCAAGATTCTTCTTTTCGGAAACATTTTCTTTTCCAAATAGTTTGTTCATCACGACATTCATTATGTTAATTTCTTCATCGTTCATTCCTCCAATTTCTGTTGCCCTTTCAATATGTAGTTTTCCCTTTTCTGTGCCAGAAGGACTACAATGTTCCTTGCAATCACAGAAATGCACAGGGAGAAGAGGAACTTTAATATTCTGGAAACTGTATTTGTGCTTTCCAGTTCCAGTGAATGGTATAGATTTTACCTGCATAAGTACAGATGTTGCATGTGAAAAATGAACCATATGATTAAGCATTAATGTTTCTTTACATGACCGAATATAAGGGAAAGGCAAGAATGCATTCTACATAATAAAACTGTTACACATTTATATATCACAGATAAATGGAAGTCTTAAATTTAGAGGAGCTTGATCCATCCAGACTCATTGGATATTGGCTTTTAACAACGTCAATGACCAATGAATACATACTTGTGTCGACTAAATAAATAAATAAAGGTATGTTATATTAGTATGTCACCTTTCTTAACCTCGGGAAGTAAATGTGGAGCTGCTTTGTCTTTAAACTCTCTTTTGTGGGCTTTTCCTCTAACTTATCAGTAGTGACTGGTTTGTCACTAACATGCTCAATCTTAGACATAGCATCTTCATCCCATTCTCGTTTCAACCGCACTAGATAATGTTCTTTAGCCTTCTCGAGCTTCAACTTCCCACCCTTCCAAACACAACCATTATACTGCCAAGACAATAATTTTTTTTTTTAGTTTTTAACAGAAAATGCATATTGTTATAATCAATTGAATTTAATGAAGTTTTAACTAAAAAAATAAGAGAAAAAACTAACCTTGCTAAAAAGCCTGGAAAGAGATTTGTCATCAGTGGGAGAAGGAAGGAAGTCAAGATAGGCGAAACTGCGACCTTTGGTTCGGATTGTTTCGACTGCTTCGACATTGCCGAAAGTGCTGAACAAACTGTGGAGGTCTTGTTTAGTTACTGATTCCCCCAATCCACCGACAAATATTCTCACCGTCTTGTTGTGTTGCCCCTCCATGCCCTAAGGAACGTTAGCCTGCACTCAATTAACAATAATACGGTTGATAGAGGAATGCTATTAAGTTGGTTCGACAATGTTTTGTGCCTCCAAGAGTAACAATTAGAAGCGGCAAAAATACAAGAACTGCGTACGCGACATTGGCACAAAAACAAGGTTGCGTACGCGAGCATACTAAGACCTCTAAATCAAAATACTTCAACAAAATGACCTAGAACTGAACTATTTACATCCTATATGAATATAATATGACTCCATTATTGTTATTATTACACCCTTCTAATGTCACAAACCCAATATATATTATAGTCCGTTGACACTTGTGTATTCACAACTTGGCCTCATCATTGTGATTCATACCTTAAGTAGAAGAAAAAGTCCCAATCAGCTTTCGTTACAATTTTATCCAGCGAGTTGGGGTTTTGGTTCGGAGTTCATGCCAATGATAACGACGAGAGGGATGAATCCGTGAATCAGTCACATAGGCAGGGCAAATTTTAACAAAGTTCATCACAATGATTAACAACAACAAAAAGCACTGAACGAACACTCAGTAACATAGGCAGTGCAAATTTTAACAAAGCTCAACACAATGATTAACAACAACAAAAAGCACTAAAAGAACAGTAAATCAGTAACATAGGCAGTGAAAATTTAAAATTTATCATCAAATACAATCAGTGAGCAAAGCCAATCAATCAAGCACTGACTGAGCATTCTGTTCTGATTCTGTGACTGGAAAGCAACAAATTCAAGTTACAGCAACAAATTTAACAAATCCTAGTAAAGTCCCGATTTACAGCAAAAAGGCAAATTTATTAATTACCAATTCAGCAACATGCAGAAATACAGGGAAAAGGGAAAACTGGAAAAGAGAGAACACTAAACCAAAACATTAACCAATAATCACAAAACACTAAACCTTCACCCAGCAATTACAAACATTAGCACATTATGAAACATTCCAAAACACAAAACCTTCACCCAGCAAAACCAGCAACTACAAACAAAGCCATCGGTAAATTTGAACAAAAAAATTAAGGGCCATCAGCCAACAGCATTCAACAATATTGCAACAAACAAATTAGGAGCCATCAGCAACTGGTAAACCAGTAAAACACTCTCAGAGCCATCAGAGTAAGTATAACCGACTAAAACACTAAAACAGAGTCACAGAGTAAGTATTACTGACTAACAGAGCAATCAGAGTATAGTGAATACAAGACAGAGCAATCAGAACCATACATACAAATTTGCAAATTTGTAAAATTTCCACCATTAACCACCAGCAAATACAAGGGAATACCAAACTGGAAACCAAGACGGAAGACCGAAGAAGAAGAATTGAAGAACCAAACTTCAAAGTTCAAACCAAGAACGAAGAAGAATTGAAGAAAAATGGAACAAAAATTGAAGAAGACCGAAGATGAAGACGAGCCACTAACCTGGGTTCCGTGCCAAAGACGAGCCACTAACCTGGTTCCGTGCCGAGAAGCCAGCGAAGATGAAGAGTACCTGCCGAGTTACTGGGTTAGGGTTCGACGACCTGGGAACGGCGGTGCTGACGACCTGGGGACAGCGGCAGCGCTGACGACCTGGGAACGGCGGCGACAATGGAGGGCTAGGATTCCTTCGCTTTAGAGTTCTCCAATCTCCAATCGCTTTATAGTGACCAAGGTTCTGAGAACCGAACCGGTCATCAAACCGCTCTAGTCACTGGTTCACTGGTTTATTGGTCCAACTGGTCTAACCAGTGGTTCAACCAAAAAAACTGGTCCAATCAATAGTTCAACCGAAAAAACCGTTTATGAATAGAATAATAAATAAATTATAAATAAACATCCTAAAATATAATTATAGTGTAATATAAATTTTAAAATATCTTCAAAACATAAAACACTGCATAAAATATCACCAACCAAATCCATATGATCTTATGAAAATACAAACTCAAAAGTTAAATAGTAAAAAAACATATCTAAATATTAAATCCCAGCATCATGATTTATCAATCATCAAAATCTGCAAGAACTTGTTGCAAATTTGCTTCGGCCTACAGCATTCCGCAACAAACAAACCAAAACATTAACCAATAATCACAAAACACTAAACCTTCACCCAACAGTAACAAACAAAGCCAGCAATTACAAACATTAGCACATTATAAAACATTCCAAAACACTAAACCTTCACCCAGCAAAACCAGCAATTACAAAACAAAGCCATCAGTAAATTTGAACAAAAAGATTAAGAGCCATCAGCAACTAGTAATTGCAAAACAGAGCCATTAGTAAATTTGGACAAAAATTTCAGACTAAATCAATAAATTTGAAACAAAAGAGTTGGAAAAAGATGCTGATAAAATAAGTCAGAAAGTGGTCACCTTAGAATCCACTGTTTCCTCACAGTTAGCTCTTGTAGTGAGATGAAAAGCACAAACTGATGAACTTAATGCTCTTATTAAAGTTCTTGAATGTGATAACAGTAAACAAGTTAATGCTCTTATTAAAGTTTTTGACAAAAATTTCAGCCTAAATCCAGCAATTACAAATCAGTAAAACACTAAATCAGACTATCAGAGCCAACCATCCGTAAATTTGAAAAAAAAAATACAGCCATCACCAACTAGCAAATACAAGACCAAACATTATAAAACATTATAAAGAGCCATTACAAAACATTATAAAACATTAGCACATTATAAAACATTCCAAAATTATAAAACAAATACATTCAGAAACAAACTTCAAACCAAGACCCAAGAAGAAGAATTGAAGAAAAACGGAACAAAAATTGAAGAAGAAGGCCGAAGAAGAAGATCGAAGAACAACAACTTCAGAGCTTCAAAGTTCAAACCAAGAACAAGACTAAACATTCAGTGAAGAACTGAAGATGAAGACGAGATGCCACTAACCTGCGTTCCGTGCCGAGAAGCCGGCGAAGACGAAGACGACGTGCCGATCTACTGGGTTCCGGACACGGGGAAGAGGAAGAAGCGGCGGCGCTGAGGACCTGGGGACGGCAGCGGCGCTGAGGATCCGGGAATGGCGACGGCGATGAAGGGCTAGGGTTTTTTTTTTTTTT
>NC_029776.3:88956456-88969828 GCF_000817695.3 Arachis duranensis
CGGCGTCGTGTTATCCGAACCGGCCGGTTGTCGGTCCGGTCCAACCGTCCGGTTCTCGGCTGGTTCGCTTTTTTAGCGGTTTTAGACAGTGGATCAGACCGTTTTTGTTGCCGGTTCATGGTTGAATCAGTTGAAACGGCCGATTCAGTCCGATTTTTAGAACCATGATAGTGACAAATGATTAAATGAATGAATGATTGGGGGAAGAGGGGGTGTTTGGTTCACGCGTGGTTCCCTTTTTTTTTTTACAAATTAAAACACGGCGTTTGTTTTATCCGAACTGGCCGGTTACCGATCCGGTCTAACCGGCCAATTCGACGATTTTTTAGCAATTTTTCTTTGAGCAGTTATAGGTGGAGGACCGGACCGCTTGCATCGTCAGTTCCCGGTTGAACCGGTTCGACCGGTCGGTCCGGTCCGATTTTCAGAACCATGTTATTATCCGAACCTATGTGACACTCCCAACCCTCCAAAACCCTATCCCTTTTCAATTCCATTTCTAATTTCAACCACCCATCCCTATTCCAGCTTCATCCTCGCGCTCTCCTTCCCAACTCTTCCTCTTTTCTTTATTCTCAACTTCCAATATCCTCAATTTAGAGGAGCTGGATCCATCCAAACTCATTAGATATTGGCTTTTAACAACATCAATGGCCAATGAATACATACTTGTGTCGACTAAATGAATAAATAAAGGTACGTTATATTAGTATGTCACCTTTCTTAACCTCGGGAAGTAAATGTAGAGCTGCTTTGTCTTTAAATTCTCTTTTGTGGGCTTTTTCTCTAACTTATCAGTAGTGGCTGGTTTGTCACTAACATGCTCAATCTTAGACATAGCATCTTCATCCCATTGTCGTTTCAACCGCACTAGATAATGTTCTTTAACCTTCTCGAGCTTCAACTTCCCACCCTTCCAAACACAACCATTATACTGCCAAGACAATATTTTTTTTTAGTTTTTAACATAAAATGCATATTGTTATAATCAATTGAATTTAATGAAGTTTTAACTAAAAAAATAAGAGAAAAAACTAACCTTACTAAAAAGCCTGGAAAGAGATTTGTCATCGGTGGGAGAAGGAAGGAAGTCAAGATAGGCGAAACTGCGACCTTTGGTTCGGATTGTTTCGACTGCTTCGACATTACCGAAAGAGCTTAATAAACTGTGGAGGTCTTGTTTAGTTATTGATTCCCCCAATCCACCGACAAATATTCTCACCAACTTGTTGTGTTGCCCCTCCATGCCCTAAGGAACGTTAGCCTGCACTCAATTAACAATAATACGGTTGATAGAGGAATGCTATTAAGTTAGTTCGACAATGTTTTGTGCCTCCAAGAGTAACAATTAGAAGCGAAAAAAAACAAGAGCTGCATATGCGACATTGGCACAAAAACAAGGTTGCGTACGCGAGAATCAAGTTGCGTACGCGAGCATACTAAGACCTCTAAATCAAAATACTTCAACAAAATGACCTAGAACTGAACTATTTACATCCTATATAAATATATTTTCACAAGACAACCAAAAATGAACAAATTGAACTAAATACAAGAAATGAAAGTGGAAGATCATACCATGGTAGGGTGTATCCCACCGAGAACTTTTAGTTATAATCCTTAAGTTGGACATGTTGGCAAACTCCTTGTCATGGTGGCTTATATTTGAACTCATCCTTGAACTTCCACCAATGCTTGGATTTCCAATATGCTCTAAAGTTCCAAGTTAATTGTACCAAGCTTTGATGAAGTTCCGGACAAGCTAGGAGCTCCCAAAATTGATCCTCTTGTATGTTGGGATCCCAAAAGTAAAGATTGATCATTTTTGCAAAACATAATTCATTTTTTATGGGTATAAAGTTAGTTTTATTTTTTTTGGTTAATTTTATCAATATTTGAATCTTTCATGGTTTTAAATGGCCATTTACTTGATATTATACTAAACAACTTTTTACAGCTATTTTAAAATTTTTAACATTTGATTTAGTTAAAAATACTCCCAAATTAATGAAACTCTACCACAAGCCATAATAAAATAAAAGAGTGGCAATGGGTAGGGTAGGAGAGAGTTTGAACATAACCCTAACCCTACTCGCGGGCTGAATTTGTTACTAAAACTCAGCCTTATGCTACCCACAAGTTGAGAACAATCCAACCCTAACTCTATCTGCGGGTTTTCACAATATACAATATTATTATATAACCTAATGTGCATGCAAATTAAAAAATCAATACAAACAACACAATTATCCCACAAACAACACAATCGTCCCATTAACAACATAACCATCAAATGTTCAATTCTACATAAAAGTATTTTCTTAAATTAATAACATAAACACAAATAAAATGTAGTGATATAATGCTGTGTCATTAAAATAGAATTGGTTTTTATATAAACAAAAGTATTAAATTATCAATTGAGGATCTTTACTCAATGGTAAAAATTTTTTGCACAAATTGAGAGGTCTTTCGCCTTTGGTTCAACATCTACCTATAACATATTTTAAAAATATATACATATATAAAATGCGGGTTAGTCGGATAGGGTTGAAATTCAACCCGCACCCTACTTGACCCGCGCTCAAACCTGCTCCGCACTTAACCCTACCCGCAACAGATTGGGTTGGTAACCTACTTGACCGGATTGGGTAGGGTTGGATACCCGCGGGTAGGGTACATGCTACCATCCCTACAGCCATGTCATTCTCACTCCTCCGAATTTATTGCATTGTCTCTATGTCATTCACACTTTTATTATGTCATTCATTCTTCTTATGTTCTGCTTCTCCAAAGAATATGAGTAAGATGGAGAATTGGCTCCAAGTCCAGAATCAGACAGTGACATTGGAGCAATTTAAAGAGGAGATGCTGGACAGTAGCATCGTGGCAAGTTTACAGATATGAGCTTTTGCATATCACGACATTGACACCAATGTGGCGAGATTCTGTTGATATAGAAAGCAGAAGAGAATCAGATTGCGATGACAATAAGCACGATAGACATTATGCCAGCAAAACCCGGGGGAGAAAACACATTTGGTTTAAATGATTTGCAAATTTTCTGCCAATTGTTCCGATTTTTTTCAATTATTTGCAAATAGGATCTCTGTGTCAACTGTCAACCAGTAACAGGTCCAAACCAAACAAGTGACCAATTGCCAATTAACTTAGTCAAACCAACTGATCAACTCCAATTTTGGAAATCATAGTCAAAACTCATCTAAGTAGAGTCTTTCAAAGTTTAACTAATCTAGTTTTTTAAAATACAAAATATTCCTGAATTCTTAAGTGTGAATGTAACTTTTGCTTAAGAGGATATTAGACTATAAATAAAACAAATTAAAATTGATTATTTTCTAAACAAAAATGCTTGGTCTCCAAGTGTTTTCATTAACCAAGTTATTAAAATTTAAACTTCAGTCACATGCCCTTTTCTTCCTCCCCCTCCTCCAACGTCGTCATCATCGTTGCTGCCACCACCACCACCACCACCGTCGTTGCCACTGCTACCACTACCACCGTTGTCTTCTTCTTACGTCCATTCTTTTTTCAACGTCTTGTTGTTGTTGTTTAATTTCTTCTTCTTTGTGAATTGGATGTATCTTTTTTATTGAGTGAAATTAAAAAGGCACGAATGTCTTTTATATTATTTTTTTATGCTCAATATTTGTATACTATATATATGAATTTGTGAGCTATGTTGAACAAAAATGTGTGCTATGCTTAAATATTTGTATGCTGTAAAAAACTAGAAATTGTTTAATGATTTATGACAAATTAGTGTGAGCTACCAGACTATTAACTTCGATTATTTGTGTTATTTTTCTATACTCGATATTTGAATGCTATTGTATATGTTTTTTTCTTGATTATGGTTATTTATGATGATCTTAGTTTTTTTAATTGAGTTGTTTAGAAAATTAGTGTTATTCTATAATTTTGGTTTTTGTGCTATATGTGTGAATTTTTGTGCTATGCTGAACAAAAATGTGTGCTACGCTTAAATATTTGTGTGCTTTGATAAACCAAAATTTGTTTAATGATATCTGTCAAATTAGTATGATTTACCAAACTATTAGCTTCGATTATGTGTGTGCTATAAAAATGAAGGGTGTGTGTTGTTTCACTTTGCTTGATTTACACATGTAATGTGGTATGGTTTGTTTGTGATGGTTCTGATTGAACTTGAGAAGGGGGGTTGAATCAAGTTTACACAAACTTTGCTTTTCAAGCTCTGTTTTCATGGAAGCAGAAATTACAGGAGATTTTTTCGTTTTGTCTCATGTGTATAACAGAAAATGAGAAGGGAAGAAGAGAAAGACAGCCAGCATGTATCCTGGTTTGGATTCTCGGTATAATGAATCCTACGTCCAGTCTCCACAACAAACCATGGTGGAATTTTTACTATAATCCACTGATTATATTCACCAATACTATTGAATAACTCCCTAATTCAACTAGTATCTACCCTAAGCTTTCTTCACCAAAGTTTAGCAACCCAAAGTGTTGTCCCAACTTGGAAGGGGAATCTACACAGATTCAAACTCACCAAGTGCTAACCCAACTTGGCAAGGAAAACTAATCCTAGTTCAACAACTCAAATACACAGAAAATCAGTGGCTCTTTCATACACCTTCTGCCTTTTCTCTCATGGCTTTTTCACTCACATTTTCAGCCTTTTTCTCAATACAAAAGATGACTTAAGATAGCCATAACAAAATAAAATCAGAAATTAAGCTCGAGTAGAAGAAAAAGAATTCAGCTCAGTTGAGAGGATATGATGCTCTGAATTTTTGCTCTCTTTTTCTTGTCTTCAAATGTTGGAAGGAGGTTGATTATATATCTTCAGCCTGCTCTCCAATTTGCCTCTTCCATTTCTTGTACCAGCTGCCCGTTGGAGCTGTCTCTGTTGGCATGCAGTCCTTGCTCCATTCTGCTCCACTACCACTGCTTGTCGAAGAACCACTCCACCACCTCTGCTATCCTTGGATTTGCTTTCTTCCTTGGCATGCATTACTTTTTTCTTCTGCTCTATTTTCTCTGCTATACGAGGAGCTACTCCACTACTTCTGCATTCTTGCAAGTTTGTGTTTTGCTCTCCCATAATTAAAATTGTACTTTACTGATGTCCTTGGAGTAGTGGGGCTGCCCTTGTTGTGTTGTTTGTTTCTTTTTCTTCCAGTTGTCCTGCTTTCCTTGTGATGTAGACAGCTGCCCCTTTTTCTCTTATCAAATGCATGGCCTTTTCTTTTGCTGAATGGTGTTATGTTAATATGTCTTGGGCTTGTTCATTTGCTTGAAGCATCAAAGGAATAACCAACTTCATTGTTTGGCTGTGAGAAGAGTTATGGGCCTGCCCCAATGAAACACACATTAAACAATATTGGACTTTTAACCCAACCAATGTTTGTCATCATATTTTAACCCAAAATCAAACTAAGCTCAACAATCTCCCCCTTGATGAAAAACACGATAAAAGAGGATAATTAAATTTAAATAAAAATTTAAATGAGTTGAGAGCACTTCTCTTTGATGTCCATCCGAAATGTGTAGTACTCCTCCTCAATGTTAGCAGTTCTCTCCCCCTTAATCATGGCTTACATCTTCAAATAGATAAAGCTTAAAACATTAATTTTTCAAAAAGTATATCACAGTAAAAATGACTTCTAAACACAAAGCAATTAACACCAACCATGACTCACAGCACAGACCAAATTAAAGTTAAGCATAGTAATAAGCATCAAGCATCATTGTTCTTAACCATCATTGTCCATAACCTAAGCCAAAGCTAACATGCTGTCTTAGTGTTCTCAACTCAATGTTAGCAGTTCTCTCCCCCTTAATCAGGGCTTACATCTTCAAATAGATAAAGCTTAAAACAGCCAAGACCAATTTTTCAAGCAGTATATCACAGTAAAAATGACTTCTAAACACAAAGCAATTAACACCAACCATGACTCACAGCACAGAGCAAATTAAAGTTAAGCATAGTAATAAGCATCAAGCATCATTGTTTTTAACCATCATTGTCCTTAACATAAGCCAAAGCTAACATGCTGTCTTTTCTTTTCTCCCCCTTTTTGTCATCAAGAAGGAAAAATAAAAAAATCTGCACAAAAGTGTTAGATTCACAGCAGTAATAGCCATAAGTAGCAATCAAATGAAAGAAGTAAACTATTTATAGTTATCCAACACAGGCAGAATAAAGTTTCGAAGGATGCAAATGCAAAGAGTTGGGTATAGGAATGGATAGAAGTGTGTGTGAAATAGTGCATGGAGTGGTGACTTGATATAAATCTAAAGTAGTGCAATGGTCTCAGCTTGAAATTGAGTTGAAAAAAATAAAACAAAAATATTGAGTTTCACCGCTGTAACCAAATGAAAAGTTTTCAGAAGATGAAAAGGTTAATTGTTGAAACAATTAAAAAATAAGTCCAAATTAAAATGAAAAACAATTGGTTTTAAATTCAAGTCCAAAGAGGGCTCAAAGTGTTCCAATATAAGTGGCCCATATGATGGTAGACAAGCCAGTACTCCAGGTCCACCAAATCACGCTTGCTTTCAACGAGTCCAAAAAGCATCACAAGGAGTTAATGAAGCCTACTCATCATCTGCCCAGAAAAATCTCATCTCGACCTATGAGACAACGCTTAAACCAGAACATCAGAAAAATTTTGAGAAAAATTAGATGAATCAAGAATGCCCAGAGCAGTTCGTAGCTTGCAGAACCTCTCTTCTATTAATGGTTTAGTGAAAATATCAGCTAGTTGATCTTCAGATTTAACAAACTGAATATCTAAATTTCCATTTTGCACATGCTCTCTTATAGAATGAAATCTAACTTCAATGTGCTTTGTTCTTGAGTGAAAAACAGGATTTTTGAAATATTTATAGCACTCATGTTGTCACAAAACAATGGAATATTAGATACTTTCAGGTTATAATCAGCTAATTGAGTTTTCAACCATAATAATTGAAAGCAACAAGAAGAGGTTGCAATATACTCAGTTTCGGCAGTGGAGAGTGCCATTGTTGCTTGCTTCTTGCTTGACCATACAATGAGTGATTTTCTAAGGAAGCAGCACATGCCACTTGTGCTTCTTCTATCAATTATGTCCCCTGCAAAATCTGCATCACAAAAACTCACTAATTGAAAAGAATCAGTTTTGGGAAACCATAAACCATAATTAGTGGTACCAAGCACATATCGGATGATCCTTTTGACAGCTGAGAGATGAGATTCCTTAGGTTTGGATTGGAATCTTGAGCACACACCAACACTTTGTATGATGTCTGGCCTTAATGATGTTAGATACATCAAAGAGCCAATCATTCCCCTGTAACGGGTTTCATCAACATCTCTAGCATGTTAATCTTTATCTAGCTTGATATTAGGATGCATGGGGGTTCCTATTTGCTTGGCACATTCCAGCCCAAATTTCTTGACAAGTTCTTTAGCATATTTTTCTTGATGAATGAATATGCCCTCTGTAGTTTGCTTGATTTGTAAGCCTAGGAAGAAGGTTAATTCTCCCATCATGCTCATATCAAATTCACTTGTCATTAGCTTAGTAAAATCTGCACACAAAGCCTCATTAGCTGAATCAAAAATGATATCATCAACATAGACTTGCACAAGAATAAAATGATCATGGTAATTCTTAATAAATAGAGTAGTGTCCGTGACTTCTCTTTGAAAATTGTTTTTTAATAAAAATGAGCTAAGCCTCTCATACCAAGCTCTATGAGTTTGTCTTAAACCATATAAGGCTTTAGCTAGTTTGAAAACATAGTTAGGAAACATTTTGTTTTCAAATCCAGGAGGTTAGGCCACATAGACCTCTCTATCTATTATACCATTGAGGAATGCACACTTTACATCCATTTGGAATAGCTTGAAGCCGCAATGAGCAGCATATGCTAGGAGCAATCTGATGGCTTCCATTTGAGCTACAGGTGCAAAGGATTCATCAAAATCAATCATTTCCTCTTAATCATAGCCTTGCGCGACCAATCTTGCTTTGTTTTGGACAATGGTTCCATCTTCACCCAACTTGTTTCTAAAAATCCATTTCGTGCCAGTGACTTTCTTTCCATTTGAGTGAGACACTAAGGTCCAGACTTTATTCTTCTCAAACTGCTGTAATTCCTCCTCCATGGCTAATACCCAAGATGGACCAGCAAGAGCTTCTTGGATATTTTGAGGTTCAATCTTTGATATAAGAGCTAAGTTATTAGATTTGGCTCTTTTCAAAGATGAACGAGTAGTCATTCCTTTGGAGGGACCGCCAATGATGAACTCTTCAAGATAATTTTTCAGAAATTTCCATTCTCTTGGCCTTCTGGTTTGGGTTGAAGATTTAGGTTCCTCTTGATCCACAATTGCCTCTGTAGCAGGATTTTCTGCTGCGACAGGAGATAATTCCAAATTGTCTCCTGCAGAATTGGGATTTTTGCTGCTAGCAGGTGCAGCTTCTTGAGAACTTGTATTTTGAAGAACTGACTCAGTATTCTTGGGCAATTCAGCTTCAAAACCTGGACTATCATCAATGCAAACACTAGGAACAATGTTAGATTCACAGAATGTGACATGCATGGTCTCTTCAACCGTTTTAGAGTTCTTGTTATAAACTCTATATGCCTTGCTATGAGTGGAATAACCCAAAAAATGCCTTCATGTGTTTTAGGATCAAATTTTCCTAAATTTTCTTTGATATTCAGTATGAAACACTTGCAGCCAAACACATGAAAGTAACTAAGATTGGGGGGGATGTCCTTTCCAAAGTTCATATGGGATTTTCTTAAAAAACTTCCTAATGATGATTCTATTTAAAACATAGCAAGCAGTATTCACAGCTTCAGCCCATAAGAACTTGGAAATTTCATATTCACATAACATAGCTCTAGCCATTTCTTGTAAACTTCTATTTTTTCTTTCTACAACACCATTTTGTTGAGGTGTTCTTGGACAAGAGAAGTTATGTGATATGCCTAGTTTATCACAAAAAGATTCAAATTATTGATTTTCAAATTCTTTGCCATGGTTACTTCTAATTGAAACAATTTTTAAACTTTTTTTTCATTTTGAATCTTTTTGCTGAATTTTTCAAAAATAGAAAATGCTTCATGTTTATGAGCTAGAAAGAACACCCAACCAAACCTAGTATAGTCATCCACAATTACCATGCCATAACTTTTTCCTCCAAGACTTTGAGTCCTAGTTGGTCCAAATAGATCAAGATGCAACAACTACAATGGTTTCTTAGTTGAGACGTCTTCCTTGGGTTTGAAAGAGGTTTTTATTTGTTAACCCATTTGACAAGCATCACAAATGATTTTCTTATCAAATTTTATATTAGGAAGATCTCTTACTAAGCCTCTCTTTACAAGCTTAGAGATTTGGAACATGCTAGCATGTCCTAATCTCTTATGCCACATCCATTTTTCAGATTACATTGAAGAGAAATAAGTTACATTTTGAATTTTGAGATCATCTAGTGTAAGACCATAAACATTTCACTTCTTTTGGCAATAAACAAAACAGCCCCTATTTTCTCATTAATGACTCTACAATCAGATTTCCTAAAGGTTACAGCATATCCAAGGTCACACAATTGACTTATGCTCAATAGATTATGCTTTAACCCATCAACTAAAAAGACACTATCAATGCAAGTAGAAAAATCTTTGCCAACCTTACCAATGACAATTATTTTACCTTTACCATTATCTCCGAAAGTGACAAATCCTCCATCATACTTGTTGAGTTTAATGAAGAAAGTATCCCTTCCGATCATATGCCTTGAACATCCACTATCAAGATACCACATGTCCATTTTCTTCTTGGATGTAAGGCAAACCTTCATGTTCTTCAACTAACCTTAGGTATCCAAATCCATTTGGATCCTTTTATGTGAAATCTTCTTGGTTGCCCAAGAGCATTAAAATCATGAACAACTTTATATAATTTACTATCATTACCAAAAGACTTAAGAAAGATGAAACATTGAGGATGATCATGACCATTTCTATTGCACTTGTAGCAATGATTCTTGCCCACTGATTTCTGAGGTTTGCTGAATCCTTTTGGTTTGAAAAGCTTGGAAGAGGAGGCTTCAGCTTTTTGAATGTTTTGTTTGAAAATAGCTTTATTTTCCTCTTTGAATCCAAGTCTAGATTTTTCAGACCCAAACCTTTGACAAGCAAGCAGTTTGTTTAGATTTTGAGAACCTTGAACAAACTTTGCTAAGTCTTCATTCAAATTTTTAATTTGTTCATTCAGCTTTTTGTTTTCAGAAATCAAATCAGTGGAAGCAGTAACTTTATGCTTGAGTTTGAATTTCTCTAATTCAGCTCGCAAAGCAGTATTTTCTTCTTTTAAAAAATTTTCATTACCAGTTTTGGTAGCCTTAACCTTTTTCAAAAGAAGATCATTTTCTGTCCTCAATGCCTCGTTTTCTTTCTTACATTTTGCATGCTTATCCAAGAGTTTCTTAGAGTTCACAGAAATGTCTTTGATAATGTAGTGCAGTTCATCAATAGATAAGTCAGAGAGATCTACCTCATCCTCATCATCATGATCTGCCATCAGACATAGTTGAGCTTCTTGATCTGAGCTCTCTGAGCTGGTGTCATTCTTCAAGTCCTCCCATGTTGCCATCATCACCTTCTTTTTATCTTTCTTGGATTTTTTTGCCTTTCTTAAGTTGAGGACAATCTGACTTGAAGTGACCGGGTTCCTTGCAGTGGTGGCATGTGAACTTGACTTGATCTTTCTTGAAGTCTTTGGATGAAGAGCTTCCTTTGCCTTTGCTTTTGTATCTCAGTAGTCTTCTCATTTTTCTTGCAAAGAGCACCATTTCTTCATCTGAGAAACTGTCTTCAGATTCTTCTTCTTTGGCTGTCATTCTTGATTTTAGTGCTATATTTTTCTTTTTGTGATCTTTGTCTTGAGACATGTGAGTGGTTTCATAGGCCAACAGGTTGCCTCTTAGCTCATCATAGGTGATTTTAATCAAATCATTCCTTTTAGAGATGGCTGTGCTTTTTACTTCCCATTTCTTAGTAAGACTTCTCAGGATCTTCCTTACTAAGGTTTCTTCAGAATAGTTCCTTCCCATGGCATCCAAATTGTTGATGATTATTGAAAATCTTTCAAACATTTGATCGATGCTTTCATCCTCCTTCATGCTGAACATTTCATACTCCTTCATCAGCATGTCAATTCTGGTCTCCCTCACTTGCTTAGTACCTTCGTGAGTGAGTTTGAGCTTGTCCCATATTTCTTTAGCCGTTTTGCACATTGACACTTTTCTGAACTCTTCAAAACTAATTGTACAGTGCATCAGGTTGAATGCCTTGGCATTGAGTTCAACCTTCTTCTTTTCTTCATATGTCCACTCGCTGTCTTCTTTTGCCACAACCTCTCCATCAGCATTCTGTTTAGTGAGAATGTATGGTCCGTTGAGAATGATTTTTCAGATGTTGTAGTCAATTGACTGCACGAAGATTCTCATTCTTTCTTTCCAGTAAGAATAGTTGCTGCCATTGAAGTAGGGAGGTCTATTATTAGACTGCCCTTCAGTGAGAGTGAAAGCCATGATGTTGGGACTCATATTATTGGCCATGGATCTTTACTCCAAGCTGTGAAGCTTGACTCTTTGAGACCTTGCTCCTGATACCAATTGATGGTTCTGATTGAACTTGAGAAGGGAGATTGAATTAAGTTTACACAAACTTTACTTTTCAAGCTCTGTTTTCGCAGAAGTAGAAATTGTAGGAGATTTTTTCATTTGTCTCATGTGCATAACAGAAAATGAGAATGGAAGAAGAGAAAAATAGCCAGGATGTATCCTGGTTCGGATTCTTGGTGCAATGAATCCTATGTCCAGTCTCCACCATAAACCATGGTAGAATTTTCACTATAATCCACTGATTACATTCACCAATACTATTGAACTACTCCCTAATTCAACTAGTATCTACCCTAAGCTTTCTTCACCAAAGCTTAGCAACCCAAAGTGTTGTCCCAACTTGGAAGGGGAATCTACACAGATTCAAACGCACCAAGTACTAACCCAACTTGGCAAGGGAAACTAATCCTAGTTCAACAACTTAAATACACAGAAAATCAGTGACTCTTTCATACACCTTCTGCCTTTTCTCTCATGGTCTTTTCACTCACATTTTCAGCCTTTTCTCAATACAAAAGATGACTCAAGATAGCCATAACAAAATAAAATTAGAAATTAAGCTCGAGTAGAAGAAAAAGAATTCAGCTCAGTTGAGAGGATATGATGCTCTGAATTTTTGCTCTCTTTTTCTTGTCTTCAAATGTTGGAAGGAGGTTGATTATATATCTTCAGCTTGCTCTCCAATTTGCCTCTTCCATTTCTTGTACCAGCTGTCCGTTGGAGCTGTCTCTGTTGGCATGCAGTCCTTGCTCCATTCTGCTCTATTACCACTGCTTGTCGAAGAACCACTCCACCACCTTTGCTATCCTTGGATTTGCTTTCTTCCTTGGCATGCATTACTTTTTTCTTCTGCTCCATTTCCTCTGCTATACGAGGAGCTGCTCCACTACTTCTGCATTCTTGCAAGTTTGTATTTTGCTCTCCCATAATCAGAATTGTGCTTTACTGATGTCCTTAGAGTAGTGGGGCTTCCCTTGTTGTGTTGTTTGTTTCTTTTTCTTCCAGTTGTCCTGCTTTCCTTGTGATGTAGACAGCTGCCTCTTTTTCTCTTATCAAATTTATGGCCTTTTCTTTTGCTGAATGGTGTTATGTTAATATGTCTTGGGCTTGTTCATTTGCTTGAAGCATCAAGGGAATAACCAGCTTCATTGTTTGGCTGTGAGAAGAGTTATGGCCTGTCTCAATAAAACACATATTAAATAATATTGGGCTTTTAACCCAACTAATGTTTGTCATCATATTTTAGCCCAAAATGAAACTAAGCTCAACCGTTTGCAGTGTTGATGAACAACTGCAAGAAAGACGAAGCGATCGCTGAACTTTTCAAGAGCCATTGCATTCAAAGTTGATTTGCACCTCTTGCTTCTAAGGGCAACTTTCCATGAACACAAAAGAGATGTGTTGAGTGCATTCAGAGATTGTCGTGTCACACGCAAGATGGGTGCTAGGGAGAGTTAGAGCCAAGAGTTATCGAGATTATGGAACCCAAGATCTTGCTCATACTAGTAAAGAACCACAAGCGGTCAAGAACCATTTGGGAAACACCACAAGAAATAGAAGCCCAAGTCAGTGATAGCTGCCTTGGGGATTTGCATTTCAAAATCTCCCTGGCAAAAAAAAATAACTACTCTCTTTTATGTTGTTTCCTTTTTTTTTCCAGAGTTTTGGCTTTGCCT
>NC_029776.3:88969837-88981382 GCF_000817695.3 Arachis duranensis
GCTCTACAGGATTTTACAATGATCCCGTCTTTCTGATTTGGAGGAGTTTCTCTTGCTTGCCACTACCAATTCCTCCACCAAAGAATTAGCATGTCAATATGTTATTGTCACCTGCAATGAGTGCAGTTTCTGCTATGATGCTGCCTTTTCTTTGTTAAATTGGAAGCTGCAAATATCATGGTCAGTGCTGAGAAATAAATAGATTATGTGAAAAATGTTTAGGACTTGGTTTTCCGATTTACCATAGTCCCTCTTTTTAGATGCATACATGTCACTCACTATCTGTAAATGACTAATGAGGTTCTCTAATTATATTTTGCAGCAATATGTTGTACTTCCTTAAATTTTAGCAGAGATAATTCATGACATAATATTAAAACTTTTATGTCTAAAATGTTTAAAGTTTAATTTGTCTCAATTTTTTTAAATAAAAATAGAATTTTGGCGCAAGGCAAAATGAATCGTGCATTGTCTACATTTTAAGTCCAAAAAAGACTGTTACATGAAGAGATTGTTAAATATAAAATCATTTCTATGATGTCAAAACTATGAGACTGCAATGTTGAATGTGAGAAGTTAGAGATTATTAGTTAGCATAATTATCCTCTTATGAAATCCAATGCAAAATTGCAACGAAAAAATTTATCAACAGAAATTGACAATTTATAATATTTGTTTGTTTTTGGGATCTCTATGTTTATTAGTTTTAATTAAAGTTGTTTAACAAATTATGGCTTCCTAACCAGATTATAATGTAGGAATACAGTACATATATGCCAAGACGAGACTAAACAATGTATTGAAATATATATAATCAAAGTTTAAAAGTGCTTCTGAATAAAGTGATGCTACGACACACAAATTTTCATTCATTATTGTACACACAATTTGTCTAGGGAAAGTGAACCATCGAAAAATCAAAATTTAACAGAAACTACAAGAAGAATAAAGAAAATTGCTAGGCTGAAGATGATTAATTGGGAGATTGACAATTCGACACACATGACATGAACATGAACATTACACATTGATATGTTCACAACTCACAAGACTGGTCCAAGCGTTTACGACAAGTCTTGGCACCACAATAGCAAGAGAATTGCTTCATACTATCAACTTGATGAACATATTCATATGTAACTTCCTATCGTAACAATGACACCTTTTTAATTATTCAATTTCCAGGTAAGAACCAAAAACTTTAAGACCTGTATATTAAGTTATTATATTTATGAAAAATGATAAGGATATTTTTTCATGTTTAAACTGAACATAAGTTTTTCTCATTTTTATTTTTATTTTTCTAGCACTAATTGTTTATTTTTGTAACTTTCTATTTTTCTAGAATAATCAAATTAATACTAATGATATTTAGATTGATTCTATGATACCTAAGGTTTTTGTTTTACTATTTGAAAATATTTTTTTAATTTGATCCCTCTTTTATTTTTTATTTTTCAAAATTAAAAAGTGTTGTCAAAGAATAAAAAAACGTGACATTAATTTTAGCTATATTTTGTAAGTATTGTTAAAATTTCATAATCAACATAACTACCATAATTATAGTCACTATAAAATTCACCATGATATTAACATGATAAGATTATGTTCAATGGAAAGTGCACCTAAAATTTGATCACTATGATCTTGATCAATATATAGATAGATGCATAACACAAATATTTGGTCCAAACATTCACTTTCTTATTCTTATCTGAAACAACTTATAAGAAAAATTATTTTAGGGTTTTATTAGTAAATATTAAAAGTACTTTTTAATTTTTTATTACTAATAGAATCAATAGCCAATATAGCTAGAGACATGAAAAAAAAGAGCATGAAGAATAAGAAACAAAATTAGGTTGATGTTCCTTACTTGATGAGGTTGTATGTCTTGTGTTGTGTGGCAAATAGTAGCAAGTGCCAACCGAGTTTGTTTGATAATGGAGGTGGGGACTCAATGCATTGAACAAATATGTTTGGCTCACAACTGTATATGGTTGATGAATCTAGCAACGTTACCTAAAGTGGCAGCATCTATATATGCAAACCTTAGCCCCATTCTTTTTGTTCTGTGTTCAATAAATGCATTATTGGAAGGCAATGGTGATGCATATATAACATTATGCATTTTAGGTTGAAAATTGGCCATGCATGTGAAGGGTGAAGTTCCAAAACAATTAGTCGCCTAAGATGCATAATTTTAAGATATGGACCAACATATAAGTAAAGTTCAAATCAAGTAAATTAATAGTTTTATATCTAACCTCGTCTAATCAATAAAAATACAATTTCCAAATAGTGAAATGGGTAGCCACAGTATAATAGAATATCCTTATTATGCAGTTCCTACAGCATTGTCCAATCAAACAGAAATCAATCATTTCGCAGTATCTGAAAATTAATTTCCCTCATTTTGCTATGTATAAGCCAAGAAAAACAACAAATTAAAAATACACGACAGTGTTATTCATGCTTCTTTATTGGTTCTCAGGAGTTGGGACGTTTCCTTTTGAGTGATCCACTTAAAGCAGCCTTAGCCTTCGCCCACTCTTTCAAAGAAGAACAACTTCTCATGAATGTGCAAGTTTCGCCTACTTCAACCCTCGCAATGGATCTCTCTTTTTGTACTGTTTCTTCAGACGATCCTTCCTTTTCTCTTGTCTCACTCTTTTCCTCATATGCAGTATCATTGGCACCACCACCATCATGTTGACTCTTTTCCGGTATACGCCCATCACTAGTAACAACTTCATTAATGGCATCCTTACCTACATTATTATGCTTGGGATTGTTGGAATTTGCAGGGTCCATGGTAGACCCCTTGGCCATTGGCTCTGAGAATGTAATGCCTGCCAAAATCTGTGAAATGCTAAATGAACTATTGTCTCCAGCAACCAGTTGTCTCCATGATTGCTTTCGTCGCCATGATGCACCTCAACCGGGCTTCTTCAACTCCACATTATTGTCAGCAGGCTGAGCTTCAGCATGCTTTCTTAATGCTAATGTGTTGGTATAATTATCTTCAGTGAGCTCCTTTGTCGATTCTGTATCGGTGGGTTCACTCCCTAGGTGTTCATGCCCTTCCATGTTTTCAGTTTTGTCGCTTAAAGATATGGATTGGGATGGACTATCAGGTCTTTCTTGTTCTGTAGGAAATATGAGAGTGGCATTGAAAGCAGTATTACCTCCATTACCAAGTAGTTCTTTCCATGAAGATTTCTGAGACCATAAAACTTTAGACGGTTTGCCAAAATCATCTTCTGACTCAACAAGTTGCACTCCAGATTCTACCTCATCTGGAAGGGTCTGCACATTATTCTTTCCTTTAGCAGTAGTAGACACATGTTGGTGCACGAAATTGTGAGATTTTTTACTAGCGTACTCAGGTATTTAAATCTGATCTACTATTATATTATATTATAGGAATAAAATTTACGCAGAAAATAGATCTTTAGGATTGCCTTCTTTTCTTCCGCTGCGTGTTATGAACACATGGTAATCCTTCAGTGGTATCAGAACTTTGGTTTTTTTTTTGTGTTTAAATTTTTATTTCTATTTTCCTAAAGTTTGTGAATTAATAGGATTAATTCAAATTATTTTTTTTTAAGCATGTGATGCAGTTATTTCCATTGAGATAGTTTTTTAATAAATTAATAGTTAATTTATTTTAATTATTTAATTGTGATTAAATGATCATTCTTTTAATATAAAAGTTATATTTATAATAAAATATTTTGTTTAATTTTATTTATTAAATTTTAGTGTGATTTTGATCACAATAAAAAGAATAAGATACAAAATATCTTTTTTTATATATATATATAAGTGTATATATAAAGGTCAAATTTGATTTGATCATTTTTAATGCTAAACGTTAGTACATGAAAAATCAAATTTTGATTTGATTGATGTGTTTTTAACACTATAATTTTAGAAATTAGTTTTTTCTAATATTCTTGATTATAAAAAGCGGCCTGACAGGGGTTGACAGCAAATGTTGGTCAAGGGGTTGACAGCAAATGTTGGTCTCGGTGTGGATACGCATAGTGCCTTCGTACCATCGAAGGAGAAAAAGATTTTTACTAGCGTACTCAGGTATTTAAATCTGATCTACTATTATATTATATTATAGGAATAAAGTTTACGCACAAAATAGATCTTTAAGGATTATTTTATTTTCTTCCGCTGCGTGTGTTATGAACACATAGTAATCCTTCACAAAGAAGTTCAAGTAAATTAATAGTTTTATATCTAACCTCGTCTAATCAATAAAAATACAATTTCCAAATAGTGAAATGGGTAGCCACGGTATAATAGAACATCCTTATTAAGTGTACTATTAAGCAGCAGCAACAACAACAATAATAATTAAGAATGACAACACCACTTGAATCTGCAGGTACTTATTCCGCCTCTATCGAGGCGGGTAATTACGCGCCTCGCACGTAGACAGATTTTTAACGGGGTGAGTTTAATATATAATATGTGTAATATATGTAAAATAATTAGTAAAATGATTAATAATATTGTATCATATTTAAATTTTTACTTTAATTTATGTTATGTATGTGATGATGGTTATATAAATTTTGAAATTTAATTTTATTTATTGGATTTTAATAATTATAGAGGCGGGTAAGGGCGGAGCAGGTACCCGCAGGGACGGGTTAGGGTTCAACGTTTTACTATTCGCGGGTAGAAGCGGGACGGGTTCTATGCGAATTGTTGTACGGCGGGGTGAGATCAGGTAGAGCAAAAAGGAGCAAAAATCCACCCCTACCCGCCCGTTACCACCCCTAATAATAATAATAATAATAATAATAATAATAATAATAATAATAATAATAATAATAATAATAATAATAATAATAAATGAATTACAAAAAGAATATATGCTAAGTATAGTTTTATTTTATCAAGGATGAAGACAATAAAATAATGAAAATATGTTTTTGAACTTTTTTTACTTATGCTATCTATAACATTTAGCCTAAATAAATTTTAACATATATCTTTTATATCTTGAAACATAAATAAATTTAAAAATTTCTATTTGCTTTATCTTTTAAATATATTTTCGAATTATATCATGACACATATAAATACTATTTATATATTGAAATTATTCATTAAAATCAGTTATATATTATGTATTTGTATAAATACATGTGTTGTTTATTTATTTTTATTGTGTATTTTATATTTTAGTATGTATTTTATATTAATAATTAATTTTAATGACTAATTTTGGTGAAAACTCAGGTGTAGTCGACTTCACGTGAAATTTATAATTAAGAGTGATTAGATGAAAATTTAGTCAAATCAGTCAAATCATCTAACAACTCTCACCTATCAACTTCACGTGAAGTCAACTGCACTTAAATTTTTACCATAGATATTTGGACGCGGAAAATTTGAATAATCCTGGCCTCTTATTGTTGTAGATGTTCATATATCTCCATAACATTTGAACTTTTTTTTATCATTAGATTATTAAATAGGTTTCTTTGTAGGTAACAATAAATGGCTTATTAGGGATTTAGATTTGCTTTGGTAAAATTTTTTTTTTGGAAGTATTTATATTTTTTAAAAGACATAACCATTTGATTTTGTATTTGATAAATTAAAAATTCGTATTATTTATTATAATTTTTAAAAAATTAAGAGTGTTTTTAAAAGTATTTAAAGAAAAATTTTTAGAATTAGTTTGTGATCATTAAAATAAAAATATCTAATATAATTTCATATATTAATAAAAATCTTTTATTTATCCTTAATTAAATTGTTAATATCAAATTTCATTTACAATTAAAAATTTTCCTTCTATTATAGTTAATTTTAAATTTTTAAAACTATTTTATCAAATACATGCAATACTTGTGCTGTTAAAAGCTATTTTAATTTAATTTATATAAATAATATAACTTTTAAAAAAATTAAATTAATTTTAATGAACTATTTGTAAAAAATAAAAAATTTACCAAAAACATGCAAAGAAGCCTAAAAATAATAGAATAGAAGCTTCCATGCATAGTCATGAATCATGAATCATGATTAGTGGATTGTAGTCACATGTGTTATATGTAGTAGAGTTAAACTTGATCTCTATGATATTAAGTCTAATCAAATTGTCCTTAATTAAGATTAGGCACAAAGCCAAAAATTGTGGGAAACTTGTGGTTTAAACTAGTTATTAATGAGGAGATGCTTCAGCAAAACAAACCAATATATTAAGAGTGACGGTGCCAAATTAGTGTAGGCCATTTTATTTTAGTGATGTTGAGCTTTGTCTAAAGTTGATGTGACCTTGGTGAACAAATGGAATGAATATAATAAAATAAAATAAAAGTGGGGGAAGAAAAAGGATAAGAAGAGGAGAGTAGGTATATCAGAATGACATGGTAACATGCTATTGGGTATTTGTGTGTGAATTGTTTGTGGCTGTGCTTCTCAAATCTCAAATATATATGTCTCCTTGTGGCTGTACTTAATAGATTCTCATATGAAAAAATACTTATTATGTGAAAAACGAGAATTCACAATTTTAGTTATTAAATAAAAATAAGGCTAAAATTGAAGTATAAGGATTAAAGCACAAGAATTATGCTATTTGCTATTTGTTAAGAATAAAAAAAATCATTTATCAAAATGCATACATAATTGTTAAAAATTTTAGATAACCTACAAAAGGAGGATTAAATTTAGAACATCTTTTACACTTAATCACAAAAATTGGTTTGAAAGAAAGTTGTATGTTGTCTTGACTAAGAAACGAAAAATCTTAAAATTTTTTCGTTTGTCTCATTTTGATAAAAATTAGAACAGAAAACATAAGAACAACTTACAACATTATATATTTTGATTCAATTATTTAGAACAATGTGATTTATATCTAATCTCTATTATAATAATGATAGAATTTTATTATAATTCTAGAAAATTACAAACACCAATTCTAAATTATTACACCTAATCCATCGAGGAATCACTCAAGTTTTCTAACACCACTCTCCTCCTCCTCCTCCTCCTCCTCCTCCTCCTCCTCATCATCATCATCATCATCATCATCATCATCATCATCATCTTCTTCTTCTTCTTCTTCTTCTTCTTCTTCTCAGTACGCCATGATCATGCTAAAAATCAAGCGCTACTTACTTGTCTTTCTAAACTTAACTAATAATTATGATTAAACCTGTAATCTTGTTAGTACGTGGTCGATTTTGTTAAAAAAATTTTTTATACAAAAGAATACGTATAACCGAATACAACATACATGAATATAAGAATAGAAGAATAAATAAAACACAAGAAAACTAAACTTATAATAATATACATCATACATATAATATACAGAATAGGAACGTTTTCCAAAAGAAGTCAATACTACATTTTCTCATACACCTTTACTCATAACTATGTACATATATACATATGACACTTTGGCCCTAGCCCATAGAGAAAGTCCCTAGTCTGCCGCCCTAATTAGCCTAGCAAGTCTAACAATGCCTAATCTCTCGGTGGTCCTAACCAAAAGTGAGAGACTAAAACACAAAACCTATGCTAAGTTGAAGACGCCGTCAAAACATGCTGCCAACTCTAGCTATCCGTGGTCAAGCCTCGCTATCAGAAGATACGATCTCTATCACTTCTGGGTCTTCTTCAGGGTCTTCGTCATCATCAGAAATCACGATAATCCCCTGAGAACTCTTGGTACTACTATCACTACTAATATCTAGGCATATAGGGCTGATCGAGAACACAGGTCTGTTCGCGTCGATGGAGAATACAGGTCTGATCGCAGGTATTTGATCTAATTGTTCTGCTAGTGGTCCTGAATGATCCCCTTAATGAGTGCCGAACGAAGATGATACCATTGACTCGGAAAGAAGGTCTCGATCAGAGTAAGGTGCATCTATAAACTCCTCAACTAGGTTAGACTCAGGAACTATTGGGTCCACTGCTATGTTTAGGGGTTGAAACAAGTCAAGTCAGGCTTTATTCTTAACAGGCCAGGCCGATAATAGAGTATATTGGCCTAAGTCTGGCCTGTAGCATGGTATAGGCTTTTTAATGAGTACTGAGCCTAGTTTGTTGTTAAATCTAGTCTGGCCTGAAGACTATCAGTAGGCCTATTTTTTTTAATAAATAATTAAATTTAAGATATAATTTAATTTTAAAATTATAAAATATAAAATAATAAATTTATGAACAATATTGATACAAAATAAAGACAAAATATCGATAAATAACTATTATTGATTTAAAAAAAAAGACAATGCATATGAATATATTCTCACGTGGCTACTTCTAAAATATGTAACATATCAAAATAATGTGGTTGCCATTTCTCTTATGAAGGAATCTCTATCCTCAATAGCATCATCAATTACTTGTTCCACCCTCCAAACTTCAGGAAAGTATAAATGTGCAGTAGGATACTCACTACAAAAAATAACATGAATAGTAAGATTAAAATTTTTTAGTGCAAATCTTCTCAACTTTTCTCCAATCCTCTGATGATGGTTTGTAACTGCAGTGGAGTTCTCTTTTCCTATGTACAGAAAACACAAATTTAAATTTCAAAGTCAAATAATATGTTGTAAGTAGAATTTCATCTTGTGGGACAATCAATGATGAGTTTTTCCTCCTTCAAATGTTTGTTCTCAGCCATCTCAACAAATATTTTAAATCTTGAATCATTAAAATTGACATACTTGACACTTTCACAAACTTTGTGAATAATACCTTTAATTTTACCTGTCTATCTTGTACCAACAAATTCAGAATGTGTGTACAACATCTAACATGAAACAAACTACCACCAACAAATAATGAGTTGTTATCTGAAATAGTATTCTTAAGGTAGCGTTTGGTGGAGAGATAGAGACGAAAAGATTGAGACTGAGAGACAGAGACTAAGAGAAAGGGATTGAAATAAATTTGAGTATCTTGTTTGGTGCAAAATATGAGACAGAAATTAAAACAAGAATAAAACTCTAATTTAATTTACACAAAAGGAAAAATTGGAATTAATTAATTGAATGAGGGTATTTTAGATATAAAATGTTATTAAAATTTCAGTTTTCATCTCTAAAAATTTTAGTTCATGTGTGTCTATTTTTTGGAGGTATTGAAATACTGAAATTTTAGGGACAGAGACAGAAAGTTTAGTATTGGTCTCTGAACCAACAAACATGATACTAAGTCTCAGTCTTCCAGTCTCTGTCTCAGTACCTCAAAACAAATGATACCTAAGAGCCCTTATACATGAATCATTATAGGAAGTATTTTGAACAGATACTGATAAGACTTTGTTTTTAATTCTCCAAGTCTTCAAACACTTGAAAATAGCATCCACAACATCAATGCCACATCTAGGAACAAGTACTTGGACAAAACTCAATCTTTTTTTTTTTTTGAAGATTTCACCTTGCATCAATAAAGTGACCTATGATAACTATATATTCAACAATTTGATGGCTTGATTTTATGTCAATTATCAAACTTATCTTCCTAACATCTTGCAACAAAGTCTTTACCTCATATATTGTCAAGCAATCATTTCGAGCAGTTTTGCGAAAAACTTTATAAAATTCAGAATTAGCATATTGAAAGTCTTACATTCAAACTTCATCCTCAACAATGTTAAAAGGATGCTCATGAACCATAATTATTGTAGCAATTATTTATCTCATCTTCTCTTGAGAATATCTTGTACCTGGTGTCACAAAGGGATTGACACTTGAATTGGAAGGTTGGAATGGAATTAATGGTTGCTTGTTTTAGTGTAGCAACATGCAATCTCCTTTGTAAGCAACTACTAGAATGCCTCCATAAATATAAAGTACTAGCTCCTTTTTTAGCGTAAATAAACATAGATTTGCAATACTTGCAAATAGCTTTTATACCTTCAAAACTTTTAACTTGATCAAAATCATCCCAAATTGGTGAAGTCTTCTTTCTTTTTTATGATAATAACAGTTTCATTACCACTATTTTCATCAATAACTTGTTGATTTGTAATAGTTGTTGTCTGTGTTAGTACTGATGTAGTTGTTGGTGTTTGTAATTGTGCAATTTCAGTATCTGTTGTTGGCGTTGTTGCTATTGACGGATTAATTTTTTCTCCATTTAAAGAAATAGAATTGGCCAATGGATCACTTATAGTTACAGATTTAGCCATTTCTAAAGCTATTGTAATGTCTAAACAAAAATTAATAGACAAAATTATCTCATGATTTTTTTTCACTTTCATTATATCAATGGCATAAAGGAAGAATATTTTAATGAAGAAAAAAATTGATAAAATTTATGTTTAAAAAAGTAGAAACAATATCACAACACAAATAAAAAAATCGAACTTAAAAAAAATCTTTGACAGAATAAAATTCTAACTGATGAAAAATAATTAACATTATAATAACAAATATAAAAAATAAAAAGATAAAAAAATAATGACATGAGAAAGAAGAAGAAGTACGTACTAAAGAGAATAGTCAAAGGAAGAGAAGATAAAAGAGGGTAGTAAAAAAGTGTGTAGAGTGGAAAAGAAAAGGGAAAATTTGGTGAGAATATGTTAAACGTGTGTATGCTTGTTTCTTTATTAATATGAAAGAAAAAGTTTTTAGAATTATTTTATTTGCTTGACTTTTGATATTCCAGCATAAAAAATTAAAGATATTAAGAAAATAAAAATACACATATATAATTAAAAAGACAAATGATTTAGTGGATAAAGGTATTTTAATATTATAGAATATTTAAGTTCAAATCTTTCCAATCTTTGCAGGCTCAGGCCGACCTAACAGACTTAACAGGCTATTTCAAAAGTCTAGGCCTGGCCTTTTAAGCTGCATTTTTGTAGATAGGTAATAAACCCCATTTGTAGGGCTTATCTTATGCTTGATTTAGGGGATTTTATAACCTTTTACCCACATTTATGCAATGAAATAGCACGGTTTTGTATATTCTCCTTTAATTGTGCTTAAGAGTGAAAACATGTTTTTTAGGACTTAAAATAGCTAAATTTAATTCACCTTGATTCTATTAGATGCCTTGATATGTTTGTTAAGTAATTTCAGAATTAGGAGGCAAAGATTGGATCAAAGGGAATGGAGAAAAAGCATGTAGAAATGGAGAACTCATGAGGAAATGAAAGAATCGCAAAAGCTGTCAAGCCGACCTCTTCGCACTTAATTGATCATAACTTGAGCTACAGAGGTCCAATTGATGCGGTTCCAGTTGGGTTGGAAAGCTAACATCCGGGGTTTTGAAACGATATAAGATTTACCATAGTTGCATCGCGCATAGGGGCACGCACGCGCACGGTACGCGGACGCGCCGATGGTGGCACATGACCCACTTAATGCAACACGTGGCCAGCGATTTTAGAATCCTTGTGGGTCCAATCCAACTCATTTCTGATGCTATTTAAGCCAAGGATTGAAGAGGAATCAACATACTTTTGATCATTAGTCATAGTTTAGTTTTAGAAGTAGTTAGAACTAGTTTTTAGAGAGAGAAGCTCTCACTTCTCTCTTGA
>NC_029776.3:88981504-88986604 GCF_000817695.3 Arachis duranensis
TGGTGATTGCTACACTTTGGTTCTTCTTCCTATCCCTATGCTCTTGTTGTAATTTCTCTTATTTTGTTTCTAGGTTTTGTAATTGAGATATTTTTGTTCTTTTGTTTTCTTTTAATAATGCAATTTGAGATAATTCATGTGATTGTGATGTTGTTGATTGTTGTTTTGTTAATTCTTTGTAATTGTTAGTTATTGATTCCTTTTATTCTTACAAATAAAAATGCTTTCTTTCATTACCCTCCAAGTGTTTGATGAAATGCTTGAGAGGATGTTAGAGTAGAATTCTATGTTCTTGGCTTGAGAAGGTGACTTAGGATTTCTTGAGTTTCTAGTGTCCAATTGATTGATAGTTGATAGCCATTAACTCTAGCCTTCATTAATCCAATTAGTGGAAAGCTGGGATTTATGGACTAGGATTGATATAACTCACTTGACTTTCCTTTGTTAATTGATTTAAGGATGACTAAGTGGGATTAATCCTTGCAACTACCATACTTGTGGCTAGTGATAATGATGAAGACCCTTGACAACCAAACCTTGCCAAGACCATTTTGTTAATAAAGTTTTCTTACCATTTACTATTCATATTTCTCATCCGAAACCCCAAAATAAACAAGTCCATAACCAATAACAAGAACACTACCCTGCAAGTCCTTTGAGAGACGACCCGAGGTTTAAATACTTCGGTTTATAGATTTTAGGGGTTTGTACTTGTGACAAACAAATTTTTGTATGAGAGGATTATTGTTGGTTTAGAGACTATACTTCAACGAGATTTCATTTGTGAAATTCTAAACCGTCAAAAATCTAATCATCAAAAGGACAGGACATGAGACAGAGACACTAAAAATTATTTTTTATGTATTATGTTTGGATACAATGGACAAAACACTAATATAATGTCTAGTATTATATTTGGATAAATATAAATAAGACTAAAATATAATGTAAAATTACTAAAATAAACCTATCTAATAAAATATATAGGATTTTTCACAAGATAATAAAAAGGGATAATAGGAGAATAATGAAAAATAACTATGGACAAAAAAGAAAAAAATTTTCATTAAAAATCCCATGTCCACCTTCCTATTCCCGTGTCCATCCGTGTCTTTCGTTTAGAAGTGGACACAAAAATAAAAATAAAAAAAGTGTTCCAAAGACAATGTGTCCAGTGTCCATGTCTCTCTATCCAAACACGTTTTACATATGTATTATCTATGTCTCTGTGTCCTATCCACAAAAACAAACACAGCCTTAAAGAACAAGGCTTTTTTAATAGCTTAAGCCTAGACCTATTTTCTATCAAGTTAAGCCAAACATAGACCAGGCTGCAGGCCCTTGGCAGGCCGCTTGGCCTTTTTTCACCCCTACCTGTGCTGGAATAGGATGTGCAAATCCGTTCGAAAAAGGATGGTCGCGTAACTCATATAAGCGTACTCGAGGCTCGGCAGCTACTATATAGAAACGATGGAATATCGGATCCTTGTATATATAAGGATGTGGAAGCTCATAAAAAAGAATCCTTGTCTCCATCTGAAGGAAAAAAAGGAAGGAGTAAGAATTAGGAAGTCTTTAGTAGGGCTGGGATAGTTAGTTAAGTTCATGTTATCATGTTCTCAGTCAACAACAACAGTCAGCAAAGTACAATCCAACTCAACAATTATGGAACACAGAATTCAATCACAAAACACACACAATCATAGAAAATACATTACAGACAAATATGCACAAATAAAGATGATGCATGTCTATTCCTATTGCAGATAATAAGCTCATCTGTCGGTTTCTACCCGCTCTCAACATAATCCAACTCTTTCTAGTCGGATATGGTTTTTCAGCTAGCATAACCTCTAAAGCAACCTCACCTTACAGATCAGAGTAGCTTTCTCTAGCTATTAAATGTCGTACATAACTTTTGTAAACAACTTTTTTTCTTACAACTAACAGGCTCTCTTGAACCAATGTATGCAAACATAGCATCTGTAAGTAATCTCGCCTTACAGGTAATAGGCTCTCTTGAGCTGATGTATGTGATGACAACTTCTATAAACAACCTTGTCTTACAGGTGACAGGCTCTCTTGAACTGATGTATCAATGAAAAGCAACTCTTAGTGAAATTCCATCATATCTCTGTTCGTTTCCAGAGCAACCAATATTTCTATTGCACCCTTCGCAGCAGACAACCATTCAATCGTTTCTTATATTTTCTCTTTTCTCTTCTTTACTTTTCTTTTCTTTTCTTTGTTATTCTTTTAATATCTTACTTTTAATATTCCAACTTATCTTTGCACTCTTCTCTCGCCTTTCCCTAAGTATCTTATAGAAGGAGAATCATAAGATTCTTGATCAAATTTGTATCTCTAAAACTTTTAAAGAGTACTTCTGTTTTACTCTTCTATGTCTTATTATTATTAATAACAATAATGTCTTTACTAATTAAAATAATATCTTTAATAAAAGATAATAATTAATTTAATATAAATAAAATAGTATTAATAAATAAAGAGCATTAACAATTTTTCATTTTAATTATTAAAAATTTAGCTTATTAAAACTTTATTCTTAAACTCTTAAAAATTATATTTTAACTTTAAACTTTTAAATACCTTTACTTTAAACTCGACTTTTTTATAAAATACTAAATTTTTCTTATATATTTGAATATTTTCAAAAGCATTCTTGAATTTTTATAAAAATATCCTATTTATCTTTGAACTTTTACTTATTACTCATAATACTCCAAAACTTTTAAAATTCTAAATTTAACTTCGATCTTCTATCAAATTACATCTTCATCCTCCACAATAAAATTAGTGTTGGTGTTCTTTTCTCAATATCAAAACCGAGCCGTCCCTTTTTATTCTTTCAAATTTTCTGCTTAATTTTTAATCCATTTTTAAACTTTATGGTTACCGATTCTTTACGGCTTTTAATTTATCTCTCAGCTATCAAATCTCATCAATTTTCTCGAGTCTCTCACTTAAAATCAGCCCCAAAACCATGTGGACACTTTGATACTAATTGCCTCACAAGGGTCGAACCATAAAACTCTCAAAATTCAACAATATTTCAACCAAAAATTAAGCGTATACTCAATCAATTTCAAACAATAATCATCACACTACCAATCACACATTTAGAACACAATTAATAATTACAAAATTATCGAATCCTACCTTTGTATGGGAATCAAAACAACTGAAGCTCCATAAAAAGTTTCTGACTGAACAATTGAAGAAAAAAACATCAAAAATCGGCTACTTCACCTTCTTCTCACTTTGGCCAAACCATGCAAACTTGGAAAAAGGCTTCACCATTGATTTTTTTTCCGAATAAAAGTGGTATCAACGTGAAGAGGAGAAAGATACGAGCACTTTAATCAGTTTAGATTTTTTATTAGAATTACGAATCTAAAGAAATCAAGGTTGAAAGTTCTTCGGTTCCATGGAATCACGTTCTTCTCTCTCGGATTCTCTTTCTTTTCTTTTGTTTTGCTGACCAAATAAGAAGATAATATGATAATTAATTAGTGATGGTAATGAGGTGTCAAAGGCATTAAATGAAGGGGGTTAGATGTCGCGGCATTAAACTGTTGAGTCAGCGATTCAAGTTATAAATATTTTAAACTGATAATTACGAAAGTTAGATGTATTAAAAAACAAGTAATAATACATATAGAGATAAATATATATGAGTCATTAATATAAATGAAATTAGTAACTTTGTGATCGCAAGGATATAAAAATCCATGGTAAAGTATTAGCGAAACTAAGCTCACTGAAAAGTATCGATATTTATTTATATTGGTATATATTAAAGTTAATAATAATATTATTATCAAAATCCTATTTTAATTAAAGCTCTTAAAATAAAATAATAACATAATAATAATATCACATTATTATTTATTTTTATAAAAAAAATCAGAACCGGTTTGTCAAATTAAAATTAATCATTGAAAATTCGACATTTAGCAAAACGTCGGGAACTAAACCCATAAAGTTGTTGGACGAGAGATCGAGTTCGACAAGGGTAGAGTAGAGACCGTCTGCCATGGCGATCGAAATCTGGCTAGTGAAGTGGTTGCCATAGAGGTAAAGGAAGTAGTTTTGAGCGAACTGGTAGGGAGTGAGGGAATGGGCCGGAGAACTGGTTGTCACACAAAAGGACGTAGTTTTGAGGAAGAAGGAATTTTTGTCCAGTTTTCAAAACTACCATTCCACCTATATGCCATGTGTGCACTAGTAATGCCAGGTCATCAGAATAGAGTCACGTCATACTTTTTTGTTGAGTCTGACGGAAATATTTGTACAGATGGATTAATCTGTCCAACTTTTAAGGAGGTGAAGGACTTAAAAATATTTTCAAATAGTCAAAGACAAAAATATCTACGAAACAAAAAGTCAGAGACCTATTTATCTTTTTCTTTTTTTATCATTCATTCTTTTGATTCTCAAATACGATTAAACTTCTAAATATTCACCTCAATAAAATATTTGAAAAGTAGTATAATATTAAAAGTTAACACATTAAATATCTAACAAAGTTACCTTTGATTAATTGTTTTACTAATTCTCTCTCTCTCACACATTATTATTATTAGGGTAAAGTAGTAAATTGATCTTTTATATTTTGGCGTAATTCTATTTTGGTCCTTAAGGTTTAAAGTGTCCTATTTGAATCCAAAAATTTTTTATTTAGTTTCAATATAGTCCCAGTCAAAGTTAAATAAATAACGGAATGTCCTACATGACAGCTGTACAAGAACAAGGTCGATAATCTGGAGACAGGTACAAGTTTCTGTAGATGTATCAATACATTTATTTATCATTCTTCTTACAATTTAAATGAAATATTTTTTATAGAATTAAAGAGAATAATAAATAAATGTATGGGGTAAGTACTGTTTTGGTCCCTAAAGTTTAGCGCCAGAATCGAAACCGTCCCTGATGTAATTTTCGACTTAAAATCGTCCTTAATGTTGTATTTCATTTTAAAATCGTCCTTTTTAATAAAATTTTTTAATTTATTCCAAATTTACCCTTACTTTAACTTTAATAAAAAATATATAATTAAAAAAAAAGAAAACGCGTTTT
>NC_029776.3:88986968-89026241 GCF_000817695.3 Arachis duranensis
GCGGAGGTGTTGGTGTTGGTGGTGGTGGTGGTGGAGGAAGTAATTATGTTGGTAGTGATGAGGGTATTTTTGTCCAAAAAAATTAAAATGACGATTTTAATACGAAAAAAAAACGTTAAGGACGATTTTAAATCCAAAATTAGAATAGGGACGAAATCGATTCTGGCGCTAAACTTTAGGGACCAAAATCGTACTTACCCCTAAATGTATTGATACATTTACGGTTGATTTTGTGCCTCTGGAGCTTGTACTTATTCTCTAAATTATCGATCTTGTTTTTGTACTGCTGTTATGTAGGACATTCTATTAATTATTTAACTTTAATCTCACGGTGGGACTACATTGAAACTAAATGAAACTTTTTTAGATTTAAAATAGAACACTTTAAATATTAAAGATCAAAACAAAATTATATCCAATATAAAAATTAATTTAGTACTTTATCCTTATTATTATTATATTATTACTATTCTTTTCTTAAGGTTTTCTTTTAAAGGGTTTTATTAAAAGATATATATTTGTTAAAGCTATTATTAATAAAAGTTTAAATTTTTTTTCTATCAATAATTGCATGAAAAAGTTATTGAATATTTAAATTATATAGTTTTTTTATGAAAATTTTTCAATTAATAATTTTAACAAATGTTTTAAAATATTTGTTAGCAAAACTCAAATCTAAAAATAAAGTAAATAATTGTTCGTCGAATATCTTTAGTAAAAACCAAACTTAGTTGAAATATGAAACGGGATCTTGTGTTTTATTAGAGTTGAAAGATGAGAAATTTGACTATTTGAGAATAGACCACTCAGAGAAAAAGAAAAACAGAACAAAAAAGAGAAAAATAATATGTGATAATGAATAAATACGGATGTGGATGACCATCAACCTCTCAGCTTCTTTTATTTATTGCTTTATAAAGTTCACTTTAATTCCCATGCTATAATTCCATAATCGATAGATCCATCATTCCATGTACCTGCAAGAATCATGGTGCGTTCCTACTATTTTGATGTTGAATATTAAAATTATATAATGAAAAGTATGATTGTGACATTAGATAACTCAACCAATAGAATTACACTTTACTTATGTAAGGAGGTTATATTAAGTTAAAAAAATGCTACTACCACACTCATCCAATCCCAATAATCCAATGATGAGATGTACAACTAACTCTGAATATTTGCAAGATCATTAGTTGTGCAACAAATATCATCTTGTTTATTTTTATGTAAAGTTATTATAACAAGAAGATAGAATCTAATAGCATTGATGAAAATTAGTCTTAGTAAAATTTCAAGTTAAGATCACTTTAAAAATAATACTTAAAAAGAAAAAAATGTAATGTAATAATTAGCCTGCTGCTTAGATTTATGATTTCGGATCCAGGTCAATCATAATTTATCAAGCTATTTGACATAACTTTGAATAGGAGGTTTTTGAATTCAAGATTTCGGTGTTGCACTTTTTAAAAAAAAATTTGGGAAAAAATATCTATTAACTCGAATAGGAGTGATAGAGTCGAAAAATTGTAAACAGCAAAAATCTACGCCGTATTATAATGGTTCTAATTGACGGGAGTACTAAAAGAGTTGATTACGAAACTGATGACTATTTAGTAGATCTCTAGATAGTGATAACTAGAATAAAAATGAAGATGACAACAATAATAAAGATGTCGATCAGGAATTTCACAACGACAATTATGATCGTGGTGATGATCCAAGGTCTAATGCAGGTAATGTATTTTATTGGTAGACTACCTAGTAGACTATTTGGTTTTATTATTTGGTAGATGTATTTTTATTGCTTATTAGTATTTTATAATTTCATTGATGTATGTATGTGATGTATTTTTATATTTTTGTAGGTGGTACAAGTACAAGTAGTGCATCAACTCCATTTGAACGAGACAAAAACTACAATCTTAGAGCTGATCCTCCATATCGTAGAATTAATCGATTCACCCCGTTTGCGTTCAACAAAGTCGCTAAGAAATGCAAAAATTTTGTGAAAGATATAAAGTGGACAATGAAAAAGTAGTATGTTCTTAAAATTATGTTGATGATTACATTAATTCATTTTTTGTTAATTATATTAACTAAATGTTGTCTTTATCAACTAAGTATTAAATACTTGGATACAATATATAAAATACAAATGTCATAGAATACTCCTACTAAGAAAATACAACAACGGTAGTAACTCTATTAAGCAAAAGGACCTGCACTTACACCGTCGTGTTGACAGCATCTATTACAACTGTGGCCCTCGCCACCACATTGCCTACAATGCCTAGGACCACGCAACATCTGAGTGACTATCTCATTCAAGAAGCAAGTCATTTTTGGTCGACTTTTGGTAACTCGTCTGAGGAACGAATTTGGTACGAATGGAGATCCGTAGTAAACAGACCATGTTGTGATATTCTCTAGTAGCTTAAACCTAGCTTTGTATACCCTTCAAACTTGGTCCATCTTATAAACATCACGAACGTACACTTGCCAATCTATTCGTTGATTCTCACAACAAGCATATACAAGTCGACACAGAATTCGGTCCACCTGAAATTCACTACAGTCACAATGTTGTCGACGTAGGTCAAATGCATACTCCACTCCACTGGGCATCTCACACACTTCAAAGATCTCATTCTACCCGTTGAAACAATTAACCTGAATGTTTTCGATGCATGTTGATTTGCATGGAGGTCACAAGCCCAGAGAAAATATGTCCATCATTAATGCAAGCCTCAGTTTTGGCTCTTTTTTTGGTGAACAACTCATTAAACCTGTAAAATATTGCCTTGACAAATGCAGTGAGTGAGAGATTGCACGCCCCTTCAAAACTGAATTGATGCACTCTGATGAGCGGATAATTTGTACGCTTTTTGGCATTGTTTTTAGTATGCTTTTAGTATGTTTTAGTTAGTTTTTAGTATATTTTTGTTAGTTTTTAGTTAAAATTTACTTTTCTGGACTTTACTACGAGTTTGTGTGTTTTTCTGTGATTTTAGGTATTTTCTGGCTGAAATTGAGGGACCTGAGCAAAAATCTGATTCAGAGACTAAAAAGGACTGCAGATGCTGTTGGATTCTGACCTCCCTGCACTCGAAGTGGATTTTCTGGAGCTACAGAAGCCCAATTGGCGCGCTCTCAACGGCGTTGGAAAGTAGACATCCTGGGATTTCCAGCAATATATAATAGTCCATACTTTGCCTAAGATTTGATGGCCCAAACCGGCGTTCCAAATCAGCTCAAAACTGCCCGGCGTTAAACGCCGGAACTGGCACAAGAATGGGAGTTAAACGCCCAAACTGGCACTAAAGCTGGCGTTTAACTCAAAGAAGAGTCTCTACACGAAAATGCTTCAATGCTCAGCCCAAGCACACACCAAGTGGGCCCAGAAGTGGATTTTTATGTCATTTACTCATCATTTGTAAACCCTAGACTACTAGTTCTCTATATATAGGACCTTTTGCTATTGTATTTTCATCTTTTGATCATTTTTAGATCTCTAGATAATCTTTTGATCATGTTTTTATGATTGAACCCTCTTTGGGAGGCTGGCCATTCGGCCATGCCTAGACTTTGTTCTTATGTATTTTCAACGGTGGAGTTTCTACACACCATAGATTAAGCTGTGGAGCTCTGCTGTACCTCGAGTATTAATGTAATTACTATTGTTCTTCTATTCAATTCAGCTTGTTCTTGTTCTAAGATATCACTTGTTCTTCAACTTGATGAATGTGATGATCCGTGACACTCATCATCATTCTCACCTATGAACGTGTGACTGTCAATCACCTCCGTTCTATCTTAGATTGGGTGGATATCTCTTGGATTCTTTAACCGGAATCTTCGTGGTATAAGTTAGAATTGATGATTGCATTCAAGAGAATCCGGAAGGTCTAAACCTTGTCTGTGGTATTCTGAGTAGGATTTAATGATTGAATGACTGTGACGAGCTTCAAACTCCTGAAGGTTGGGCGTTAGTGATAGACGCAAAAGAATCACTGGATTCTATTCCAACCTGATTGAGAACCGACAGATGATAAGGGACAAAGCATCTCCATTCGCTTATCTGAAATTCTCACCAATGAATTACATAAGTATCTCTATCTTTATCTTTATGTTTTATTCATACATCATCCATAACCATTTGAGTTTGCCTGACTAAGATTTACAAGGTGACCATAGCTTGCTTCATACCAACAATCTCTGTGGGATCGACCCTTACTCGCGTAAGGTTTATTACTTGGACAACCCAGTACACTTGCTGGTTAGTTGTGCGAAGTTGTGATAAAGAGTTGAGATTGCAATTGAGCGTACCATGTTGATGGCGCCATTGATGATCACAATTTTGCCCACCACACTCCACTAGAGTCGTGGTCATATGACCCCATCGATAACCACCATTGGATGCCAAAGCATATTGTTCACGTGGGATCCGGTTTAACTTGTTAGTATGAGCCTCACCCCGTTTTCGTAAATGCTGATAACACATCTCGTATTCATGAGCTGTCCTCGAATATCTTGCAATAAAAAAAAGTACAAACACTAAGTATAAATGACATTCATAATAATGACAATTATAACAATAACAAACTTCAATATATTCAAATTTACATACGTTGACGATAAACTTTTGCAGATATATATGGTGCCTTGAACTTCCTCAATAAGTTCGACTCTATATGCCTGATACAAAACATGTGAAAGCTCTAGGAAGCAACCAAACTCCGTTATTACGAGCAATAGCTGAATTAATGGAATCGTGTCGATCAACAATAAGTTCCACACCATCCCAGTTACCATATGTTATCGCAAGTTACTAAGAAAAAATTGTCACATATCAGAAATCTCTCCCTCCACAATGGCAAATGCAATAGGCACGATATTATTATTACTATCCTATGAAATTGTAATTAATAGACAACCCTTATATTTTTCATACAAGTAAGTCTCATTTACTTAGACAACTAGTTTGCAATGTTTGAATGCTCTACTGTAAGGATAAAAATTTCATAAGACTCGATGTAATACTCGGATATCAGTTACTAAGTCATGCCTTCTAGTATGTAGGCATAGTTTCAAAATGAACAGCTACTGATAGCTCCTTGTGACGTGTTTTCAAACCATATGGGTAAAGATTCGTACGAAACTTCCCAACCTCCGAAATTTTTTTTTTTACTGACTTTTACTTTACTTACAATGCTTTGCGATAACTTATGGTGTAATTGAACTTCAACTATACTTTCGCAATGACTGATTTCACCTTCATACAAGTGTTAGCATCTACCAACGACTATATTACTTCTGCAATTGTGTTGGAATCCAGCTTCGAATAGTCCTAAAATATGGTGGCTTTAATACAAGTGTGACTACCATTATACCTCCTTATATCTTCCAACAGTACTTTCTGCGGATCATACTAATCCTGATCAGTAAATCACAACTTGTGTTGTATTGTGTATATTTGACATAAAATATCATCAATTTCAACTCATATATCTGATAATCTACGCATCTACGGATAGTATAATCTTTCAGACAATCACCCTAAAACTAAATTTTATTTCTACGACGAATTTACCAGCCGTCACAATAGGAGACTCTACCACAATATCATGAGATAAATATTTAATAAATAAGTATTAAATTAATAAAATTTAAATTAAAATCTATCTATAAATTTTAGGTTATAAATATTTATTGATGAATTTATATTTCTAAAATCAATTAAAATTATATATTATAAATAAATATTTAATAAATTAATATAAATATAAACATATATGTTTTCCTAATGAAGTAATTATCCATAATTTAACTATCAAACAAGTTTAATCACCCGTGCCATGCACGTGATAAGATTGAAATTATAATTTTAAGTTATTATGTTAAATTTCATTTTAATTATAATAATTTAATTAATAAAAAAATAACTTGTATGCGTTGTTTTTTTTCTTAATATAGTGTTAATTGTATTAACTATAAAATAGTTATTTAATCTACTTTTTTCAATAAATCAGGCATATATACTCAATATGACCATAAATAATCTAGTAATACTTAAATCTACCAACAAAGTTTTATATGTTAGTTTACTGTGAAGTAAGAAAATATCAAAATCAGCTCAAAATAAAGAACAAATGAATAGAAAATCCTAATGCAGAAAGTTTTGTAATAAACAATAAACAATTTAAACCTAATGAATAACAATTCAATGCTATCCTTTGATACCTGCAAAATATATACATGAAACAACATTGTATCAATGTTTGTATATAAAATTATATGATTAACGTAATTATAAAATTGTTTGTCAAGAGAATAAAATTATACGAATTTTTAGGATAATTTTAATATTCTCAAACTATTAATGTACAATAAGAATTCATCTATTAGTTCCTAGAATTTATAAATTTTTTTTAAGTGATAGTAATAAATTTTAATAAATAAATAGATTTAGTAAGACATTTTGTTATTACCTTTTTATTATAGGCTCTCAAAAACTTCTCTATATATCACATTCATCGTGCAGTTATCTTCCAAGTGTCCATGATCTTGCAACAGCACTCGCAGACCATCTTTACTCGTTACCCTTGATAACGCAACATACAATTGACCATGGGTGAAAACTGGCCTTGGAAGGTAAATTCCAACTTTCGATAGAGTTTGTCCTTGAGACTTATTTATTGTCATTGCAAATGACATAATAATTGGGAATTGTCTTCTTTGAAACCTAACCGGCAATATTTCATTATTTGGAATTAGATTCAGTCTTGGGATAAGAACAATACTTCCAGCTTTGTTACCAGTTAAAGTCTTGCATTCTATCACATGATTTCCCATTCTTCTAACTTGCATCCTCGTTCCATTGCACAAACCATTAGTTTGGTCTATATTCCGCAGCAACATAACAGGAGCGCCAACCTTTAGAACCAACTTGTGTGGTGGTAGACCTGAACAATTTATTCCATTTAGAATCTCCGGCGAGAAAGCATCTAACTCAAATTCCATATTTCCCTCTTCAGCACACACAGAGTCTGAACTTAAGTAGACTCTTTCATGTCCAGGTAATCCTGCAGTCATCTTGTTGTTGACATCAGTGACACAATCTAAAGTTGGTACAAGAATTGCTCTATCCTTGAAATAATTTTCAACGGATAAATTGGATAACATATCTGGATACACGAAATCAATGAGGTCATCCAAAGCTGTCTCAGAGTTCTTAATCAAAATGTCAGATGGTATATGAATGATCGATTCACCATCTGTTGTATCACCATCTGTTGTTTTCACGATCGAACAGCAAATATATATAAAGTGGACCTAGCATTACTCGAAGAAATCATTGTGAATAATCAACTTACCTTATCATCAATGAGAACCATTTCTAGATAAGCTGTCTTACTCTTGTCAAATTTGGATGGAACTTTCCATAACCTTATAATCCTTGCCTTTATTTTCCAAACCCTATAATCCTTGCCTTTATTTTTCAAACCTTTTTATTACATAATCTAGTACTGATAATATTGTTGATAGAATCATAACTTGTAGCCATTAGGTATGGAAAATAATAAAGAGAAAAAGAAATACGAATAAGGTACGAATTTTGTAGATGAAAAATAATTGAAACAATTGACTATTACGACTTATATATATATATACACACTAATTACAAATGATATGAATTTTTAATGAAAATACTTGATACTAATAGAAAAAAATTATATAAATAGAAATTATTATATTTCAATTTCAATTTCATATAACAAAATAATGGTTTTCAAAAAGAAATTATGATTTTAAATTATTTTATTACTATGTTGATAAGACACTGCGATTATTTTGAAATTATTTAACGGGTAATAAATATTTATTAAATTAAAATTATTTTTAAAATAGACATTAGATTTAAATAAAGGATATGATTTTGCAATAATATTTAAATTATTTTGTTAATCTTAATTTCAATTTTAATTTTATATGTATAATATTATTATTATATATGAAGCAGTTTTATATTGCTTTAATTATAGAGATTTACTATAATTATATAAAATTTAATTTGAGGAAATAATTTCTCTTGTCCTAAATAATATATTAAAACTGTTATTATGTTATCTTTTTTATGATTAATTGAATTTATCAATGATTTTCTTGTGTAAATCGTTATTACCCAATTTTTAATAATTATTTAATATACAAAATTTGAAATTGAAAATTATTATTATTAATTCAATTAACTGATTAATTGAGTAATAATTATCAAAATATTAAGATACAAAATTATTGATTTACTAAATAATGAACGTGTATTAGCAAATGTAATAAAATCATTATCGAAATTATAATTACAAATCATTATCGTAATTAATCAATGATTTTATTACAAATCATTATCGAAATTAAAGTACAAAATTATCACGTGCATTAATGACTTAATTAAAGTACAAAATCATTGATTTATTCGATCTTATTCATTGGTATATAATTTTATACTTTATTTATTGATTTACCTTTAACAAAATATTCTATTACTTTAAATTATATTTTGTCAAGATATAATTATTTAGATTATTATTAATTTTATTTTATACCAATTAATCAATTATGATTATATGATATAGGTGTAATTTAAATTTTATCTACGGATTATTTCTCGTAAAAATATACAACATATTATTTATCGTGATAATTTAATTTAATTGATTTCTATTTTATTATAATTATCTAAAACAATAATTATCTATTACATTTTTATATTATCTAAATTTTATATTCAAATGTAAAATATAAAAGTCGATTAGATTTATTTTATATTCGATTATATTGCATTTTTATATTATCTAAATTTATTATAATTATCTAAAACAATAATTATAAAAATAAAATTATCTTAACATTATAATTTATCTTATTTTCAAAATATGTTATCACGTGCTGTCTTAAATAAATTCTCGATAAATTACAATTTAAAACACGGGTGAATTTCAACTTTTCCCACCGATTGGTAAATAAATTTTATTCCAATTATAAATAAAATTTGTTTTTATTGATAAATAAATTGTCTTTAGGTCAACGATTTAATATATGTGTAAGTTTATTTTGTATCAAATATAATGAAAATACAAATAAAGAAATAAAGGATAAAAATAAACTTAATAATATCTGACATTACTTCATTGTATTAAATTATTTAAAAATAGCACATCCACAAAAAATAATTGTAATATATAAATTGATGCAACAATTTAAAATTCTATAATTATAATTTAATCAAATACTAATAGTAAAACCAAATTATCTAAACAATATTGAACCTATTCTAGTTCTTAGTCACGTATAGTATAGAATCATTCTCGTAACGACAACCAACTGAAATAATATCGTAAGTTTCAATATTTAGAATTCGTGCAAACTCAGACCATCCTCTTGTTAGATAAGCTTCATCATCCACTATCCATGCAATGCGGCAAGGTATAGAGTTACCACACTAAGAAACCAAACTAACTCTTATTCCCCTCAATGGCATTGTATGCATACAAAAGAAAGTTGGTAATTTCTGAAAAAAAAATCAAAATATGTTAAAAAATTATTCTAATAATGAACAGCTTAAATTAAGAAATTTTAAATATATTACCAATCGTTGAAATTGCATATCTGAATTTGTCACGAATTTAGCAAAACTGAACTGAAACTGAGGGAATTCAATTTCATTATATGCTCCACTTCGAAGATTTTCAGGCAGACGTAAAAAGCATGGAGGGGATGGAACTTGAACTTGCCCTATAAAGTTCCGTGGATGCAATTCCTCAATCAAATCGAGCTCCTCCTAAGAAATCTAACTTTAACCACATTCCATTGGGTTGGTCATAATAGGTGAGTAGATCCAACCATCCTTCGGTAAAGTAGAGACTATTGCCTCTTCTTTGAACGCTTACATCCATGTAGTTGGAACTCGAATCAGTGAAGACAACTCAATGATGTATTTCATGGATGTGATGCATTGTAAACGATTGTGGCAAAAGACAATCGAACTGAAACATTAAACGATAAGAATAATTTAGAGCAACAATAAATAAAAAATTATCAAAAGAATAATATAATATAATGAGTATATGAAAAATATTATAAAAAATTATAAATTGTACCTTAAAAGAATCAACTTCAATAAAAAACGAAGAAAACATTCTTATTCTATGAAGTAGTAAAAAAAAACACTAAATATAAAATTATGAATTGACTCTCAAATTTAGATTCATGTACAACAGAAAAACACTATATATAGACTTTAGTAAAACAAAAATAAATATATAAATTACCTATTATTAAGATAATTTTTTAATAATGCATTAAATATTGATTTAACACAATTATAATGAATATATATTCCTAAATTAGTATAAATATATATTAATTTCATCATATCCCGGGAACAAAGATTAGTATAATAATTTGAATGTGAGGGAAAATAGATTGAAATATATGATGAATACAGTTAAGAACAATAATGAATAATTTTAATGAAATTATTAACCATAATCAATTAGTATAATGAACATATGTTCCTAATCTTTGTTATGTATCAAAAATAATTTAACGGAATATAATTTGAATAAGAAGCATTTTTAATTGATAATTGATAAGTAGTTTAGTAGTGCATTAAATTTTGATTTAATACAATTATAATGAAAATATGTTTTTAAATTAGTATAATTATATATTATTAATTAAATATTAATTACAATATAATGATATTAAAGATCTTTTTTATAAAATAATTTAGAAAAATTATTTGATATACGTGAATCGAGTAACAAATATTTTTTATTATTATTATTACTATTATTGATATTATTATTATCATTAAAATTATTAAAAGTATTTTTAATTGATGACTGATAAGTAGTTTAACAGTGTATTAAATATTGATTTGATATAATTATAATGAAGATATGTTGCTAAATTAGCATAATTATATATTATTATAATTATATATTATTTATTTAGCAGTAATTATAATATAATTATATTAAAGATCTTTTTTATAAAATAATTTAGAAAAATTATTTGATATGTGTGAATCGGGTAACAAAGATTATTTTTTTTTTATTGTTATTACTATTATTGATATTATTATTATCATTAAAATTATTAAAAGTATATTTAATTGATAATTGATAAGTAGTTTAATAGTGTATTAAATATTGATTTGATATAATTATAATGAAGATATGTTACTAAATTAGTATAATTATATATTATTCATTTAGTATTAATTATAATATAATTACAATAAAATAATTTAGAATAGAAAAAAAAATTTATTCGTTTTGGAGGGAAAACGGATGCATGAGAGATCGACACATCACCTTTAGTAGTCGGGGGAAAACCCAGTTTTAGTATATTAAGTAGATTACTTAAACCTAGTCAGGTAATTATTCTATATTTAACTAAATAAGTAAGTAAACAAATACTAATTAATAAATTATATTTCACGGATCACGTATGTTATAAATCGATATATAATATAAATAATGACAAATTTTATTTTGTTTTCAAATTTAACTAAATCTACAATATTAATCTATCATACAAACAAATATTCAAATTTTATACCTGCATTCATATATTTAAAAAACTTCGGCGCATGCATGATCTCCAAAATCTAATGCGCGCATGAAAGATAGCTATTTAAACAGATGCTAATTTGTTAGTGCATTTGTCACTTCCGTGACATCTGCCTCCATAATGCCTTAATTTTTGTTTTCATTTGGATCAACGATCTCATAGTTGCTTTCAAACTCCTTCTCACTATCACTATTATACTATTTCCATTCGATATTTCGGTCGACTTCAGTTTGTTTGAATTTGATATGGTCATCATAAACGAGCTATAACTCGGCATGGACCATTATAGCTCCTCCATTCATGAGCCATAGCTCGGTCAGATAAATACTCCCCTCATAACCGATGACAAAACGGTACACAATCAAAGCACGTTATCCACCTTCTTGTAACCGACCTTAATACTAAGAACGTAACGGCCGAACAGTCTACCATATAAAACCAGGTAAAGTATTTTCTTCGCCAGGATAGATATAGCACTATATACTGACTTGAGTTTCGGAGTGCCTTTGCAGGTATACTCCCCCCTCATTTGTTCGCATTGTTCACGCCACACCAAGAAGAAAAGCTGGAATTCAAGGATTGGACGCTCAGCCTCAAAGTGCATAAGCTCGGTTGATATCTCCAATTTGCAAGCAAGAACAGAACTCAATATACAACTCGATGAACGAAATTTGTGAGTGAGTTTCAATATACATTGAAAACATCTCTTATATGCTCGCTTCATCGCTTATGTACTTAGTTTGAAATTGAACGAACCTACCAAATACTGATCTATGATATCTATACAAAATACATGACACTCTCTTTGGTATTTGAGAATCTATGAAACACTGACACTTCCTTGATTTGCCATGTCTGTTTGTCGGACACATTTCGGACATGACACTCATCGACATTCATCTAACACGCATTTCTTCTATGTCCAACAGTGTTTTAATAAAAAAAATTTCGGACAGGCTTTGACACACTTAAATACCATCACGTGTCAGCGTGTCTAACCTTATTCTTAACATGTATTCTTAAAATGAGTTTAGAAATATTATATTATTAATTATTAAAACATCAAAATATCATTACAATTTATCTAAAAAAATACACTATATTTTATATATATGTCGTGTCTCTGTACCTTATAAGAATTTTAAATTCGCGTATCCACGTGTCTCGTATTTGTCTCGTGTCTGTGTCAATGCATCATAATTGAGAATCTATCTTCTTATAAATCATATCTTTTAATTATTCAATCGAATGTGTAAAAGGAATAACAATTCAAATAGATTCCCACGTATAAATTTCACTTCTTTAAATATTTATAACAAATATGACCATAATAATATACTTTTAACATAACTCAATCATCTATTTTATTTTTTTACTCATATTTAAAAAATTCACCATAATTTCTAGGAATATAAAAAAGGGAATAGGAGAAGGTAAGGGCAAACTAGGGTTGACAATGGTTAGAGATCCTATCCTAATCCTACCCGCATGTTAAAAATTTCATTAAAATTCTATCCGATGTTATTTGTAGGGTGAGAATCTTTTAATCCTAACTCTACCCGCATCATAAAATTTCAAAACCTACTCTATCTAACCTGCAGAAATATTAATTTTTTTTAAAATAAATATAAAATTCAATTATTCCAAATTTTATACATATTAATAAAAAAAATTATTTTAATATCATTAATAATTTTTTGTTAATAACGATTAAGATTAACTATTAATGTTTAATTTTATAATCTTTTATAATTTAAATTCCTTTAAGGCCTACCCGTACTTATCCTACCCCCAATCATTACAATTAAGATTACCGATTAAAATTATTGAAATACCGATATATTTGATACATTTAAAATTCTTCCCCAAACATAATATACATAGATTTTTCATATAAAAAAATTTGACCGCCTAACATTTTCGAAAGAAAAAAAACGGTAAAATCATGGATTCAAAATCTTAGGGTTTTTTAATGTAAACTAAAAAAATTATTATTTTAAGAAAAAATTAATCAAACTTTAATTTTTGAAATACATTTTTTTAGAATTTAGGATGAGTTGTCACATTCTCCGTGAATCTTTATAATTTTATGAAGTTCGTCGTACTCGAAAACTTCATTTCGAATTTTTCATAAATAACTAATTGAGAATGAAATTCAAATTCCTAAGTTTTACAGCTGATAATAACAACCATTAGCATCGTCTTCAAGAGTATTTAAAAGTATACAGAAATGAAACATATTTAATAATAGTGCTCTCCAACTCTTTACAGACTTTACTCTTGAAAAAACTAATTTAGTTTAATTTGTGTGTAAAAGAAAATTAAAGAGTTAAATATTAAACAAACAATAAGCATGTCGTTTTTAATATCATCGACAGTAATAATAATCATTATCATCATCTTAAAAAATATACAGATACATACATAAATAAACCATATTTAATAATAATATAATAAAAATGGTACTCTTCAATAAAAAAAATTTAAAATTTAAAATTGGCGAGAGTTACTACAAACTTATCCCACACAAAAAAAAATTAAATTTCAGAAATTAAAATATCGTTAATTTAAAATTTTTTTTTAATTTATAATAAAAAATATTCAAAATCTCAATTTTCAAACATAAAATAAAAAAATTTTAAATTATAACGATTAATAACCAATAAATTATATCTCAAATAATATAATCTCTTATTCTCAGCTAAAAATCTTGGATTCTAGTTCCTAACTTAAAAAAAAAAAAACCACTAACGTCTAATAATAATAATGCATAGCGAAAGAAACGTGGGGTTGAATGAGGATTAGCGTGAAAAGTGAAAACGTAAAAGGAGTCCACATCATCGTCAACAAAAAGCTGTGTGACTCTGACCGTACCACACATGCACTCATACCTCCCTTTATCTCTCTCTCTCTCTCTATCTTTGCTACTATGCGCACCACGCACTTCCCTTCTTCTCATTTTCCTTCTCCTTCTCCGTCAACAACAGCAGCTACCTTATCCCTACATTAACTCCTTAATCTCCTTTCTTAATCACTTTTACCATTCTATTCTCCCCTTTCTCCCCAACTTCACCCTACATTTAATGCAAGCAATTCTGTGGTTCACCTTCAATTCCCGACTCAATCATCACAATAATAACAAAACACACATACACTCACACTCCACCACTGTTTTTTATGTCCATTCCCAGCGGCTTCATGCCACTGTCTCCGCCATCTCAATCTTCTAGAACCTTCCATTCCTCCCCATGGGCTGCATCTACTCTCGTGTTTGCATCGGCGACAACTGCGTCGGAGGTGCCGCCGCCGCCTCCAGCATCAACGGCGACGCAATCGCTCGTCCTCCGCGCGGGACCTCATCCTCCGAGCCAGACGAATCCTCCGCCGCCGCCGCCGCCTCGCCGGACGGCGACTTCCAGGTGCTGAATCAGCTCAGCTTGACGCGGGACCCGGAGGCCGGAATCCGGAGGCTCGCTAGGGTTTCGTCACAGTTCCTTCCACCGGAAGGTTGTAAAGTGGCGAAGGTTCCTGCGTTCAGCTACGAGCTTCGCTACTCGTTCTTGTCACAGAGAGGTTACTATCCTGACGCACTGGACAAGGCGAACCAGGACAGCTTCTGTATCCACACACCGTTTGGTTCGAGTCCGAATGACCATTTCTTCGGTGTCTTCGACGGCCACGGCGAGTTCGGTGCGCAGTGTTCACAGTTTGTCAAGCAGAAGCTCTGTGAGAATCTTCTTCGAAGTGCGAAATTCCAAAACGATGCCGTTGAGGCTTGTCACGGTGCTTTTCTGGCCACGAATTTGCAGCTTCACAATGATGTCTTGGATGACAGCATGAGCGGGACGACGGCGATCACGGTGCTGGTGAGAGGGAGAACTATAATTGTGGCGAATTCAGGCGATTCGAGGGCGGTGATTGGAGAGAGGAGAGGGAAGGATCTTGTGGCCGTTGATTTGTCGTTGGATCAGACTCCGTTTAGGGCTGATGAGCTGGAGAGAGTGAAGATGTGTGGTGCCAGGGTTTTGACTTTGGATCAAATTGAGGGTTTGAAGGATCCTGAAGTTCAGTGTTGGGGAAATGAAGAAGGTGATGATGATGGGGACCCACCTAGGTTGTGGGTCCCAAATGGGATGTACCCTGGGACTGCATTCACAAGGAGCATTGGGGATTCAATTGCCGAGACTATTGGTGTTGTTGCTAACCCTGAGATTGTTGTCTTTGAGCTCACCAAGGATCATCCTTTCTTCGTGCTTGCAAGTGATGGTGTCTTTGAATTCATCTCTAGCCAAACGGTAGTTGATATGGTAAAACTTTTCACCTTTTCTCTCTCTGACTTTTATTTTTTATTTTTTGGGGTTTAACTATAGTGTAACTTTTTGTCTTCCTTTGGGATACACTTTATTCTGATTCTAGAGAGGAAAAAGAAAAATTGTTGTTGCCCTTTGCTGGTTCTGTTGTTGATATTGGCTTTAGGGGCTGTTCTGATAAAGCAAGTTTGGCGGCAAGGAAATTATCATCCTCTTTCAATCGCAATCATGAATGTGTGTAATTGATGTTAGGGACTATGCTTTACTGTATTTGCGAATTAGGAATTTACCAAAAAGTTACTTTTTGAGGAAAAGAATGCACTAGTTGTATAGAACTGCAAGTAAAGGAAGCTATTGGAAAACATGATTGAGTGCAAAACATTCTTGGGGTATGCTCCACCTGAATGCCCCACACTTAAAGTCCAGCACAAGGAATGCACTGCCAAAGCACTCTATGAGACCTACCACCACTCTAATATAAGTAAAGCTTCTGGTCATTGTTAGGACTTAGGAATATTGACTTCAGTGGTAGTTTTACTATGATCCATGACAGGATTTTTAGTATATTTTATTTTACAAAATAGGGGGGAATTCTGGTCATTTCACAATTCAGTATGAACTACTTCTCACTTTAAGCAGGATTGGCATGAGCAGAATCTCAAGCAAACTATCCACAAGATGTCCTAAGTTATTGTTTAACAAGTGAGATTGATTTTAAAAGAGAGATGATTTTGGGAGGGTCGTGAATCTCCCCTCCCAATAAGTAGCAAAGTTATAGTAGTTTGTCTATCAAAACTGGAATTTGTTCTTTATTATGCCAATCTAACTAATATTGGCTTATGTCCACTTGCTTGTAAATTTTGTGTATAGATTCTCCATGACTAAGACTTATTATTGCAATGTGTAAAATTAATTGTGAATTTAATTTCGGGATCCACATTACCAAATTGCACAATGCTTTTTGAAATTGAATGCATATTTAGTGTATTTTTGTCTGGTAAAATTTTCCAACTAATAAGGAAACTCAGATTTATCTATTATGTAATTGTATTTTTTTTCCCTCCGTGTCCAACTGTGACAATTTTCTAGGCAATGCCTTTGTTTGGTGAAGCTTGGTCAGCAATTTCTTATGCACAGACTTAGATTAAGGCATCAGTGATCCAACAGCTTATCATTTGGTAGCCCAAATCAAATCATAAGGCAGACCCCAAGGTTTCCCTTATAATGATAGAAATAGATGACCACAATCAACTACTAAACCCTAAGAGCTGTATACACATTTTGATAATGCTTTGCAATTATATTCATACCATATGTCACCTATATTTTGGTTTATCATAGGATCAAAGTCAAATATTTTGTAACTTAATTTGCCATTATACTTCCAGGTTGCAAAGTTCAAAGATCCACGTGATGCTTGTGCTGCAATAGTAGCTGAATCTTATCGGCTTTGGCTACAGTATGAAACTCGTACGGATGATATCACAATCATCATTGTGCATATAAATGGGCTAACTGAAGTATGATAGTATTCCTTTTTTCTTGCTTCTTTTCATTTATATTTCCCAACAATATTCATGCATTCATTTCCCCATGTTTCTTGTTAGTAACTGATTTAGCATCTCTGATCAGCCTGGTGTTGGTCAGGAAAAAACATATGGCGAATCTTTACGAACTCCAGTGCCTCAAGTTGTAGAGATGACAGGTTCAGAATCTCCCTCTACCCTGGGTTGGAACTCTAGGAACCAACGGGTAAGGCATGACTTGTCAAGGGCACGCCTCCGAGCAATTGAAAATTCCCTGGAGAATGGACAAGCTTGGGTTCCTCCATCTTCAGCGCATAGGAAGACATGGGAGGAAGAAGTAATCCCCAATCTATTTCTTGTTTTGTTTTGCATTAACTCCTCTATTTTTCACATTTTATTTGCATTGGTAACAACATTTGTATACAAGCATAAATTCATTGATTTATATTTTCTCATTTAGTTTGTTTGAATATCTATCATTTATGGTGCTTCTTCATATGCTACCACAGGCACACATAGAGCGAGCACTGCATGATCATTTTCTCTTCCGAAAACTTACTGCTTCCCAATGTAATGTTCTATTGGATTCCATGGAAAGAGTTGAGGTGCAACCTGGTGATATTATAGTCAAACAGGTCAGTTATCTACTTTATTATTGAAAAATTATTTGCCTTTGTTCTTTAACTTTTATGGATTTATCTGGCGAAAAATGGATTAACACTATTCTTGAATGGAGCTTGCATTCCTATTAGAAACCTCTGTTTATTTTGACTTGGTTTGTATTTTGCAATTGCAAAAACTGTGACAAAAAGTTATACTTTTCAGGGCAGTGAAGGTGACTGTTTTTATGTTGTTGGTAGTGGAGAATTTGAAGTCTTGGCAACTCAGGTTTGTATCTTTGTCTTTTGATGGATCTCTGTGATGGCTCCACAACTATTCTTTCAAGCAAATATTGAAATTTATTCAAGCCAGAGGCAAAGGCAAGGATTATGGGATTTTTTATTTTTATAAATTAAATAAACGTAATAATTACCGAAATAAATAATCTAAAAAATATTTACCGAAATAAATACCCCTCTCTTATCTCGTTTACGGATAATTTTGCATGTATCGAGATAAGAGAGAACTATGCAACACGTGTATATTTCATTTACAGTCTGTAAATGAGATACATGTATTTAAAAAAAAAATTGAAAATAATAAAAAATATTAATAATATCAATCCTCCAAACTTTTAGCATGTAATTAGTACAAGAGATTAAAATGAATATGTTTGATCAATTAGTACTCAAAAAGGTTGATGGGACCGTGGAAAGGGAATTGAAACGGTTATCTCTCACGTTATCTCTCACTATCCATGCGGTAGATAACCGTTTCAATTCTCTTCCCACTATCCCATCAATCTTTTCTAACAATTGGCAAACAGTTATTTTTATTTTTCAAATTTAATCAATCCAATTGGATCATAATTTAATTTAAAATTTTTAAAAATAGATATGTTTGATCAATTAGTACCCAAAAAGAGTACATAGAAAATCTTAGATTAAATTATCATCCAATTGGATTGATTTAAATTTAAAAAATAAAAATAACCGTCTGCCAATTGTTAAGAGAGATTGATGGGGATAGTGGAGTGAGAGATAACCGTTTCAATTCTTTTCCCACTATCCTATCAACCTTTTTGAATACTGATCAAACTTATCTATTTTAATCTCTCCTACCTATCTTTTTATGTCCTAATTGCTTGTTAAAAGTTTGGATTATTAATATTTTTTATTATTTTCATTTTTTTTTAAAAATACATGTATCTGGTTTAAACTGTAAACGAGATATATACGTGTTGCGTCCACCTGTCTTATCTCATTTAAACGAGATACATGCAAAATTATCTCGTTTAATAGTAAACAAGATAAGAGATGGTATTTATTTCGGTAAATATTTTTTAAATTATTTATTTCGATAATTATTATAATTAATTTATTTATTAAAATAAAAAACTCAGGATCATGGCATCTGCAGGCGTCCAAAAATTCTAACTTTTTTCTAAAGCTTTCTTAGCAAGCAATTTTTCATTCATGATAAAAACAACTGACATAAACACTTACGAAAACCACCTTTCTGTTATTTCTAAAACCTAATCCACACTCCGGCTCTCTTGGCTTTGCCCCTTGCATAATCCAGATGAAATCACGTTTTCAAGGTCTAGGACCATATCAGAAATGTTGCTTCTACAAGCATTTCTAAAACCGGATTACTTTCTTGTGAACAAGATGTGTTAAAATTCTTGTTTTGTGTTTATAACAATGGCAGGAAGAAAAAGATGGGGAAGTAACCAAGGTTTTACAGCGTTACACATCGGAAAAACTATCATGCTTTGGAGAGCTTGCTCTAATGTGAGTACTATCCATTTTTCCCCTTGTGGTCCACGCTGATTGAAGGAATTTTTTGTAACACGAAAATATCCAACTATCAGGTCATTCAAGTTTACTCAAGTTCACATATTTGTTGAGGACTATAATCCATTCAGGGACATGAAGTTAACCAAAAGTATTACAATATTCTAGAACATGGCCAATTTATATGATTTTTCCTTCACGGTACTGACTATAGTGCATTTGCATCTGCATTTTTCTTGTTCGTTTTCCTTGGAAATCTTTCAAATTGATTTTCAACTCTTTTCTTATTTTTTATATCGACTGCAACTCTGCATTGACACCATAGGTCTCTTACCTAGAAAATTTATATTTTTTTCCTGAAACGTGACATTACAGGTATAATAAACCACTCCAGGCTTCTGTACGTGCTGTAACTAAAGGGACTCTTTGGGCTTTAAGGCGAGAAGATTTTCGAGGCATTCTAATGTCAGAATTCTCGAATTTGTCATCCTTGAAGTTGCTACGATCTGTAGATCTCCTGTCAAGATTGTCAATTTTACAACTGAGTCAGATTTCTGACTCCCTCTCTGAAGTCTCCTACGCAAGTGGGCAGACAATAATTGATCGTGTAAGTACGTTCCCGAATATTTTTGTTTAATTATTCTCTAATCTTTTCTTGAATTTCTTTAGTATGCTTTTGCAGAGTGAAGTCCATGGATTGTACATAATCCAGAAGGGACAAGTGAAAATCACTTTTGATGCGGATTTATTGATGAATCCAAATGTTTGCAGCCTTGAGCCTGATTTGGAAAATGTGAATGATAATGCACAGAGCAGAATAGAATTGTCAATAGAGAAGCAAGAGGGAAGCTATTTTGGTGAATGGGCCCTTCTTGGTGAAAAAGTTGGTCCCTTAAGTGCTGTTGCTGTGGGTGATGTTGTATGTGTTGTATTAACAAAAGAGAAATTTGAATCTGTTGTTGGCTCCATACAAAAGATTTCTCAGGAGGATCGCAAGTAAGTTTTTTATGCATGCATATAGCAGAAATCAGCATTTTGGTTTTTCGTTAATTTGCCCATTTGTTGCTCTAAAAAGACGTAGCTTCATATAACTGGCACTATCACTTTGACTGTAGGTCAAGACATAATTCCAAAGAGTTGGCTAGAAATTTTGACTTTTCATCAGTAGGAAAAGTCCAGCTCTCAGATTTGGTAAGTTATCTCTCTCTCTCATGCATTGGGAATGAGATCCTCAAATTACCTCATGGTCCTTTTCTTTGTAGGAATGGATAAAGAGTGTCTATTCTACTGACTGCTCTGATATTGGGCTTGTAAAGTTTGGAGAAGCAGGTAGATTAATCTATCTTTAACTTCTCTCTTTAAATTTGAGCAATCCATATTTAAATTCCAGAAAAAATTATTTTAAATGAATTTATTCCTTCAAGTTTTACTTTTATATATCAATTAACGTCAGTCTCTAAATTTGGCTCAAGTTTTTGGTTGAGTAAATTGATTCAAAACTTACCATTGGAGGGTGACTTGGTTGTCTTTTTCCTACATCAATTAATAGAATTGAATATAGTCATTAATGAATTAAAAAACAGTGTTTTAATGCAATTCACTGACTGAGTATCTTTTGCAAGCAGAAAATTTGCTTACATTGAAGAGATTTTCCAAGCCAAAAGTGAAAAGGCTGGGAAAAGAAGCACAAGTCTTGAAAGAGAAAGATATGATGAAGGGTGTGAGCTCTTCAGCATGTATACCACAGGTTTTATGCACTTCTGCCGACAGCATATATGCTGGAATAGTGTTAAATACACTCCTTGCTTGCCCTTTGTCTTCCATACTTTCAAGTCCTTTTGGTGAAACGGCCGCACAGTTTTGTGCTGCATCTGTTGTTATTGCTTTAGAAGATTTGCACAAGGTTGTATATCTAAATAATGCTTTTGCCTCAATTTGCCTTCTTGGCCTTTGTGACTAACTTTTCTTTCTTGTCCTCATTAAGATTTCATATTTGAGTTTCAGAATGGTGTTCTCTACAGAGGAGTCTCGCCTGATGTTGTGATGTTGGACCAAACAGGACATATACAGGTTTGGATACTTATGTTTTATTGCTTTCTCTTATATGTTTTTTGTTTTAATTATGTTACCATTGGATTCTTTTATATTCAATTTTTCAAATTTTTTTACTCGTAAATTTGTCATTGGTTGTAGCTGGTTGACTTTAGATTTGGTAAGAAGCTTGCCGGTGAAAGAACATTCACAATTTGTGGGATGGCAGATTCACTAGCTCCAGAGATTGTGTTGGGAAAAGGCCACAGTTTCCCTGCTGACTGGTATGAATAAAGTTATCAACAAGAACTTTCATGTCATTAAATTGAAATGAATGGTTCTCCATTCATTTTGTTTTATCTGTCATTGTTACTTTTCGGTATATCTTGTATCTAGATACATTAATTCGAGAATGTACTCAAGGGTGACGTTAACAAATAAATGTAAACAGAAGTAATGTACATTGTTTGATGGCAGTAATAGCAATGATTTGTGTTCCTTGAAACGTCAAGCTGAGAAATCTCATTGATGGTTATACTATACAGGTGGGCATTGGGAGTTCTGATATATTTTATGCTACGAGGTGAAATGCCATTTGGATCATGGAGGGAAAATGAACTTGATACAGTTGCCAAAATTGCGAAGCGGAAGCTACATCTTCCAGATACATTCAACCCCGACGCTGTTGATATCATATCCAAGGTATATTACTACTCTCTTTCTATAAGGCCCCCATTTAGATATCATCGCTTATGACTTAGGGTAAATTACAATAATCTCCCTTGTGGCTAGGCGATATTATACATTTGCCTTCTATTTGTAAAAGTTTATATGTAACTTATTCATTTTCCTTGGCATTTGTTCAGTTACTTGATGTGGAAGAAACTACTAGACTTGGTAGCCATGGTACTGATTCTGTCAAGAGTCACCCATGGTTTAATGGTGTTGAATGGGAAGGGATTCGCCACCGCACTTTTCCCGCTCCTCCGGAAATCATTTCTCGTGTTGCACAATACTTGGAAGTTCATTCTGAGGATTGCAGTGGTTCTCTAGGTTCCCCATTACAGGAGGTAGAAGAACTCAATGTGCCTGAATGGCTTGAGGACTGGTAAGAGAGAATATGAGAACATTATTAGGTTTCAGTGTCCTCTTATTTAAAATTTGGCTATTCACCAATATTTAAATACCTTTGCTTTGTTGGATAATTGCAATCCAAGATTGCAATGAACCAGAAGATGCAAAGTGACACATTTGATACCAGAATATTCCCCCCATAGTTCACTTTTTTGTGACATGATTGCATTGGAAAACCAAATATTCTTGGTGTTTTCCATGCTTTCTATTTATTTATTTAAGTAGTTGAATATGAGTAGGATAGGTTCAATTATGTTCTTTATATTCTCTTCACCTCTTTTTTCTTTCAATTTTTTCTTATTATTTTGGGAATTCCTCTCCTTTGTAAATATTATATACTTGTACTTGAGTGGGTTTCTTATCATTTTTCAATTGAAATATTCATGTTTAGAAGTTTTCTGTATAACCCACTTAAGAAAATTCTATTGTCAGGAACAGATATGTTCATGGTACTGAGAGTCACATAAATATGTATAAAATATTATATTCATGATTGTGTATGAAGTAATCCATTATTTTATTTCTATTTTGAAGCATTGTCAAATATAATTTAAATAATATGAGATTACTGAATACCAATCATAATAACTATTTATCATAATTTGTTTACTTTTCTGTAGTTTTACTGATCAGGTATAAGTGAACATAAATTAATCTCTATATTGTTGATGTTAATGTGTATCTACTTTAAACTGAAAACAAATAACTCAGAGTAGGTTAGCCTCAAAAATCGAGATCACAAATATATCTGTCAATGCACCAACTAAAAACACATCTTTTTGTTTTAAAAATGTTGAGCACACGTGTTTATCACTTGTGTTAGTCGTGTCCAATGTCCATAATTTATTTATCTTTCCCATCTCTCTTGATTATTATACTTTTAACCCGATAAAGACACGAATTAGACCTACCCCTGACAAAAATTTAATGAATCAATAAATTAAAATTGCATTGACAATTGTAACAATTACTAAATGTTGATAGAGGACTTTTACTCGAAGCAAGGAGAGAATTTCATGGTTAAATTAGGCACCTGAAGTAGTTTAGAACCATGATTTGATGGTCACTTGGTGTTGGTGGAAGGGGTGGGTGAAATGGTGAATGTTTCAGTCATTTGCTGAAATAGTGATGCAAATCATGATGGGTTTAGGCTTGTGAAAAACCGGAACGAATGAGAGAAAAAGTTTGAGTTTTTCAGAAGGTAGGTAGGTGAATCATGAATGTGGAAACAGGGAGAAATATTACTAAGATCAATAATAAATAAATAAAACATTGATCTTCAATGTTAAATTAAATGGATATGTGGTGTCTAATAAATAATTCATGTGGTACTTGCAGAACGGGTCATATAATCTAAGATTACATGTTGTTACGTACCCAGAAGATTCGAGTTGTTGACAAATGATAACTACTGACAAAACTGACAAATTTGTATAATCTGGTTTATTCAATGACTCAGGAGGTGGTATCCTTCATTAAGAGTTAAGACAATCGGATAGGGCTTATCTGTGACGTATTGTGTTTGCACCTCTTTTGCCATGCATTAATTCATACTTAAGATACTGATAATACTTACCATCCACTTTGATTCCACAGCCTAATGAGGTTGCACTACCTAATCATATCACATTAATTTATTTTATACACTTCCTTTATTTATTTATCTATTCGTTGACTTTAACCAAATCAACAATTGCCATTTCGCTACAAATTTCCTTTTATTTGGAAAGGTGATGTTATATTTATAAGTATTTTTGTAATTAAATTAAGTGTGTATCTATAAAATAAGTACAATAATTTTGTATGTATAGGATGTATCATATTTATATATACTATTAGATTTTATTAAATAAAAATTAATAATATCAAAAAGATATTTTAAATTGCAACATAAAAATATAAAGTAATTATATTTTATTTTATATTATTTGATGAATAATTAGATTATTATTTTAAAATTTATTAACTAATTATTTTTGTTAAATAATATTATTATATAATGTAATCTTTTATCTTTGTTACAATACAATTTATTTAAAATTATATATAGTACAACAACAGTAACAAAGCCTTGTCCCACTAGGTAGGGTCGGCTATATGGATTAAACAACGTCATTAAGTTCTATCATGTATCATGTCTATAAATAGACCGTTTTACATGTAGATCTTATTTGACCACCTTATGGATGATCTTCTTAGGTCTTCTTCTACCTTTCACTTCTTGTCCATCTTTCATCTCATCTACCTTTCTGACTGAGTGCTTTGTCGGTTTTCTTCTCATATGTCCAAACCACCTGAGATGCGATTTTACTATCTTTTCCACAATAGGTGCTACTCCAACTCTCTCTCTCTCTCTCTCTCTCTCTCTTTCTCTCTCCGTTCCTTATTCTATCTAATCGCATATGACCACTCATCTATCTCAACATCTTCATCTCCACTTAATTTATGTTCGTGTTCCCCTTTGACCGTCCAACACTCTGCACCATAAAGCATATCCGGTCTGATAGCAATGCGATAGAATTTACCTACTTTTTTGTCACATATAAAACCAGACACACTCCGCCATTTCGACCAACCTACTTGGATCCTATGATTTACATCTTGTTCAATCGCTCTATTATTCTGTATGATGCACCCAAGATACTTAAAACTTTTAACTTTTCGTAAGATGTTTTCTCTAATTTTCATCTCTATATTAGGATTTTTCCTTTGACGACCGAATTTACATTTCATATATTCTATATATTCAGTTTTTCTAAAAGAACATTGAAAAAACAAAGAAAGTTAATATTTTCATGTATTATATATAATTTTTTAAATAAATTATATTCTTATAAATATTTTATTAAAAAATTATATTTTATAATAATATTTTTAACAAAAATAATTAGTTAATAAGTTTTGAATATAATAATCTAATTATTCGTCAAGTAATATAAAATAAAATTTAATTATTTTATATTTTTATGTTGTAATTTAAAATATTTTTTAATATAATTTTGTAAAGCCTCATTTTTTGGGTTAGATCATTCAATAAAAGTTAAATCCAAAAATTTCTCATCATTTCTCATCAGTAAAAGTTAAATAATTCCTAATCAACTAACTTTAAACAACTCTAATTAATAATGATTAATTTTGTATTTTTGAAAAGATAAAATTTAAAAATTATTAAATAATAATAATTAATTAATATGGAGTGCAGTTTAAAATTGAGCTTATGGTGGAGTTGGCCATGGCTATTAACCCAACACTTGTGTTACGTGTCGTCTTTTAAAAATTTTAAATTATTCGTATTATATGTTTTATTTTTTTTGTTGACAACACCAAAATTTATTAATGTGGCACGTTAAGTGATTCTACAAAACTTAAGACATTGAAAATATTTAATTTGGGAATTGATTTGATCTAATTTCTTAAAATGATCATGTTAACCGCTTAAGATTATTATGTGTGTTGTAGTGTCACTTAATATGTCACATCAACAAATTTTGACATAGTTAATAACAAAAGTGATAGAAAGACTAAAATAACTCATTTAAAATTTTTAAAGAACGAATTTGATTAAAAAATCTTTCGATGACTAATTTAAAAAATAAATGATTTTTTGGAGACTAATTTAACCATTTACTCAAAAAATTAATAACTACTCAAGACTCAAATAAAAACTAGTTGACAGAAGGAACACTACACTGCCATGGATTCTTTTGAGCAAAATTTCACTCCACAAAGCCATACTCCAGCAAGATTAGTGGATACTTATTCAAGGGAGAAATAGAAGGCTAAGCAGCAGCAATCACTAGTAGAAAATGGCATGAAAATCACTGTATATTTTCAATGCTTTCAAATAATCTTCTAGTTACTTCAGCTTAAGTCATGATAATGATATATTTTAAGCTTAGGTTTTGATTTGACTAAGATGGGAATAATATTTTCTTTCTAATCTTAGTTCAAAGTGAGGGGACATAATCATCATTTGAAGGTGTGTGAGGCTAGATTGCAGAAAAAGAAAATCTTACTCCTTATGCATTTGTTGAAAAGCATAGTTTAAACAGACTTAAAGACAAATTGAACCTTGTCAGCAGCATTATGAGCTGAATAGCAAATAAATTTTTTTAAAATAGTCATTATATATTTGTAAATTGTAATAGGAATACAACTTAGCTTCATTTCACTAAAATCTCCTACTTACATAGATTACAATACTTTTTTTACTATAACAGATATGTACTTCAAAGTTTAACTATATTATAGCTTGATTTGGTAAAATTGTTAGCAGAGAAAAATACAAATACTTTATTTTGTATTTGATAAATTAAAAAGATCATGTATTTGTAGTAATTTTTAAAAGTTAGATATACTCTTAAAATCGTATAAAAAAAATTAAATTTAGTTTGTACTTATCAAAATTTTAAAATCTATTATAATCTTATATAATAATAAATATCTAAAATTATCTTTATTAATTATTAACACCAAATTTCGTTTTTTCACCTATACATACACACTTCGGAAGTCCTCATATATTTTTAATTTACCCTAATCTTCATAAATTCCATGCACTTCACACATCATATATTTCAAATTTTTCACTCTAATTTTCACAAATTCCACCCACATTACACACCAGGTATAAACTTCTTCTATTTGTATTTTTCCTGTGCTTCTTGTTTTGGAAACAAAAAATACTAAAAAAATTAAATACAAAAAGAGAAATTAGTTACTTTTCATATTTAAGCTTATAGATAAGGATTTAATCCTCTTTTAAAATTAAAGTTTACTCTTAAAATACAAGACAAACATTAGGTTATTGTTGGCTTACTAGAATAGAGTAATATTTTATGTTTATTAGTATTATTAAATAATAATAATGCTTTATGAAGTCAATTATTCAATAACACATAATAAGTATTTAGGTATATTTGACATAAAAATTAATAATTTTTTTTTGTTTTCAATCTTTCAATTCTTATATGAGCTTATAGAATAATTTTTTAATATTTATATTATATTATATAAAATTCTAAAATTTGAAAAAAAATATTTTTCATTATAAATATGTCTATTATGGTATTTTTCATTTTTAAAAGATGTTTTTATCAAATAAACATAATTGTAATGCTTGAATTTATTAAAACCCATCTTTATTTTGGTTTAACCAAATGCAGATGCTGCGAGTTAAAAAAAATAGAAACTCAGGTGCACTTAATTTACGTAAAGTTGATAACTAAGAGTGGTTAAATTATCAAAACATTTTAGTATACACAAAGTCTAACTATGGAACAAGTCTCTCTTCACTAACAAACTGCACCTATTTGCATCGAAATACCTATCGGAACTTTACTCGAGGTAAGGGGTTTTATACAAATTTTTATATGTCATATGTTAAATGTTTTTGGATATAGATGTTAGCATTACACCTCATGATATAATGTCTCTTTCCTTCATACGCATTATGCATTATAATAACAATCTTATGTGCATTAAAGAATTGAAGGAATGATCCTTCGATAAGGGAAGGTGACCCCCAAAGACAAGATAATCGAGATGATCCTTCGATAAGGGAAGGTGATCGAGTCGAGATGATCATTCGCTAAAGGAAGGTGATTGATAAACTTTTGGAAACCTTCGGTAAGAGAGGGAGACTCCCATCAATTTTATAATAATATATCTTGGTTGCCATAAATTCCTTCTTGTGTATGTCTAAATAACCTTGATTGTAAATTGAACTGAGTGAATGATCTTTCGGTAAGGGAAGGTGACCCCCAAAAACAAGATATCGATATGATCCTTCGGTAAGGGAAGGTGGTCGATCGAGATGATCCTTCGATAAGGGAAGGTGATCATCGCCAAAACGTTTGGGATAAGAACTTTCGGTAAGGGAAAGGGACTTCTACTTTTTTTACCGGTTTGAGCTCAATACCTTCCATAAAAGTTACGAGAAAAAGTAATGAAAAGTACAATAAAAAGTGTGATCATGATTGTTCTTCTTTTATACTTTTTTGATTTATTATTATGTTTATTATTGCATTCAAAGATCTTTCTTTTATCCAAACTTCTTTTTTGTTTGATTTATGATATTGGTTAAGATTTTTATTTTATTCAGATATGTTCTGTTTGACTTATCTATGCCAACGTTACTATTCTTCTCTTATTTATTATTTATTTTGTCTTGCTTTATGGCCTATGAGAATATCAAACTAAGATTTATGAGTTTACATTTAAATATTTTAACGTTATAGGCATTTTGTATGTATCACGCATGTCATAACATAAGTAAATGAGAAGCATCTAAAAGTCACACCACTCCGATTAACAAAGACTTTTGAAAATAATAATTGAACAACATTGCATCATCATTGTTTTTATTTTAAAACTCAGAGTGGCTAAGGGATGGATACGATGACACCATATATAGATAAACTATTGAGAAACTTTTGTTTCTCACCCCTTTCTTCGTACGCGTGACGTGAGCCACATGCAGAAAATATAGAAAACGCTAGGGGCGATTTCTGGGCCCCATTTTGGCACTCAAGTAAGGCGCAGCTCTTTGCCAAGTTAGGCGTGGATCCAATGAAGCAAGTGGTCTCCATCCATCAATTGAAGACTTACTGATTGCTATAGTTAATTCTGATTTAAATTCAAATTTGATTTTAAAATAGGAAAAGATATTATTTTAATTTTAGAAATTAGATTTTAAATTAATTAGGATTAGATATAAAAGATAATATTATTCTATGCCAATTTACATTTCACACTTTACAGTTTACCTGAATCCTTATTTTCTCTCTGAACCATGAGTAACTAAACCTCCATTATTAAGGTTAAGAACTCTGTTTATTATATGGATTGATACTATTATTTTCTATTTTAATTCATGTTTTGATTTATATTTCAAGAATTGTTTTTGTTATTTATCTTATGAATTTGGGTAGAACGGAAGTATGACCCACTTTCTAATTGAGTTCTTGTATAACTTGGAAAAGCTCTTTATTTGAACAACAGCTTGAAAATAATTTCTCCTAAATTCTAATTATCTGGACTTAACGGGATACATGACATATAATCCCCTTGTATTTGGGTAATTAAGATTTTTGTAGCATAATAACTAGAATTAAACTTCACCCCCTAATTGGAATTAATTGACCAAGGAATTGGCGGTTGATGAATTTTAGAGGAGATTAGAAAGGTCTAAGGAATTAGGGTCTAGTCACATATAGTTTGCCATGAATTAAATCTTGCATGATTAAAATAGTTAGTAAGAAAAGTCAATCCAGAAAATAGATAACTCTGAAACATTAACTGCCTTCTTCATATTGTTTCTCCTAACTTATTTACTTGCCTGTCTTTCTAATATTTTGAATTTATTATTTAATACTTTTTGAACCTTCAAAAACTATTTTTTGTTTGTCTGACTAAGCTAATCACTCAATTATTGTTGCTTGATCCATCAATCCTCGTGGGATCGACCCTCACTCACCTTAGATATTACTTGGTATGACCCGGTGCACTTGCCGGTTAGTTTGTGGGTTATAAATTCCGCACAAGTTTTTGGCGTCATTGCTGGGGATTGACTGTGATTGACAACTATTGGTTGTTTGATTTCTTAGATTAGGCATTTTCGCTTTAATTTCATTTAACTTATTTCTAAAAAAAATTGATTTATTTTATTTAAATTTTTTTTCCTTTCTCTTAATTTCTGAAAATTAAATTTGATGTCCCCTTAGTTGTTTTATTCTTCCTAGTTATTTTATTTATTGAGTTTAAATTTTCTTTATGTTCTTTCTTCTTTGCTTGCCTGTTTACCACATGGTGTGTTTAATTCTGTTTGGTGTTTTGTGCTAAGAAAAAATAATGGAGAAAGATCACATGGGTTACTACTCACACCCAAGGAGTGATTCTTATTATTGTGGATGGAGGAACGACTCAAATTTTGGTTGGCAAAGTCAAAACCAAAGAAATTTTAATGCTCCATGTTTCAACTATCAAGAACCACCATCTCCATATTCATACCAAGAACCACCACCTCTCTATCCATATCAACAACCATCATCTTTCTACCCATATCAAGAGCCACCATCTCCCTATTCATACCAAGAACCATCCTCTTTTTACTTTTATCAAGAATAATCATCTCCTTCTTATTCATATCAAGAGCCACCATCTCCATATTTATATCATGAACTATCAGATCTTGAGTATCTCATGAAAGAATTCATACATGATATAAAGACGAGTGTCAAGAATGTAGAGAAATATGTGCAGTTGATTATCAAGTCTTAGGAAGAGGAACAAGTAAATTCCTTCCCAAGAGATATAATACAGGATCCTATGAAAGAAAGTGAGGAAATCAATCAAAGGAGTACATACTCCAATGAATTAGAGAACTTTCCGCCCTCACACATGAAAGAAGAGGAAGATGCAAAAACAAAGGAGGAAGATGCACCAACAAAGAAGGAAGATGTACAAACAAAGGAGGTTGTAAGGGATGAAAATAATTATGGGAATCTACACTCCAATGAAGTAGAGAGTGGCATAGAGAGTGAGTTTATTAAAGCACCAATTCAAGAAGTTCTTGATGAAGGGTACACTCTAACCATCACACAACACCAAAATTTTGAAATCAAAGAAGTGAAGGCAACCAAGGAAAGCACTAAAAAGGGGATTGTGACCAAGAAATAGAAAAAAATATCTATGAAGAAGAAAAGGTTAGAAAAAAACAATCCAACCTCTACCCCAACAAGCAAGGTGAATCAAGCTAATCATAATAAAAGAGAGTTTGTTAGGAGAACTTTATATCATGGGGCACTAATCTTTACCTCTCCCCCCTTGGAGTCATTTCTTTTAACTAACTGGAAGAAGAGGAAGAAAATTCAACAATCAAGTGTCAAGCTAGTGACGTTAAAGAAGCGCTTGTCGGGAGGCAACCCAATAATTTCGTATCCTTAGTTATTTTACGTAGTAGTGGTTTTCTTATTTATTTGATTTTTATTGAGTTTTTACTATTTTTCTTTCATTTTACGTATATTCTGATCATGCAACTATTTTAGAACAGGAACCGAATACTTCGAAAAAAAAAGAAAAAAAGAAAAAAAGAGAAAAAAAGAGAGAAGAGAAAATATGCCGTCAGTTGCGTTGGAGTTGTGCAGGAACTATGCATCACGCACCAGCTCACCCACGCGTACGCGTACCAGATGCGTACGCGTCCCTCTGGTTCACGAACCACCCACACGTGCGCGTGCCTGACGCGCACGCGTGCCTTGAAAAATCGACATAAATGGGTGCATGGCCGAAAGTTATGCTGGTCTCGCGCTGGTACTGTGTTAGCCGCGCAACTCAACCCACGCGTCCGCGTCCCTGACGTGCGTCACCCTCACCATATGGCCAACCACGCGTGCGCGTACCTGACGCGCACGCGTCAATTGCGCCGCATCACTTCCCAGCACGCCGCCCAGATTTGAAGTATTCTCTCTCTCTCCCAAATTCTAATTCTTTCTTGTTCTTTTATCCTTTTAAACTTATTTTATCATACTAATTGTTTTTATGTCCGTCTCTATTTTCAGTTCTTCTTTGCTTAGGGACAAGCAAACCTTTAAGTTTGGTTTTGCCGCTTCGCTTGTAGATTTTCTGTTTATTTTAATGGCACCAAAGGGAGGCAAATCATTTTCACGGAGGAGCACAACCTGAAGAATGAGACGGCCACTAAGATAACTGAGGTGGTTAAGTTCCTTTCATTATATATTTTTTCCTCCCATTCTTACTATGTTATGTTTCGGTTTTCTGCTGTTTCATTTTAGTTATTGCATGATCCTTTGTTATTTCAATTCCTAAGTTTCAGTTTATTCTGCTTTTATTTTATTTTATTTTATTTGCTTTAGTGTTGAAAGGTGTCTCATGTATTGTCCATCGAGCTTGAAATCAAAAAGAAATAAGAAAAGATGTAGTGCATGAGAAATTGAGTTTAATTTTAAGAGTAGTCTTATTTACTTAAATGTGGTGGTATTATTTGTAATTTTGAATGTAATAAAAAAATAAAAATAAAAGCAAGGTCCAAGGCTCTAAGCATCAATGACTAGGGAGGTCAGACATGATTAAAAGCTCAAAGAGTTATTTCCCTAGTCATATGCTTGTGGTGTGATTGTGTCAAATAATCCTTGAGACAGAACACTTAGAGTCGAGACCAAGTGCATTTAGTAGAGTATGCCAAAGGCTTTGAGCACCACTGTCTGGGAGTAGCTGAAAGAAAAATAAGAACTTAAAGAGAGTTCCCCAGTTAAGTGCTTGTGGTGTTTCTGTATCAAGTAACCCTTGAGACAAAACATTTAAAGTCACGGTTAGGCTCAAGGTGCAAAGTACAAAAAAAATGAATTAAAGAAAATTATGCTATGTTCAAGGATTAAACTGGAGTATAAAGATCAAAGAATTCATAATATGATCCGGATTCTAATTCCGAATGACACTGACGCTCCTCTGATTCAACGGAGAGTGAGATGCCAACACTGTTCAAAATTACAATGAATAAATACCATTTTAGGAATAGACTTGAGCATGACTAAACTCTCACTTCTCATGCAAATTCACATCTTAATCGTCCACTTATTTTGGTTGCTTGAGGACAAGCAACAATTCAAGTTTGGTGTTATGATGCGTGAGCATCTTTCTTATCTTTTCCTAGTGAATTTGTATTTAAATTATTGAGTTTAATCAAGAATTAATTATCTTTTAGCCACTATAGATGCTACTTTGAGTCTCATGCAATTCTGTTTATTTTAGGTAGTATTTGGCTGGATTTGATGGAGAGGAAGCTTGCACAAATGGAAGGAGCACAAGAATTAAAAGAAATGATCAGTGAGGAGCGACGCGTGCGCGTACCTAACGCGTGCGTGTGATTTGGAGATTTGTGTAGCGACGCGTTCGCGTACCTGACACGTACGCGTGACACGCGAAGAAGACCATCGACGCGTACGCGTGACATGCGCCACGTGTAAAAAACATAGAAAATGCTGGGGACGATTTCTGAGCCCCATTTTGGCACTCAAGTAAAGCACAACTCTTTGCCGAGTTAGGCGTGGATCCAATGAAGCAAGTGGTCCCCATCCATCAATTGAAGACTTGCTGATTGCTATAGTTAATTCTGATTTAAATTCAAATTTGATTTTAAAATCGAAAAAATATTATTTTAATTTTAGAAATTAGATTTTAAATTAATTAGGATTAGATATAAAAGATAATATTATTCTATGCCAATTTACATTCCGCACTTTACAGTTTACCTGAATCCTTATTTTCTCTCTGAACCATGAGCAACTAAACCTCAACTGTTAAGGTTAGGAGCTCTGTCTATTATATGGATTGATACTATTATTTTTCTATTTTAATTCATGTTTTGATTTATATTTCAAGAATTGTTTTTGTTATTTATCTTATGAATTTGGGTAGAACGGAAGTATGACCCACTTTCTAATTGAGTTCTTGTATAACTTGGAAAAGCTCTTTACTTGAACAACAGCTTGAAAACAATTTCTCCTAAATTCTAATTATCTGGACTTAACGGGATACGTGACATATAATACCCTTATATTTGGGTAATTAGGATTTTTGTGGTATAATAACTAGAATTAAACTTCACCCCTAATTGGAATTAATTGACCAAGGAATTGGCGGTTGATGAATTTTAGAGAAGACTAGAAAGGTATAAGGAATTAGGGTCTAGTCACATATAGTTTGTCATGATTTAAATCTTGCATGATTAAAATAGTTAGTAAGAAAAGTCAATCCGGAAAATAGATAACTCTGAAACCTTAACTGCCTTCTTCATATTGTTTCTCCTAACTTATTTACTTGCCTGTCTTTCTAATATTTTGAATTTATTGCTTAATACTTTTTGAACCTTCAAAAACTATTTTTTGTTTGTCTGACTAAGCAAATCACTCAATTATTGTTGCTTGATCCATCAATCCTCGTGGGATCGACCCTCACTCACCTGAGGTATTACTTGGTATGACCCGGTGCACTTGCCGGTTAGTTTGTGGGTTATAAATTCCGCACAAGTTTTTGACGCCGTTGCTGGGGATTGACTGTGATTGACAACTATTGGTTGTTTGATTTCTTAGATTAGGCATTTTCGCTTTAATTTCATTTAACTTATTTCTAAAAAAAATTGATTTATTTTATTTAAATTTTTTTCCTTTCTCTTAATTTCTGAAAATTAAATTTGATGTCCCCTTAGTTGTTTTATTCTTCCTAGTTATTTTATTTATTGAGTTTAAATTTTCTTTATGTTCTTTCTTCTTTACTTGCCTGTTTACCACATGGTGCGTTTAATTCTGTTTGGTGTTTTGTGCTAAGAAAAATTAATGGAGAAAGATCACATGGGTTACTACTCACACCCATGGAGTGATTCTTATTATTGTGGATGGAGGAACGACTCAAATTTTGGTTGGCAAAGTCAAAACCAAAGAAATTTTAATACTCCATGTTTCAACTATCAAGAACCACCATCTCCATATTCATACCAAGAACCACCACCTCTCTATCCATATCAACAACCATCATCTTTCTACCCATATCAAGAGCCACCATCTCCCTATTCATACCAAGAACCATCCTCTTTTTACTTTTATCAAGAATCATCATCTCCTTCTTATTCATATCAAGAGCCACCATCTCCATATTTATATCATGAACTATCAGATCTTGAGCATCTCATGAAAGAATTCATACATGATATAAAGACGAGTGTCAAGAATGTAGAGAAATATGTGCAGTTGATTATCAAGTCTCAGAAAGAGGAACAAGTAAATTCCTTCCCAAGAGATATAATACAGGATCTTATGAAAGAAAGTGAGGAAATCAATCAAAGGAGTACATACTCCAATGAATTAGAGAACTTTCCGCCCTCACACATGAAAGAAGAGGAAGATGCAAAAACAATGGAGGAAGATGCACCAACAAAGAAGGAAGATGTACAAACAAAGGAGGTTGTAAGGGATAAAAATAATTATGGGAATCTACACTCCAATGAAGTAGAGAGTGGCATAGAGAGTGAGTTTATTAAAGCACCAATTCAAGAAGTTCTTGATGAAGGGTACACTCTAACCATCACATAACACCAAAATTTTGAAATCAAAGAAGTGAAGGCAACCAAGGAAAGCACTAAAAAGGGGATTGTGACCAAGAAATAGAAAAAAATATCTATGAAGAAGAAAATGTTAGAAAAAAACAATCCAACCTCTACCCCAACAAGCAAGGTGAATCAAGTTAATCACAATAAAAGAGAGTTTGTTAGGAGAACATTATATCATGGGGCACTAATCTTCACCTCTCCCCCCTTGGAGTCATTTCTTTTAACCAAATGGAAGAAGAGGAAGAAAATTCAACAATCAAGTGTCAAGCTAGTGACGTTAAAGAAGCGCTTGTCGGGAGGCAACCCAATAATTTCGTATCCTTTGTTATTTTACGTAGTAGTGGTTTTCTTATTTATTTGATTTTTATTGAGTTTTTACTATTTTTCTTTCATTTTACGTATATTCTGATCATGCAACTATTTTAGAACAGGAACCGAACACTTCGAAAAAAAAAGAAAGAAAGAAAAAAAGAGAAAAAAAAGAGAGAAGAGAAAATAGGCCGTCAGTTGCGTTGGAGTTGTGCAGGAACTATGCATCACGCACCAGCTTACCAACGCGTATGCGTACCAGATGCGTACACGTCCCTCTGGTTCACGAACCACCCACGCGTGCGCGTGCCTGACGCGCACGCGTGCCTTGAAAAATCGACGTAAATGGGTGCATGGCCGAAAGTTATGCTGGTCTCGTGCTGGTACTGTGTTAGCCGCGCAACTCAACCCACGCGTCCGCGTTCCTGACGTGCGTCACCCTCACCATATGGCCAACCACGCGTGCGCGTGCCTGACGTGCACGCATCGATCGCGCCGCATCACTTCCCAGCACGCCGCCCAGATTTGAAGTATTCTCTCTCTCTCCCAAATTCTAATTCTTTCTTGTTCTTTTATCCTTTTAAACTTATTTTATCATACTAATTGTTTTTATGTCCCTCTCTATTTTCAGTTCTTCTTTGCTTAAGGACAAGCAAACCTTTAAGTATAGTGTTGCCGCTTCGCTTGTAGATTTTCTGTTTATTTTAATGGCACTAAAGGGAGGCAAATCATTTTCACGGAGGAGCATAACCTGAAGAATGAGACGGCCACTAAGATAACTGAGGTGGTTAAGTTCCTTTCATTATATATTATTTCCTCCCGTTCTTACTATGTTATGTTTCGGTTTTCTGCTGTTTCATTTTAGTTATTGCATGATCCTTTGTTATTTCAATTCCTAAGTTTCAGTTTATTCTGCTTTTATTTTATTTTATTTTATTTGCTTTAGTGTTGAAAGGTGTCTCATGTATTGTCCATTGAGCTTGAAATCAAAAAGAAATAAGAAAAGATGTAGTGCATGAGAAATTGAGTTTAATTTTAAGAGTAGTCTTATTTACTTAAATATGGTGGTATTATTTGTAATTCTGAATGCATGACATGAACAGTGCATAGTCGAATTGGAATCAAAGGATGTTGATGTATAAGGAATAGGATTGTGGTGTGATTGTGTCAAATAATCCTTGAGACAGAACACTTAGAGTCGAGACCAAGTGCATTTAGTAGAGTATGCCAAAGGCTTTGAGCACCACTGTTTGGGAGTAGCTGAAAGAAAAATCAGAACTTAAAGAGAGTTCCCCAGTTAAGTGCTTGTGGTGTTTCTGTATCAAGTAACCCTTGAGACAAAACATTTAAAGTCACGGTTAGGCTCAAGGTGCAAAGCACAAAAAAATGAATTAAAGAAAATTATGCTATGTTCAAGGATTAAACTAGAGTATAAAGATCAAAGAATTCATAATATGATCCGGATTCTAATTCCGAATGACACTGACGCTCCTCTGATTCAATGGAGAGTGAGATGCCAACACTGTTCAAAATTACAATGAATAAATCCCATTTTAGGAATAGACTTGAGCATGACTAAACTCTCACTTCTCATGCAAATTCACATCTTAATCGTCCACTTATTTTGGTTGCTTGAGGACAAGCAACAATTCAAGTTTGGTGTTGTGATGCGTGAGCATCTTTCTTATCTTTTCCTAGTGAATTTGTATTTAAATTATTGAGTTTAATCAAGAATTAATTATCTTTTAGCCACTATGGATGCTACTTTGAGTCTCATGCAATTCTGTTTATTTTAGGTAGTATTTGGCTGGATTTGATGGAGAGGAAGCTTGCACAAATGGAAGGAGCACAAGAATTAAAAGAAATGATCAGCGATGAGCGACGCGTGCACGTACCTAACGCGTGCGTGTGATTTGGAGATTTGTGTAGCGACGCGTGCGCGTACCTGACACGTACGCGTGACACGCGAAGAAGACCATCGACGCGTACGCGTGACAGGCGCCACGTGCAGAAAACACAGAAAATGCTAGGGGCGATTTCTGGGCCCCATTTTGGCACTCAAGTAAGATGCAACTCTTTGCCGAGTTAGGCGTGGATCCAATGAAGCAACTGGTCCCAATCCATCAATTGAAGACTTGCTGATTGCTATAGTTAATTCTGATTTAAATTCAAATTTGATTTTAAAATCGGAAAAATATTATTTTAATTTTAGAAATTAGATTTTAAATTAATTAGGATTAGATATAAAAGATAATATTATTCTATGCCAATTTACATTCCGCACTTTACAGTTTACCTGAATCCTTATTTTCTCTCTGAACCATGAGCAACTAAACCTCAACTGTTAAGGTTAGGAGCTCTGTCTATTATATGGATTGATACTATTATTTTTCTATTTTAATTCATGTTTTGATTTATAGTTCAAGAATTGTTTTTGTTCTTTATCTTATGAATTTGGGTGGAACGGAAGTATGACCCTCTTTCTAATTGAGTTCTTGTATAACTTGGAAAAGCTCTTTACTTGAACAACAGCTTGAAAACAATTTCTCCTAAATTCTAATTATCTGGACTTAACGGGATACGTGACATATAATACCCTTATATTTGGGTAATTAGGATTTTTGTGGTATAATAACTAGAATTAAACTTCACCCCTAATTGGAATTAATTGACCAAGGAATTGGCGATTGATGAAAGTTAAAGGAGACTAGAAAGGTCTAAGGAATTAGGGTCTAGTCACATATAGTTTTCCATGAATTAAAACTTGCATGATTAAAATAAATTAATAAGAAAAGTCAATC
>NC_029776.3:89026332-89032688 GCF_000817695.3 Arachis duranensis
ATATTAGTGATATATATGAATCATCTCTATTATATTGAGATAATAATATTGGTAGATATTAATACTAAAATATTCTATTTATACTTCTTTATTTTATATTTATTTTCTCTTCCTTATTTATTTATTTTACAACAGAACGTTGTTATATTCTGTTACTTATATATCGATAAAATTGTTGTAGTTTTCCACACTAAAAATTATATAATTTTAGTTCTCATTACTCTTTAAACTCTCTGTTTCTCTTTCACTCAAATTAGCTAATATAGTATCAAGGGCCAATTTTGAAACCTTGTTCTCTTTTCGGTTTTTTTCACCCTTTTTGATCCTTTATCAAAGCTTCTACTCGCACAACAATGACTTCTCTCTGGCTTAACTTCAACCAAACATATGTTATCTCCAGTTGCAGAAAATCTTGACAGTAATAACTACAATACCTGGAAGCACTATGCATGGCTTAAGATCCAAAATCTTGGCATGAAAGATCATCTTGATGCATCAAAAGCACATCTTCAATTCAAACAAAGTTTCAATAATGCTGCTAAATCCACAGCCAAAACTTTTATGGATTCAACCACCACAACGATGAGACTTTTACGACAAGCTTAGCATTAGACACGGTTAAAGAATCAGTAAAATCAAGGCATGTGATTTTTTATGAAAGGAAATTCTCTTACCAAGCATTATTCTCATCACATAAAATTGATACTAACATCTCTTCCAACATCATTTTTCCAACACCTATTATACCTCTCCAAATTCTTGAAATGCCAGAAACTACATCTCGACCTTTTATTACACAAGTATCTCATATTGATGAACAAACTACATCTATGAAGATTTTACTTTCTTCTAATACTGGTATCACTAAACTTGAGATATAGACACTCCTAACCCATCACAACCATTAAAACCTATTTTATCTTGTCCACCAAAACAAATTAGCATAAAAATTTGTTTATCCCAGCCACCCCACCATCATAACACTCACTCAATGGTCACAAGATCAAATTCCTTTAAACAACACCCTCAGATCCTCACTGCTTCTAAAACTCTAGATTTGATCGAGCAAATTCCAAAAAATATCTCTCAAACTTTGAGCAGTCCCCATTAGAAGCAGTGATGAACAGTGATTCAAAGTTCTTAGGCAATTTAAGACTTGGAATTTAGTCATACCACCACCTAATGCAACCATTATTGGATGCAAATGGGTGTTTGCTGTTAAAAGAAAAAATAAAAGTAAAATTATTAAATACAAGGTCAAACTTGTTGGAAAAGGTTTCCACCAAACTGAGGGTGTAGATTATGACCATATATTTAGCTTTGTTATAAGACATTCTACTATTTGAATTATGCTCATCACCGTTGCCCTCACTCAAGGTTGGGTGTTTTGACAATTTGATTTCAATAATGCCTTTCTAAATGGCAAGTTACATGATTAGGTATGTGCAACAACCTAAAGGCTACTCACACTCGACTACATCTTTGGTCAAGAGATTGGTTGCTAACCTTCACATCTACTCTACATCAATTTGGTTTTGTGAATACCAAATCTAATACCTCACTTTTTGTGAGAAAAACATCAAACTAGTTCCTTGCCTTTTTCTTTATGTTAATGACATAGCTCTTATAGGAAACAACCCAAAAAAGATTAAAATTTCAACTTAATGCTAGTTTTTATTTCAAAGACATCGAAAAGTTTAATTTTTTTTCTTAGATTAGAGGCTAATTATCTATCTAATGGAAGGATCTTATTGTCTCAACATAAATATGCCTATGAAATCCTTGACTAGGCTTTAGTGAGGGGCAAATTCAATGCCAAATCATATGTTGTCAAATTAGAAATTGCATCTCAATGACTCTAAACCATGTGAAAATCCAAAATTATATCTCCCTATTGTTGGTATTTTACACTATTTGAAACCACAAGACCAAATTTGACCTTTCTTATTCAATAAATTATCTCCAATAATGCTTCATTGAAAAGTTGTCAAACATCTTCCTAGATACCTCAAAGGTATGGCAAATCACGGTTTGAATATTTACTAAGTGTACCAATTTTAGACATTTAGCATTTGCAGATGTGGATTGGGGTGGTGACATGGATGATCGAGAATAATTACCGAAAACTCTATCTGCTTGGGAACTAACCTAATTTCTTGGAAATGTCACAAACAAACTAAGCTTAATTGCAACGGCAGAGAGAATAAGTATGGAGCCATGGCTTCAACTTTAATCGAGCTCATTTCCATCAAACAACTCCTTCAAGAGCTACAAATTCCTCAATAAATCCCACCTACAATCTAAGTGCTTATCAACTAGTTGCCAATCCTGTCCTTCATAGCCCATGGTAAGAAAAATGCTAAATACCGTCGGCTTTAGCGTCGCATGTTAGCGGCAGATTTATTGCCAGATTTACTACAACGTTCGCGTCAAATTCGTCAAGCCCAAATGCTACCAGAGGATTTATTTTTTGACTGTAAATTTCCTGGTAATTTTTTGAGCAAAAAATAAAATAGTAGGCGGAAAAACTAGGGGCGGATTTACCCAAGCATAAATTCTCCGATAAACAGATTAAATGGAATGCTGCGTTTTGACGTCATTGAATGTGTTACTTTTGGATTTGTTCGTTGGTAAATTTGAAAGTAATGGTGACTTCAATTCAAAATGCGCAACCCTCCCATTTCCATATTAAAAACACCATTCTTTCTCCACCACTTTTCTCTCTCTTTCTCTCTTTTCTCTACCTCCGGCAGCCCTTCTGGCCACCCTATGCCATCGCCGACGACCTGCATTCTTCTCCAAAGAGTTTGTGGACTGGCGTAGACCATGCATTGTCACCTAAAATGGAACTGAACTGCTCTCACTATTGTTTACATCACTTTTGATGTCACTACTCCCTTTGTCGCTGGAGCTCCTCCCTCCTCTAGGTAGTTTGCATAACTTCCTCATCCATCTCCTTCGATGCTTCAATAGTCGATCCTGATGCAGTGTCGCGTGAGGCCGCATCCGAAGTTGGGTTTCGCTGGCAACCTCTACATGTCCACCTTGAGGGTTTCATCCGTTTCAACCACTAGTCCTGCCGATCCCAACGTCATTGATTTGTGGGAGGACGTTCTCGGCCTCACCTAGAACCTTCAGGACTAGGCTCAGTAGATGCATCAATCAAAGGAGATGTATATCGAGATCCTTGCACGCATGGAAGCAAGGGATGCTCGCGATGCAAGAAGGAATCTTGGAAAAAGGAGCTCAGATAGGAGCTGGAGCATATTCAGCGGATGCAGGGACAGATGGTGATGTACTATAAGCAAATGTTTGCTGGCGACAGCGGCATTGTTGGAGGGGGCTCTTCTTTCTCTGCACAGGAGCCAGGATAGGAACCGGCACCACCACCTAGACCACCGCCTCAGCAAGACCAGGGGGATGACGACGACGATGACTATAAGACCCGTAGTCATTAAGGATTTGTTTTGATTTGTTTAATGACAGTTTATTCCTTCGTATTTTTATTTTGTAAACTTGGTATTTTATAGTATCTATAGATCATTATTTTTAGATAAATTGCTACTTGACTTTTACTAATTGGGATTTGACTATTAATTGTTGAATATCGAGTTCAATCAGGTTCAGCAAAAAAATTTAAATTAAATTAAAACTGCCGTCGAAGAAATATGACGGTAACATTCATTCAATTAAATAAAAAATAAAGCCGTGATTGGATAAAATCTGATAGTAATGTGTCGCAAAATCATAAAACGTGGCACCAAAGTTACCGTAAAAAATTATCCGACAGTAAACATCAAGATGTTTTCTATGCCTTTATATTAAAATCCGTTGCTAATTTTGCCGCAAATTATCATCAAAAGAGTAAATTTGACGATAAATAATTACCAGCGAAGTGTTTACCGTCGAATTGTTTTGGATGTAAAATCTGTAATAAATTTATCGGCAAATTTTAGTCATTAATTCGCTGGTAAATTCAATGGTACTAAACGAATTTTTTATATTTTCTTAATGGCATGGTAAATCAAAAACAAATATCTGTTGTGCATATACGACCTAAGATTAAATAGCTAATATATACTAACAAAACCCTTATGAATTATATTGTTTGGAAATTCAGAATCAAACTTAGTTATTGATGAACCCTGTCTAAGTTTGAGGAGAGGGACGTATTAAAGGTATTGATATAAATAACACTCTTAATTAGTTAGTACAACTATATATAGAAAGGTGTTATATTCTTTCACACTAAGAATCAAATAATTCAATTCTCATTACTCTTCAAACTCTCTGTATCTCTCTCAATTAGATTAGCTAATAAATAGAAAATATTTTGTTTTTAATAGAGATAAATAACCATGTGCGTTTAATGCACATTTATGTTTTTAGTGAATATCTATCCTCTTGTTTTTCTATAACGGGTTTATTTTAAGGTTAGAAATTACATTCTAATTAAGAAACACCATAAAATATAATAATCTATAATGTATGGACATTGATACGAATACAGGATATGAAACGATACAGAACACGCGGACACAAATTTTAAAATCTTATAAAATGCGGGGACAAGACATATATATAAAATATAAAGTATCTTTTAGATAAATAACAAAAGCATTTTAATTTTTTATTGATATTAAATATAAAATAATTTTTTAACAATTTTTAATATTTTTTTAATTATATAAAATATTTAAAATATATTTTATTTTAATAATTAATAGTATATACTATTTCTAAACTCATTTCAATAATACATGTTAAGAATAAGACTGGACATGCTGATACGTGATGGTATTTATGTGTGTACAAGTGTGTTAGGAGAAGAATTTTTTTTATCAAGACATAATTTGACATATAAAACATGTGTGTCGGACGAGTATCGACGTATGTCGTGTCTAAAATGTGTCCAACACGGGAACACGACAAATAAAAAAAGTGTCTGTGCTTCGTAGATAACAAACAACATCTAAGTCACTCCCTCCCCAAAACAGCCGCAACAACAACAACAATAAATCTCAATCACTCTTCTAAAATTGCAACAACGACAATATTATCTTCTTCTTCCTTGCTGAAACCGTTGCAACAACATTTTAATAAAAAAAATAGAAATTTGTCACCACCTTTAACCACCTCTTTTCTCTTACTCTGCCACCACCTCCACACACAAACCCAAAATTTTCATTTTTATTCTTATTAACCCCAAAATTGAAAAAACAAAAATTGTGAATCCATTAATAACACATTTTGAAAGTCTCGAGGGAGGGAGGAAGAGAGAGAGGACGCGTCGCCGCCATCGACAAAACCGGAGAAGAAACTATATCTTCCTTTCAAATTTTCACTTGTATTGTCTATTGGTGTATTATTTGCAGAGTATTCTCTACACCAACTTCATCCTCATTAGCTTTATCCATCCATTGAAAGTAACGACGCCAATGTTCTTCTGCTCAGCACAAAAGGCAACTATGAAAATTTGATTCCCAGTAAGGGCGATCAAATGAAGCAGTAAATTCATACATATCTCCTCTCTCCGCATTTGTTGTCGTTTCCGACTTTAATGCCACTACCTGAATTGTAAAGCAAAATAAACATAATCTAAAACATAATTATAAATATTGTCTCTAAAACAAAATAAATATAATCCAAAACACACAATTTTTATTTTCATTCTCTTGTAAGTTAGGTTGGGGGAAGTTGGGTTTTGGCAAAAAAAATTGTAAAAATACATCTTGCTAAAAATAATAAGCCCAGCCCGTCCCGCCAAAATCCGTGGTTTAAGCGGTGCAAGTTAGGCGGTCCCAATTTTTCAGCCCAACCCGCTTTTTTGGCGGATTACGCGGGCCGACCCGACGAGTTTAGACCCGTTTGCCACCCCTATATATATATACGCATGGATAATCAATGTCATATTTGTAAGAATATTCTATTTTTCAAAATACAAAAGTATCAGATAAAAATGTTATCTAATTTTCGAAGGAGTTAGTGTAACTTTTATAAGGTAAAAGATATCATTTGTAATGTTATCTAATTTCAAATTAAATAAATATATGGAAAGCTTTTAAGAATTTTTTAATTTAGGAGCACATGAAGACCGATATGAACTGCACAGGTAAAAGTATTTCCTAAATATGTTACTCCATTTTATTTATTTAAAAAAAATTGATGAACCGATAGAGTAAAAAATTGTGTACGGTTCTAATCGAATTTATACATATAAATAAATTTTTAAGTAACAAATTTAAAAATTAATTACTTTTATTGTGTACGGTTCTAATCGAATTTATACATATAAATAAATTTTTAAGTAACAAATTTAAAAATTAATTACTTTTATTAATGTGATAATATATAAT
>NC_029776.3:89033845-89034989 GCF_000817695.3 Arachis duranensis
AAATTTAGTTAGTTAATAAATTTTAAATATAATAATCTAATTATTTGTCAAGTAATATAAAATAAAATTTTAATTATTTTATATTTTTATGTTAGTTATAGTTTAAAATATTATTTTAATATAATTTTTTAATATTATTAAATTTTTTTGCAATAATTAATTTTAATAAATAAAAATTACTCATATATTTTATATTTAATTATTTAAGAATAAAAGATTTTGTTGTCGTTTAAAGTATTGTGTATTAAAGTATTATCATTTAAAGCATTTATTTATGTATTAGGATATTCTATATTTATTAGAGTCCATCAATGTTCTTGTTTTATATTAGCCTTTGATTTTCATCTAATAAAATTTAATGGCCTATATAAATGTGGCTCATTCAATAAACACATAATGGTTGAGCTCATTTTAGACATACCCGTATTTTGTTGGTTAGATGCCAATGTTTTAAATATATGATTTTTTAAAAATTTATGTTGGATATCAAAATTTTTGTATTATACACCAAAATTTTTGTATTATGTATTAAATTTTTTGTATTTTGTGTATTTTATTTGTTGAGTATCAATGTTTTGAGCATATAATTCTTTAAAAAAAATTTGTAATGCATGTTAAAAAAATTTTGCATTATACATTAACATTTTTATATTCTAATTTTTTGAATATATATAAAAAAAGAAGAAGATAAAGACAACAAAAATAATGATAACGATGATAATAACAAAAAAAATTATTTATTTAAAAAGTAAATAAATAATGATAAGAAAACAGTGGTGGCGTCAAAGAAAAAGGAGCCCCAGCATATGTACGAAAGACAAAAAGAACATGATAATTTAATTAAAAACTTAATTTAAAAAAATATTTATACACCTAATTTTATTGTATTTGGAATATATTTGAACACATTCTTTCATAATTACTAACATTAGTGTTTACCGATAATAATATTAAATATTTTTTTATAATTAATTGTAAATACATAATACTCTACTAAAATAATTATTTCAGTAATCGTTTTGTAGTGTATAAAAATATTGAATGTCCAATTTAAATCTTTTGAAAGATTAATTTATTTTTTTAAATAAAAAAGTGTCAGTAAATTACTAATAGGATTATAGGAAGAGAAACTCTCCAGAGTTAA
>NC_029776.3:89035156-89039125 GCF_000817695.3 Arachis duranensis
TAATATTTACTGATAGTATTATTCTAATTTAATCAAAGAATGAGATTTATTTCTTGATCTTTTGGGATTGATCCAATATAATACCGGTTGCTGGTTGCTTCGTGAAAAAAGCAAATTAATAGGAGAAATAAAGAAATAAAAAAGAACATGCTCATCAAATTAAAACCAGGTGGCATTCATTTACTTGTTGCCTATATTTAGTTGTAACGATATTACGCTAAGCAAAAAGACTATGGACAATGTATAATAAACTATCTTTGAGTTTGTTAATCTAATTAAATAGTTCCCACACACATATATATAATATTGTTCACCAAAGCAGCATGAAGCTGTCTTCTTTTAAATCAACATAAATTTCATTGTTGCTTAAACAAAAGAGTTTAATTAATATAGATTATACTTTTGAAAAAATATAGAGAATCAACTTTTAATTAGTGAATATTAGTCAATTTCAGAATTTAAATTTATAATTTAAAATTTAAGATTAAATATTTATGATTTAGAATTTAGAATTTAAGATAAATAAAATAATTTTTTAAAATTAGCTAGTATAAGTTAAGAAAAAGTTAGTTATCTAGTATTGGTCTCATGTTATCATCATCTTATTAATGCAATAATATATAATTGAATATGAATAAAACATTTTCACATATATATTGCTTAATTAAGAGAACAAAATCCGATTTTAATCCATGAGTGACCTAATTCAATTTCTATTATAGGAAGAAAAGAGTAACAAACTTGTTAAGCAAATCCTCACAAACAAGAATTAAAAAATTACCATTAAAATAAATAAAAAAAAAAACAAACAAGAGATTAAGGTTTACCTGCTATGCTAATTAACCTAACTATATACTTTCCAACAAAATCTACATGAAACTATTGATGAAATCAAAAGATTGAAATATGAAACCAAACTATATCTGAATCTGTACTAAAAAAACTATACATCTAATGTCTTTTGATTATTCTTATGATGAGACCTTGTTTCTCTATTCACAAACCATTGAACTGTTCTTCTTGCAATTGGAAACCAAAGCTGCCTCATCCTTTCTTCTTTCATGTTATTGTTCTCATCAATCAAAGAAGAAGAATCCTTATTAAATGCTCTGTTTTGTTGTTTCATCATCATTCCTATTTCACCAAATCTTGAAACTCCTATGATTTCTGACATTGACCTTTTCTCACTATGTTCATTCATCAAATGCTTTATAGAAGTAGAAGAAGAAGAAGAAGAAGGAGCCTTATCTGAATTTGAGTTATTAATCTTGTTTATTGCACCAATTTTGCTCTCAAATGAAATCTTCCTTTCCATCTCTTCCTTGAGGTTCAAGATTCCTTGATCATTTGCATTCTGGTTGTCGAACCGGCAACTCGAAACCTCGTTAAGCATCTCGGAGTTCAAGAACATTATGTCTGAAGAGCTAACATTGCTCCACCGATTCTTAAACACAACATCGGAGACAGTAATCCGGTGTTTGTGTTTATGGTACTCCTTGTTTTCGCAATCGGTTCTGTTCTGTATAGGCAACTCTTCTTCCTTAACATCCTTCGAAAATAATCTCCGGAGACTAATACTTCCAATACTAAATCTTGTTGAGCCGCGTCGCTCTGCTTCTCCTCCTTCTTCTTCCTCCTCTCTTTGGACGAAGAGCTCCATGTTGGAGTCTTCGTCCGCGGCCGAATTATTGATAACAAGCCTCCTTAAGCTGTTTGAATAGGCGAAAATCGACTCGTCGGCCGGATTCACCTTGTGCCTGCAAAGAGGGCAGCTTGCGTGTTTCTCAAGCCAGTGATCAATGCAATCAATGTGAAAAGCATGCTTACATTTTGGCAAGAGCCTAAGGATTTCGACATCTTCGAATTTCGATAAGCAAACAGAACACTCCAAGCCTTCCTTTGATCCTTTTAGGGATGAGAATCTGAAGAAGGGTAATGACTCAATAACATTCTTATCAATTCCTGAGAATCTTCTAGACCTTGATAACAACTGGTTTTCTTGATTCTCTGTTTGGAGAAGAGGGACAAGTGCTCCTCTTTGGCAAAATTTGGCAAAAACAAGAAGAACAAATGTTAGTGAAAACATTAGGCCAAGGATTCCTATCACAACAACAAGGCTTGGTTGGAAATTGGACACAGCATCTCCTGATGATGAAGAAGAAGGATTTATTGCTCTAACATGCTGGATTAACATTGAAATTAGAACTAATAATAAGAGGGTAATAATAGAACCATGTTTATTATTATCATTATTATTAATATTCTTCATGGTTCTATCTATGCTTCAAGCATTCTTTCAACACATACAAGTGATGATGATTGGAATGATGGGCGAAAAAAGTTTACAGATTTATAAATGGGATTTGTTTGTGATGTTGGTAGTGGTGTACATGGACATTATTATATTAGGGTTAAGGATTTAATAATGAGAGAGTATTATATTACTCAAGTTTCCAATGTATTAAATAAGCTTGAAATTTTTTCTCTTCCAACATCTTTAATGTGTACCTTAAATTATAATTTGTAAATGTTTTGTGGGAGAAATTTTCTCTGTTTTTATTTTTTTTTAATTTTATTGAATAAAATATAAATTTAATTTTTATGCGATGTGAGTGTATAAAAGTTTAATGTGTTGTAATATAAAAAAAAAAACTAATTTTTAAATTCACTATTTAAAAGTTATTTAAATACATAAATTTAATTAGATGATGGTATAAAATTTTTTACATTATTACAATATCAAAACTAAACTCATAAAACATTTGATAAAATTTAATTAAAAGATTTTATGAAATATTTTTTATATTTTTGACTTGAAATAATTATATACGAATTTTGAGGTAGTGATTTAAAACTCTATTATTACATTACTGGCAAGGGGTTATCAAAAACCTTATTATATATTTATATGGTTGTGTCCCTAGTAGCAACCCTTTTCTTGTGTCAGTTTTCTTGGTTTCTTCTTAGGCTACGTTTTGCGTCTCAATTTGATTCTTCAATTTAAAAATAACAAGATATGAATAGTGATCACAAGGTGGGGTTGGCATACAATTTTATATAAATCTCTTGTTTTGACTTGGCAGGCGTGTCCTTCAATTAAGAATTTATTATCACATATGACATTGCCCAATTTGTCTTAGTTTAATTTAATTTAATTAATCCTTAGCTTGCTCCTTTTTTTGTTAATAAGATATGCAAAGATTTAATAGTCCTTTAACCATGAGTTTGGACTTTGAAATGAAGCCTCATTTAGTTTTTATTGTATTCATAAGTCTAACATAGGTAGTTTCCATATATTTTCAGTAACTAATTAAGGACTAATTAAATTCTTCTAATAGCTGAGTATGTATCAGTGATTTCATATGACATTAGAAAAATTTTACTCAAATAAATAAAAAAAAAAGTCAAAGTTAGTTTTTATATCACATCCTTGAAAGTTGAAAGTCATAGAATTGGGTTAAGTTTAAGTTGGCAGCTTACCAACACAAACCATCAAAGACAAAAAGGTATAATTATGGTTAAATATAAGGATTAATTTTTCATTAATTTGTAAACATTTTGATAAATTTGTAAGCACTTTGATAAGAATTAAGAAAGACAGCTCACTTAAAATTTTAGAACTTTTATACTCAAAGTGAAGATTAAACTATTGACACTTAATTAAAGTAACGAAAATAATCAGGAGTTCTAATTCATTTTTCTAATTATCTTCTTAACTTCTAAATAAAAAACGTTTTAAATTTTTATTATTTTTTATGTTTTTAAAAAGTAACATATAATTTTTACTCTTTTAAATATTAGAAGGATAATTAGGAGGATTAATTAAAACTTCTAATCATTAATCTTAAAATAAATAAATAATTTTTTGTCTATTTAACCACAGCCGCCATGGGTGATATCTGATAATGTGGACATATTACTATTAATGCACCTAAAATGTCAAACAATTTCCAACGTGTTGTGATTCAA
>NC_029776.3:89039141-89039786 GCF_000817695.3 Arachis duranensis
AAACTGGCTGACCTAAATGATAAGAAATGAATTCAACCTCTATAAGGATGGAAATTTGATTTTTATGGTCAGATATTAATATTACTTTGATATATGGTCTATAAACATTTTTATCAACATTCGAACAATTTTATACATATGTCAACTTTGATAGGCTAATAAGTAATACGTGCAAACTTAAACATTTTTCAAAAAGAAAAAAAATACCCTGATCTGGCTTCATTTGCCATGGAATCTTCTTCAGTTCCGTTTGGAATTAACATATTATCTCTGCTCAATGATTATCAATAATCCTTCCTTCCAAACAACCTGTTATATTCCCCCTTAATTTTTTATTTTTAATTTTTTTTTCCTCATTTGTCTTAATTTCACCAATAACGACCAAGTTAAATGTACTTTGAAGATGGATGCTAAATACATAAATTCCAAGTTGATTTTGTCAATTATAAACACATGCATATATGTCTACCTATAATATATTAAAATAGAAATTAAATAGTGTTATATTAAGTAGTTGTTACATAATATTTTATAGTATTATCACATCACTTTAGTAGCAAAATTGACATCCTTTTCGTGGTGACTTTAATATCCTTATTTCTTCCTTTCCCCTTTTTAAGGTGCTTAAATATTAGGTTATGAAAC
>NC_029776.3:89039809-89053439 GCF_000817695.3 Arachis duranensis
ATGAAACACACACACACACACACACAAAAAAAAAAAAAAACAATACTTAAATCTTAGGTTATAGGAGTAAAATAAAATTAACAAATCTAATATTCAAGGGGAAAAAAGAAAGTAGTAAAATAAATAACAACTAATAAGAGTCTATTTTGGCCTTGTAAGATGTTTTAATGATAACAAAAAAACACAATAATATTGAAATATTATATGTTACTAAACTATTACTATATAGTTTCACATCTCAACATAAATAATTGTAAATAAACATAACTTATAAATAATTTAATCAAAATAAATTTTACATTATTTTTAGAAGACTGATTTTGTCAATTTTTAAATATGATATTCTCCCATCTTATGAGATTTTATTAAATTATCTTCCATCTTATTTTTTAGGGGGATGGAAGAAATTTCCTATTGTTGTGAGGGTAGTAGGGATAACATTATCAAATAGAAAGCAATATCATTCCCTAATCTTTAAAGTATTATTCATTACACGCAGATATAAATCTAGTTTATTTATAAATTATAAAGGGCAATATTGTCTTGCTGTGCTGTTCCAAGAATTGGTAGCAAGAAGTAGCTAGAAGGTTCAAGAATTCTCCTAACTTATTATGACGGTTCAAGCAGAAACAAATAGCAGATAGGTTAATATATTCACACCAATTATAGGTAATAACATTAACGTGATTATAATGGATTGGATTTTTCTTTTCTTTTATTTATTTTGAAAAATTAAGTTGGTTGCCCAGAAACACTTGGTTTGGCTAAATTTTTTGAGAAGATATTTGTGTTTATTGTGTTTGGTAAATAAAAAAAATTATATATTTTTATTTGTAGTGTTTAAATATTAGAAATACTTTTAAAAATATTTAAGGAGATATTTTTTAAAATTAACTTGTATTTATAAAAATTAAAAAATCTATTATAATTTTATATATTAATAAATATCTAAATTTATTTTTACATTCATATTTATTACGATCTTTTTAAATTTTTAAATTGATTTTACTAAACATAATTGTTATTATTTATATGTTAAAGTCTTTCGATTATATTATTCTCTCCTCATCTCGAATTATGTTATTTTTTAAGAAAAAACAATTAGCATATTCTAAATTGTCTGTATTTATATGTAAATTGTGTTCAAATATGCTGAATTTTAAATGTGCTAACTTTTTTAAGTAATCAATAATTTAAATGTGGATACTCTTTCTAGTTTCTACTTTATTATCCTTTATATATTTGGACATGGCAGTTAGAACTATATTCAGCAACATTGGCAGTTGGCACGTTCCTAGAATGTGCAAGACAAAGGCAACATGTATAAGAGGAAAAACTGGGGGGACAAAATTTTCTTGAAACTATGCATCTGATTTGATGATTGGAGCTGCGAAAAAGAGGAGACATTACTTATTATAGCAGCCATACATGCATGTTTTGGTGCGTGTCCTCTATTTTCTGTTCTCGAAATAAAAGAGAATTGATGTCTTGTCTCAGCTAATTTATAGGGAAAAAATAAATATATCAGGACAGTTAGAATGCAAAATTTTCTGTCTATAAAAAAAAATAAAGTCAGTGAAACAAAGACAAAGACAAAGAAACAAAGTCACACAACTTATTTGTTTGTTTCAATTTTTCTATCGCTTACCAAACACATAATGTAGGCAGTTCAATTTCAATTGGCCGGTTCACTCGAGGACTAAACTTGAGTTGATAAGTTGCATAGCCAACCGGATTGACAATCCGAACCAGTCAATTCACCAGCCTTCCGATCGAACCAACTAGTCTGGTTCAATTTTCGAAACTAGACCAATGCCATCAGAGTTCACCCTCACATTTTCAAGTCCAAAACATTGCTAATACTATACCAATCCTAAGTAGCAAAATACTAGGAAAAACTGCTGACACAAAATCGGATACTTAATTACTATTTAATAGTACAGATGGACGATGGGCACTTATTACATTTGGTTCAAAGTAATTAAAGGAAAATAGCCAAATAGGTAATTTAGTGTGTGTACATAAAAATGGCAGGTAGAGAATGTCATTCATCTGTACAAAAATTATAGCCCCATTTCCCTGATTCAGTTGTTGAAAACTATATTAGTGAAATTCAACTTACATGGTACAAGAGTCTAGCCGTGTGAGGAGGCTGCAGGGTTGCCATTCGCCACTGTCCCCAAAACTGCAGTTCCCTCCGGACTGGCTCGGTCTTCGTTTGCATGCCGAACAAACTCCTCGGGGGTCATGTGAGACCCATGGCATGCGCAAACTATCCTGATTTGGTTAGTACTGTATCGGTATGTAACACCAGAAATGGTCCTTCCATTTGGACCTGATCCTGTGGTGGATACCCAAGGCAGGTTTGGGTATGAACCACATCCACCAAATTTGACATCTGCGGCAAGACCTGGCTTTATGTTTGAGAAATCAATGATGGAACCTTCTCCAGTAGACTGGTCCTGTACATCTTTTGCCCTGAGGTTTGTGCTGCTTCCCTTCACATCTTCAGGTTGTGAAGAGGAGCCTTCTTCAGGAACACGCAGTTTGCCGTCACCTTTGGATCGTTCCAATGGCCTTCCTTCAAATGGCATGGCCTCAGATATACTGCTCGGGATTACATGTAGGCCAGCTATACATACCCACACAATAACAGTATAATGTTATTCAATAAAAGCGTGGTCAGCATCATGCTATGGACAGAGACGGTGATAATCATTAAAAGACTATATTATTAGACTGTATCCTGAAGAGACAAAGCAAGCATTCAAAAGGCTGCGTTTGGAAATTGTTCTAGGACAAAAATACAAAGACAACAAAGAACACAAACCTGTTTGGAGAAGAAAATAGGTACAGAGACGGGCAAAATGTCTCTGACCAAGGATAAATTTTCTCCATCTTTACTGCCTTGGTGTTTTTGTATTTTGTTTCCCGGGACAATTACCAAACAAGGTATGATTGTGATTAAACATTCTTTGCATAAATCATTTACAATTTTGAAGATCTCAACACCAGCTGTTTAAGAATACTTACCTCAATATCACAGAGGAATGTTTGGTTTAATATACCAATCTATGATGCATTGCAGAATATATTAAGAAATCCAAAAATTTTAACAAATAGAACAAATCTAACATCTGGATCTAAGAAGCTTGCATTCGGAAATGATTTATACTAATATCATATATCAAGATCAAAATTACCTGAATTGGGTGGACCCCTGCCAGCAAAGGAAGCGTGTAACTGCTGAGGACGGGAAACCATGCCCAACGAGCTATCCTTATCCAACATGGGAAGCTGAAAAGGAGGATATCCAAACGTCATGTTCATGTGCAAGGGCGCATTACTCACAGCTTGGCCTCCTGCTTCACCAGCAGCTGTAGGCATCACATGCATCAATCTCTGAGGGCTCGGTGCTGCAACAGAGTTGGACTCTTTTGGGTAAGGCACATTCATCATATTTACTTGTTGAACAGGGAAGGAAGTACCATAAGTCATGTTTGCATGCTTAAAATCTTTTTCTGACGACCCGTTAAACCTTTTCTGCCCATTAAAGTCCGTGGCACTCGAGTCAGCAATTCCACGAGCCCCTTTTGTAACATCAGAAGAAGCACCAACCCTTATGAATCCTTTCGAACCATCACTGTGGTGTGTGAGAGGCCTCGAGGTGGAGTTCTCAGCTTCAGAATCAGCCACGTCTTCATTCTCGGCAGTTGAACCATCTTCGGTTATAGAAAGGTGTGATGTTCTTGCCCTCTCATGTAAATTGGCATGATGAACATCACTTCCATGCTTCTTTTGATTACGTATATCATCAAAAGACATCTTTCGTTTGTTCACTGCCTCTAACCGATTGTCATCCTCGATTTCAATAGGTTTGCTACTATTTGCAGCCCAAAATCCTCCCCCGTTCAAATTCAAAGAAGCATTGTCGTCTTTGGCCTTTGAAAGGTCACTAAAGAAGTTTTCCTCAGGCTTTGTGGAATCAGATCTTCGAGCCCCAGCAACCGAGTCTGGCTTCTGAGATCCAGCATCAAACATACTCTTAAAGTCATCAACCATTTTTCCACTTTTTCCAGCATCTTCTGCCCTAATATCTGAGGAACTACCATTCTTGTTCTTGGATTTGCCAGACGAGCCACCACAAGATAAACCCAAGCTGAGCTCAAGCCCACTGTCGTCGTCCATGTTCCAATCTCTAAGCCTTTTGAAACTCAAACACTACCAGGTAGCTTCAATGTCATATGCTCCATGCTACAACAAACTCCATCATTTCACCATCAATAACCACCCTCAGTATCTGTGTATAGTTCAAAGCAAACAAGGCAATCCACATCAGCTGCACAGGAAAGTCTCACATAACAAAAATAAGAAACATGATAAACGATTTCATGTCTATACTCCATTAATATAAACTCCCATGGCTTTAAACTGCAGTTCATAACAATAAGGCAGTTGTGAAAGTCTTCCCTTCAGCAACATACCCCATTAATGTATATTCCAGTATTATAACTATACCCATTATAACAATAACAACAAAAAGCAGACACAAATCTTTTTGCTTTCCGAAAGGATCAGGACCTTGAATAGTACACAATCAAAACAAACAAAAGAAAACGAAAGCACACAGTCTAATTCAGAAGGAGCAAAGGATGTGAATCAGTTGAAAGACCGCACCTCAACTCTTTGATCCAAATCCTTCCCTTCAAGTGATGTGAGAAACTTGTAGCTGCCACCCAAATCTACAAAATCCCATAGCCACAGACCAAATCAGCAACTACCAAAGCAAGGTCTTCCGCTCCCTCTGGATTCTCTGAAGTTTCACTTCAATCTGGAAACTTTCTTCTTCAAATCCGTTACTTGAAGGTGTAGGAAAAATGTGTATAGCTCCGATTAGAGATTCAAAGCTTACTCTGTGAGATGCATGTTTGGGGCAAAAAAAAACAAAAAAATAAAATAAAATAACCGAAATTAGGGTTCACATGGAAATGATTGCATAGTTGAGTAGAGAAAATAAATTCAGATACCTGAGAATTTTGAAGACTAATAACGATGAAACCCGAACCCTAGGGTCAATTCTCCTTCTTCTGTGGTGAGATCAGTGGGAAAATTTTGAGAGTGAAAGGGGCCAGAAAAAGAGAGCAAATGGATGGTTAGATAAAATATAATATAATATAATAAATGATATTTTTTATTTTTTTATTTTTAATTTCTGAATTTTGTTTTGTTTTGGTGACAATGTGATTCTCGTGTATAATTATCCTATTTTGGGTTAATAATAATAGTGAGTGGAATCGGTGACCGAGAGACACAAAAAATGATTCCTTGAATTTGTTTGTAACAAAATCTACGGGGATCAAGGCCATGAAAAACATGAGTCACCACATAGTATTAAAGTTTGAAAGTTTCAATTACTATGCTTTAGGAATTGGGGCTCTACTAATCAAGTATTTAATCCACATTTGAGTCCGTTAAACACGTGATTTGAGAACAATTTAATTTTTTTCTTTTTAATGACAAGCATTAAAGGGAAGCGGTGCTGGTTTTAGTTTTAGAATTTAGATAGATTTAATTTTTTACATGATTTAATTTAATTGTGCTTTTATTGTTATACTTAAATGTGCTTTAGAATTAGAATCGATTCAGCTAGCTCCAATCGATACAAAAGTAAAAGATGGAATAATATCCAAATTGATCCATATACTAATATCCGTTAAGATTATTTATAATAATTGAATTTTGGTTTTTTTTTCAGGTTTTAGTTCAATATAGAACACATCTAATTTATTTTTCTAAAAGTGTTGGATGACTATTTCATAAATGAAATACTTTTTTTCTATTAAAAAAACGCAACAATTTTTGCATAACAATCAAATATGGCATGAATTTGCTTGTGGCAAACACTTGATACCGGATATGTCAATTGTAATCCACTGAAAGAATTCGATATTTTATTGTTGTTATAATTTAGATTTAGTGGTTGTATTATAAAAAAAAAAATATTTGTTTTGGATCAGATATAAGATATGCATAAGATGTTTCTATTTCCATCTTCATCCACCTATAAAATTTAAATAACAAGCAAAAATAAATTAGATGGTTTGTGAAGAATTTTATTTTATTTTGTAAAATTATTTTGTTTTTAGTACTATTTTTATGTTATATTTGGTAAATGATACAAATAAAGCTTAAACTCAACTTTTTATTATGGTTGGATCATTTTTAGTTAGTGGCTATTGATATAAAATTAATGGTAAATACTAAATTATATAATGTCTATAATTTGGTATTTAATTTTTGCTTAACTTATTTGTTATGGTAAATTTTAAATATTTAATAATTATTTATTTTTATACTTTTAAAATTAAATATTAATTTTAATTTTAACTTTTTTTAATAAATTAGATAAATACTTTTAAGCATCATAACTATCACTAAGATTAATTAAACAACTACATTACGATAAAGAAAAAAAAGTGTATATAAATACTTTTTATAAGTACATAAAAAAGTAGTAATGCGAGTGAAAAAAAGAGATCCTCTTAATTTATAAATGATAGAGAACTTAATTTCTACTTAAGATTCTATCTCAACAATGTATATCAAATTATCAATGATGATAGAAAGTATTAAAAAAATAATATAAAAGACATAACTGAATTTACGTGGGATAAAAAAAAGTTGAATTACTTGAAGCAAATAGAGAAAAAAAATGAATGTTGTTCTAGATCGTTATATCCGCTTGATTTTAAAGAGATTATTGAAAAAAATTTGACCTAAATTGGACTAAAAGAAGAAGGAAGAAAAGTAAAAAAAAAAAAAATCAATAACAAGAGGGTGATAAAATTAGAAAAAGCAGTTTCACAAAAAGAAAGAAATAAAATATAGACAAAAAAAAAATAGGAGGCAACATTAACAAAGGGTATGGACACACATCTAAAAAAAGAAAAACATAATTAAGAAATAAAAAAATATCACCCAACAAAAAAGAAAGAAAGCGTCCAAGAACCAAAGAGAAGAGGGAAAAAATGCTCAAAAACAAATAATGATAATGATACAGAAGATTCAAAAGAGGAAACAAGAAAAATTTGCAAACTTAATTAAGTCTCAATTCATGTTACAATTTAGTGACGAAGAAGCTATAGTAAAACATGCATTACACAAGAAGAGGTTAAGAAAATATCAATACAAATGACATTGCAATAAAAAAAAATCAATGGATAATAAAAAGACAAATCTAACCCAAAAATTGATGGTGTGGAGAATAGTTTTAAGTTTGTAGTGAAAGAAGAAGTGTATTGGTGGTTAAAACCTTGAGTCTAACGGATGAAGTGGCATAATTAGAGAGAAATTACTAGACCAATTGACGGTGTAAAAAGAGTATTTATCTTAATAAAGGAGTGGGTTAAAAGAGTAACATTAGTATTTAGTAGTCAACACTTAGAAATTGATGGAGTGGTTGTATTGAAGTAGAGGTGAAGCTCTTGTTAGAATATAATTGAGTGGCCTAGAGCTTGGAGGTTATATACTTATATCTAGTGTTTTGTTTTGGTCTTTAATAATTTTTTGTGATTGTTCATATGTGTCTCTTGTGTTTGTTTTTATAACGTATCGATGACCTTTAATTTTATTCTTAATGGTTATACCGAAAGGAATACAATTATAGGTATTTTGATATTGCTTGTTCTCTCATTTGAGGTTGAGATTATAGCTAAAGATCTAAAAAAAAATTATATTACGTGTATATAAAAACTAAGTCACCAAATTTAAATGATTATATAAAATATACGTTAAAATATAAAATATATTAAATAATATTTATAAATAATTTTTAATTTGGTCAATTATTTTTTTATACATATAATATTTTTATAATCATAATATTAGGTATCTCGGTCATTTATAGTTGTAGTGTTTTAATCTTTAGTTAAAAGTATCTAATTCATAAATTGAAAGAATAATTTTAAAATAAAAGATAAATCCTTTAAAAATACAATTGAATTGTCTTGGTATTACGGTTTTCTTTTAGAATAGACTACTATTTTTACTCATAAAAGTTCTAAACACAGATAAATTTATCCACAAAACAACGAAATTGAATTTGTATCCATAAAAAATAGGTTTCGTACGATAAAATTATCCGAACCTTAAAAAACAACCCAAATTTTTAAATTATCTCTTTTTAACCTAACTCATCTTAATTCCTAACTCTCCATGACTTTATCACCACTAAAATTCTTTCTCTTCAATTCTCATCCACGTCTACCACAACCGCCATTATCATTGTCTCCACAATCACCAACGCCGTCCCCTCTTTCCCCTTACCACCATCATCCTCCCAACAAACAATCAAATTCAAAAGTCAAAAGTTAGATAGAACTATAACAACACCACGAAACCATAACCAAATACTAGTCACTGTCACCATCCCCATAACCACAGTCCTTGTCACTTCTATAACTGTCACTTCCATTGCCACTGTTTATGTTGTATCCACCTTCACAACGGCCACCATTGCGGCTAAATCCACCACCACCATATCCATGTTCTCTTCCACTTCTGAAGCCACTGCTATCACTTTCGCCATCGCCACGAGACTGAGGCTTGGTGACAGTGATGTTGTGACCGTCGAGGTTGGAGCCATTAGTAAGGACAGTGCTTCCAATGGCGAGTTCCTCTTTCTCTTTAGTTAACCTAAACTCTCCCTTTCTTCGTTTTTTATGGCTCCAACTACGACGGTAATGACGAAGTCCTCCTCTGGCAACAACAATAGCAAAGAAAGTTTTAGCGGCGACAGCACATCCCTTCCTTCCTCTCCTTGTGTTTTGTCATTCTCTATTACTCTCTGTGTCGGCCTTCTCTCTCAATCTTTCTCCCTTATTTGATGGCAACGACGACAGCTGCTCTTAGTCCCTCTAGCACTGCCCTTCCTTCTTCTCCTAGTCTTTGATAATTTTATAAAATTAATTATGTTGCTTACCATATTTGAGTGGAAATAGAGAGGGAAATAAGAGTAATTTGAAGTTTTTGAATAGTTTTTCAAAGTTTAGATAGTTTTATTGTACAGAACCTATTTTTCATAATTATAATTTTAATTTCGTTATTTCGTAAATAGATTTATCAACTTTTAAAATTTTTATAGATAAAAATAATAAATTTTTTAATCCGTATTAACATTTAAAAATATTTTCATTATATTTTTAAAATAATTCAAACATATTTCTGGTAGTTAATCTAAAAAAAAATCACCGAAAGGCTCTTACTTTTTCAGGACCATCATTACAATGTGCAAATATTACTTTTTGACAACATATTTGTTACGGTGGGTAACCGGAGATTAATAAAATAGATGGCGTGAGTTGGCCCAATCGTCCACGGATGGTGGTCTCTGAGCTGGATTGCACGCTGGAGCCTCCTTCCGACTTGTGTACGTGGTGAATGGGGGGTGGTACCTGCAAAGACACTCCGATGCCTAAGTTAGCAAGGGTGTTAGCAGGTCTAGAGAGTATTGGGCTTAGAGATACCTGAGGGATGTCAGTGTATTTATAGTGGTGAGCCAATAACCACCGTTGGAGTAGTGCCGTATCTTTAGGGTGCTAACTGTCCCATTATCTTGGGGAGGTTAAGATATGGCTTTATGAAGCGGTTAGAGAGATTTTAGGGGCGGTTACTCATTTCAATGAGCGTTTATCCGCCAGCTAATCTCATGTCCGACTTCTTTAGAGTAAGTCGTGGTCGATACCGACTTCTTATGTGAAGGTCGGTATTTAGCTAGGCTTAATCCTGCGGACTAGGCCTTTTATTTGGACCTGGGCCTTTGTCATTGGGCCAGGGTATGAACAGTGCCCCTACTTGAGCCCAAGATCTCTTTAGGGCTTGGGTTCAAGTATTTAACTCGGGTTCGTAGCCGACTTTCTTGGAGGAAACACGGGTTTTTAAACCGACGTGATTTTCGCGACCTTTTGTTTCTGACAGTTACGTCTATTCAAGTGTCGTGTCCGTTAGGGATGCACTTAGGGATTGATGGCTTTGGTAACGGTGCACTCTCATTAATGACTGCTCCGCTTTTACCATTATGCCCCTTAGCGTGTTTATAAATACTTTCCCTCTCTTTCATTTTTCCGTTTCCGCAATCTTTCAAACTTCTTCTTTCCTTGTTCGTGCTGCATTCTTGCGCTTGGAGACTTCTGCTTCTTCCAACCTTCACTTTTCGGATAAAGGTTAGCTTTGCTTCTTTTACGTCATGCCTTGTGTTTGCATGCTTTTGTTTTGTGGGTAGATAGGTTGGTCTGTAGATTTTGGCTTCATATCCCCCTTCTTTAGGGACCGTGTTTTTTTATTTTTCTTTTCTTTTTCCTTTTTGTAGGTTTCTGTCACCTTTCATAAAAGAAAATGGCTTCTGTGAATGTTCTTTCTCAGTGGGTTGATGTCACGGTCCTTGGGGAGGAACCCTTGGTCGATGCTGAGTTTATTACTCATCTTCGTACTCACCACAGGCTTTGTACTTCGGAGCAGGACGAGCCAAAATATGAGTTGGTAATCCCGGGTCCGGAAGACCGGGGTTGTTTTGGGAGGGCCAATGAGGCGGCCCCTCATTTTTTTCTTTATGTATGAATGTATGATCACCCGCTTGGGTGTTTTTCTTCCTTTCTCGGATTTTGAAGTATCTGTTTTGCACCACTGTCGAGTTGCCCCTACTCAACTTCACCCCAATTCTTGGGGTTTTCTGAAGATTTATCAGTTTGTTAGTCACGCCTTGGACTTTCCGACCTCTTTGAGGATTTTCTTTTTTCTTTTTCATATGACTAAGCCCTTTAGTGGGCTAAACAACAAACAGCAATGGGTATCCTTCCGAGCCATACAAGGTCGGAGGATTTTCACCCTTTTTGACGAATCCTTCCATGACTTCAAAAATTATTTTTTCAAAGTACAAGCTGTAGAGGGTCACCACCCCTTTTTCCTGGATGAGCATTCTTCCCCTCGCTTTCCCCTTTATTGGTTGGAGGCCTCCCCTTGTGAAAAGTATGGTCTAGATGACCTGGACGAGGTGGAGGCGGCCATTGTGGGGTTTTTCCGAGAAGCGTGGGGGAGGGCCCCATACTTGGACACTAGGAAATTCCTCCAAGGGACGCCGACCTTTGTTCGGTCGCAACTAGGTAGTAAATGCATTTCCTATTTCCGACTTGTTTCTGTCGACTTGAGGTTTGCCGATTTGTAAATTTCGCTAATTATTTATTTTGCAGATATGGCCAGGAAGAATGCTCAGGAATCTTACTAGAGAGTTCAGGAGGCTAAGGCAAAGTCTCGGGCCAGGGCCGGTGGTGCCAGGGCAATCGTCTCTCCTCCTCCTCCTCCTCCTCCTCCTCCTCAGAACGTGGGGACTCCCTCTCAGCCCATTGTGATTTCTTCTTCCAGCTTGACCCGACCACTTTCTTCTGCCCGACTTCTTCCTGAGCCAGAGAAGAAGAAGCGTAAGACTTTAGAGTCTGGCTCTTCTTTTGATGGTGGGGTTAAGGCGGATGCTCTTGCATTCGTCCGAAAGAACATCTATCCTCATATAAGCATGGATGATGTTTCTGTTCGAAACCACCTCACCATTCTGGCTGAGGAGAGTTTTCGGGCGGCGGGTGTTTGTGGCAAGCTTTTGGATATCTTTGAGAAGACTCCCCTCAGCTCTTTGGGGGTAACCTCGAAGGTTGAGGAGTTGGAGGGGAGGCTTCTTGCTTACCAGGATCACGAGAGGGAGTTGAAGGAAGAGGTAGCTAAACTGAGGGCGGAGAGAGATAGCCTTCGGGAGAAGGAGAGCAAGCTGCGAGCTCAATGCAATATGGAGGCAAGTTTGAGGAAGACAGCACAGGAGAGTTATCAGAGTTTGTTTCAAGATCTTGTGTCTGTGAAGAAGGATTTGCTGAATTCTCGGAATGCGTACGCCGATTTGGAGGACTCTATCGCTGACGGTGCTGAGGAGTCTTGGAGGATTTTCCTGGAGCAAGTCAGAGTTATCGCTCCCGACTTGGATCTTTCTCCTTTACATCCTGATAAGGTGGTAATTGATGGCGCCATCGTGGATCCTCCTGTCCCCGCGGTTGTTTCTGAGTCAGAATTGAAGACTCGGGGGCAGAGGATCATTGAGTCCCCTCCTCGTTCTGCGGACGCTCCGAGTTCTTCCGTTATTCCTCCAACTTCCTCTTCCTCTCCTGTGGATGCCTCTCTCCCCGGTCCTGGTGGCGCTCCTCCTGACTCTGGTAGTGGTGACCCATCTACTCTTCTGCAAAAATAATTTTTTATGGCTATATGGGGGCTCGGCTTATGAGTATTGGTTCGTCTGTTTTTCCGAACCTTTTTGTTTAAGGACTTTTAGGCAGCCTTTAAACTTTTTCCTAGGTTTTTCGATCTCTTTTTGTTATTCCTTACGCCCAACCATGTTTTATTGGGTTTTTACGACTTTAGGTTATTTTTGCGATGCGTTTTCCTCTTGCTCGGTTCGTCATTCCGACTTTCGAGTCGAAGTGTTTTCGAGCTTTCCTACTCGGAGTTTCATCCCGACTTATGAGTCGGGTTGTTTCCGAGTTTGTCTACGATCGGCTTATATAACCTCTTTACGCCGACTTGTACCTTGTCGTTTTATCCTGATGACCATCTAGGTCAGTTCATGGGATTTTCACGCTTTGTCGAGCTTAAGTCGGCGCGTTTCGTAGAAAGACTTAGAAAAATAAAAAAGGACTTTATAAGAGATATTGTAGATGAAAAAGATCTTTATTAATTGAGGAGGTACCTTCTTGCTACTAAGGGTTTAAATAGCCTATTTTCCCTTAGCCTCTACTATGATGCCTCGTTAAAAACCCTTCTCCAGAAAAAACCCTTTTGGGAAAAAATCATGAAGTTGGGAAAAGAGTACATCAGGGAGTAGAGTTCGCTTTAACTGTAGTACCTTTTCATATTACAAGCATGCCACGATCTTGGTAACTCAGTGCCGTTCAGGTCGGTTACTTTATAATAACCTTTTCCTAAAACTTCATTGATTTTGTATGGTCCCTTCCAGTTTGCGGCGAGCTTTCCTTCTCCTGATTTGTTGACTCCAATGTCGTTTCTGATTAAGACCAAGTCATCCGGGGCAAATGTTCTTCGAATGACTTTTTTGTTGTACCTTGTAGTCATCCTTTGTTTTAATGCCGCTTCTCTTATCTGGGCATCCTCTCGGACTTCGGGGAGCAAGTCGAGTTCCTCTTTGTGCCCCCGTATGTTTCCGACCTCGTCGTGGAGAGTTACCCTTGGGCTTTGCTCATTGATTTCTATGGGTATCATGGCTTCTACGCCATACACTAGTCGGAAAGGTGTTTCTCCCGTGGCAAATTGGGGGGTTGTCCTGTAGGCCCATAGCACTTGAGGAAGCTCTTCAGCCCAAGCTCCTTTTGCTTCTTGCAATCTCCTCTTTAGCCCTGCCAGTATGACTTTGTTGGCAGCCTCGGCTTGCCCATTGGCTTGTGGGTGCTCCACCGAGGTGAACTGATGTTTAATTTTCATACTGGCTACTAAGCTTCTGAAAGTGGCGTCGGTGAATTGGGTTCCGTTGTCTGTAGTAATGGAATAAGGTATCCCATATCTTGTGATGATATTTTTGTAGAGGAAT
>NC_029776.3:89054604-89074601 GCF_000817695.3 Arachis duranensis
CCCTGTTTGCTACGGATAAGTACAGAACGAGGTCTTTCCCTGGTACTGGTCGGGTTAGGATAGGAGGTTGGCTTAAAAACCTTTTGAACTCTTGGAACGCCTCCTCACACTCCGGAGTCCATTCGAATTGGCATCTCTTTTTTAATAAGGAAAATAGTGGAAGGGATTTTAGTGCCGATCCTGCCAAAAATCTGGAGAGGGTTGCAAGTCGGCCATTGAGCTGCTGGACTTCTCTCAAACAAGTCGGACTTTTCATTTCTAGGATGGCTCTACATTTATCGGGGTTGGCCTCAATCCCTCTTTGTGTTAGCATAAATCCTAGAAATTTTCCTGCCTCCACCGCGAAGGCGCATTTTGCGGGATTTAGTCTCATCCCATGCAGCCTTATGGTGCCAAAGACTTGTGAGAGGTCGGATAAGAGGTCGACTTTATTCTTGGTTTTCACTAGCATGTCGTCGACGTATACTTCCATTAGGCTCCCCAGGTGAGGGGAAAACACTTTATTCATCAACCTTTGATATGTGGCTCCTGCATTCTTCAATCCGAATGGCATGACCACGTAGCAATAGTTAGCTCTGGGTGTGATGAATGATGTTTTCTCCTGGTCGGGCTCGTACATCGGGATTTGATTATATCCCGAGTAGGCGTCCATGAATGACAAGTATTGGTACCCCGAGCTGGAGTCCACTAGGGTATCCATACTCGGTAGGGGATAAGGATCCTTGGGACATGCCTTGTTTAGGTCGGTATAGTCGACACACATTCTCCATTTACCATTCTGTTTTTTTACTAGCACTACATTGGCTAGCCATGTTAGGTACTTGACCTCTCTAATAAAGCCGGCTTCCAGGAGCGCCTGCACTTGCTCTTCTACTATTAGGGCTCGTTCTGTGCCGAGCTTGCGTCTTCTTTGTTGTACAGGTTGGGACCCTGGATAAACCGAGAGTTTGTGGGACATGAGCTCGGGGTCAATCCCAGGCATGTCAGAGGCCTTCCAGGTGAAGAGGTCGGAATTATCTCTTAGGAGTTCGGCCAGCCCTTGTTTTAGAGTTTCCCCTAGGTTGGCTCCTATGTAAGTGTTTTTCCCTTCCTCTTTACCGACCTGTATCTCCTCGGTTTTTCCTCCCGGTTGTGGTCGCAGCTCTTTTCTGGCCCTTGCGCCACCGAGCTCTATTGTGTGAACTTCTCTACCTCTTCCTCTCAGATTTAGGCTTTCATTGTAGCATTTCCTCGCCAATTTTTGATCTCCCCTTACTGTTGCTATCCCCGCTGAGGTCGGGAATTTCATGCAGAGGTGGGGAGTGGATACCACAGCTCCGAGCCGATTAAGGGTAGCTCTGCCGATTAAAGCATTATATGCTGACCCCACGTCAACGACTATGAAGTCTATGCTCAGAGTCTTTGATTTTTCCCCTTTTCCAAAAGTGGTGTGAAGGGGCAAAAATCCTAGTGGTTTTATTGGCGTGTCCCCTAATCCGTATAGGGTGTCGGAATAGGCTCTTAACTCTTTCTCGTCTAACCCTAGCTTGTCGAAAGCGGGTTTGAAAAGGATGTCCGCCGAGCTTCCTTGGTCTACTAGGGTTCTGTGGAGATGGGCATTTGCTAGGATCATAGTTATTACCACTGGATCGTCATGTCCAGGGATTATTCCTTGCCCATCTTCTTTTGTGAACGAAATAGTAGGAAGGTCGGGTGATTCTTCCCCGACTTGGTAGACTCTTTTGAGATGTCTTTTGCGAGAGGATTTAGTAAGCCCCCCTCCCGCAAATCCTCCTGAGATCATATGGATATGCCTCTCTGGAGTCTGCGGTAGTGGGTCTCTTCTATCCATATCATCTCGCTTTCTCTTTCCATGATTGTCCGACCTTTCTATGAGATATCTGTCAAGCCGACCTTCTCTAGCCAGCTTTTCTATCACATTCTTGAGGTCGTAGCAGTCGTTTGTGGAGTGACCATATATTTTATGGTACTCGCAGTAATCGCTGCGGTTCCCCCCTTTTTTATTTTTAATGGGTCTAGGGGGTGGCAGTCTTTCAGTGTTACAAATCTCTCTGTATACATCCACTATAGAAACTTTAAGAGGAGTATAAGAGTGGTATTTTCTTGGTCTCTCGAGACCGAGTTCCTCCTTTCTCTTGGTTTCCCTTTCCCTCTCTTTTGTTGAGGGAGGGAGCCCAGGTCGCCAACTCAGGTCTCTCAACTTAGCATTTTCCACCATATTGATGTACTTTTCAGCTCTTTCCTGTAGGCTATCGAACCACTTCATCGCTGCTTTCGATAAAGTGGTCGGGAAGGCCTTGCATCGCGTCGCGTCGGAAGCATCAGCTAGGTACATCCGACTTTTGAAATTGCTCAGATGATGCTTTGGATCCGTAGTTCCATCGTAGAGGTCCATATCAGGGCTTTTGAAGTTCCTTGGAACTTTAGCCCTCATTATGTCCTCGCTAAAGGGGTCCTCCCCCCCTAATAGTGGCTCTTCCTGTTCGTCACGGGAGTTGCGATTTTTGAGGGAGGATTCTAGCTTTAAGAGTTTTCTTTCTAACTCTTTTCGCCGTTCCATCTCCTCTTTTAGGTACTTTTCGGTTTCCTTTTGCCTCTCCCGCTCTTGTTCTAACTGTTCCAGGCGGCTGTGGACTAACCCCATGAGTTCAGTTACATGGGGTAGTCCTCCTTTTTCTGATTCGCGCCCTTCTGAGGAATTTACCTTCGGATTTTTTACTCCGGAGGTGCCTTCTCTATGCTGATTGTCAATTTCTTGGTGGAGGGTGAGGTCCGCATCGTTATTGCCTGTGTCCAGATTCTCTTGCTCAGAATCTGTCTCCACATGGCCTTCTTCGTGGGATCTGTCCGCCATCGATGGATGATCTCTCGGGTCCCCGGCAACGGCGCCAATGTTACGGTGGGTAACCGGAGATTAATAAAATAGATGGCGTGAGTTGGCCCAATCGTCCACGGATGGTGGTCTCCGAGCTGGATTGCACGCTGGAGCCTCCTTCCGACTTGTGTACGTGGTGAATGGGGGGTGGTACCTGCAAAGACACTCCGATGCCTAAGTTAGCAAGGGTGTTAACAGGTCTAGAGAGTATTGGGCTTAGAGATACCTGAGGGATGTCAGTGTATTTATAGTGGTGAGCCAATAACCACCGTTGGAGTAGTGCCGTATCTTTAGGGTGCTAACCGTCCCATTATCTTGGGGAGGTTAAGATATGGCTTTATGAAGCGGTTAGAGAGATTTTAGGGGCGGTTACTCATTTGAATGAGCGTTTATCCGTCAGCTAATCTCATGTCCGACTTCTTTAGAGTAAGTCGTGGTCGATACCGACTTCTTATGTGAAGGTCGGTATTTAGCTAGGCTTAATCCTGCGGATTAGGCCTTTTATTTGGATCTGGGCCTTTGTCATTGGGCCAGGGTATGAACAATATTATAGGAGAAAAAATGTTACATAGCTGAAATTTTGAAGAACGATAATGCTAAAAGTATTAGATATTTGGATCCATCTTTCCGTCTTCTTTGCTGAATAATCCATAGAATTGGAAAGTTGAGAGCAAAATAGTAGAAGAAAATAAAGAGAAAAAATAAATAAATATTTTTTGTTTCATTATTTTTTGGTGTGGGTTAGTTGGGGATGGTTTGTAATACAAAATAAAGTTTGATTATATTGAGTAACTTCCACAGTAAACAATTGAAGTGGATGTTAGATCTTGTTGGTCCACGTGAAAAGAATGTTTTGACAAGATGTAAATCAGAATCAAGAAATAACAATGAATGATAAAACATGATAGAAAGTGGGGATATGTTCTTGAAAAACAAGGAAAGAAAGAACGCGGGTGTGACTGCTAAAAGGGCTCTTATGAATCATCAATAATTTTCTCTATAAATAGGCAAAGCAAAAGATAGAAAGGAAATTTCTATTTGAACACTACAAAAAAAAAAAAAATTTTATGGAATAATGTAAGTGCATATGAATATTAAAAATTAATTTTTTTATTTGTTTAGCATTTTATTTCCATCTTGTTTAGCATGTTGTTCAAGCTTTGTTTTTTATTTCTTCTTTCATTTTCAGTATTTTATTATTTTATTTCTTTTGATTCCACGATTAAAGTTGTTTAGTCTTATATTGTTGTTTTCGATTCATGTTAACATCTGTTTACATTAATTTATTTTTAATAATATAAAAAGTTTATTATTCCACTAATGGTAAAATTAATTTTGACATTAAAATTGATAAATTTTTGGTCGAGCTCATTTTTTTAGAAGAATTATATCTGTTCTCTAAATTGAAATTATTGATATAAACTTGATCAGTATATATGTCGAAATCGAACAAAAATCAACCAAAACAGTGATAAATGATATTCACATAAAATAAAATATAACATTTTTTTAAGGAAAAAGAGAATTTGAATATCTAAACTTTTATTTTTAGCAATTTATGTGGTTGTTGTGTTATTATTAATCATCACATTTGCGATTGAGACAATAAAGTTAAGGCATTTATTTTGTCAACAGATTCAACTAAAATTAAGTTAATGAAAACGTAAGTTAACGTAGAATTTAATCACTTTATCTTTTAAGATCTCTAATTTCACATGTTAATAATAAATTAACAATGAATGCCTACCTTATTCGAGCTAGATTGGGTAACAAACGTATAACCTTGATGCTTTTTTATTAGAAAGTGGTATTAACTATTAAACATAAATAAATCATTTTACTTAAAATCAACACTAAGAAATTTTAATCAACCACGAATCCTTTTCACCTAAACTCAGTTTATTATACTCGATTGAGTTTGACCACTTTTCCTGTGATCACCAAAAATATTAAAATAATCAACAAAGATAGATAATCTAGGGATTAAAATACAAACGTTCGGTTAGAAAGTTAACATATATAAATAAAAAATTAGATAATAGATTTATTTTTCACTATTCTATTTAATTAAACTATTATTTTTTTGACGAGCAAGTTGATCGAGTAAATTTTTAAAGTGGTCCCGAGATTGACATCGTGCACTAAAATCGTTTCTAAGATTTCAATTGCATCAATTATACGTCCCTGAGATTGGAAAAATTGCACCATAGTAGTTCCTAACCCGTTTTCCGTTAATGATGCGCTGACGTAGTTTGATGACGTGGACCTTTGGTGACACGTGTCATCTCATGGTTTGGCCACGTGTAATGGGATGATGACGTGTCGATCAATGACACGTGGCATGCTGACATGGATGGGTATGCCATGTGTCACAATGCTATTTTACCACGTGTCAGATTATGACACGTGTTGCAATGCTATTTGTCCACGTGTCATCTACTATGTCATCATTACATGTGCACCAAATTGGTCATTTACTTTGCATCAAATGATTCATTTTAGTCCTTGAGATTGAATGACCTGCACCAAATTAGTCCATTCATCAGTTTTTTCTCATTTTTTTATAAATTTAAAATTTTTAATATTTTTTTATACACTAATTTTAATTATATTTTTTATTATACATATTTTATAATAAATTTTTTAATTAATAATGTTAACTTGTATCATTAGAGTACATGTTAACTAAAATTAAAATTTTATTATTACCTCTTGTGTTTATTTATATTTGTTTTAATACTGTTCAAGTCATGGTTACAATAATAAGTACTTATATTGATTAATAGTGTAATATATGAAAAAGCCGCCTAACTAAGTTATAGATAAAATGAATTATTATAATCGACAATATAAATCTATCTTATTAATTTAGTGAGAAGTTAACTATATGGAAAATTGGACATTCTTAAAATGGATGGGAATAATGAATTTATATTAGTTAATAAGTGTCTTATCAAGTATTCCTAAAATATTTATTAAAGTGTTAAATATTAAAAAAATTGTATTAAAGAATATTATTATACACTCAACTTACACTCTTTATTAAATCAATATCAATATGTCACATAATTCTTTTAATAAAATATTGTAGAAAAAAATTGTATGATTAAAACTAATATTTTAAAAATATTTTATAAAAATACTTGTATTTAAATAACTTGTGAAAAGATAAAATTAAAATTAGTGTATTCAAATATATAATGAGAATTTTAAATTTATAAAAAAATGAAAAAAAACTTATGAAAGTACTAATTTGGTGCATGGCATTCAATTTCAAAAACTAAAATGAGTCAGTTGATGCAAAGTAAAGGAACCAATTCGGTGCACATGTAACAATGACAAAGTGAATAATACATGGACAAATAGCATTGCGACACGTGGCATAATCTAACACATGGCAAAATAGCATTGTGACACGTGGCATATCCATCCACGTCAGCATGCCACGTGTCGTTGACCGACACGTCGTCATACCGTTACACGTGGTCAAATTATGAGGTGACATGTGTCACCAAAAGTCCACATCATCAAGCCACGTCAGTGCGTCGTTAACGGAAAACAAGTCAGTGACTATTATGGTGTAATTTTTCCAATCTCAAGGACATAATTGGTGCAATTGGAATCTCAGGGACGATTTTGGTGCACGGCGTCAATCTCGGGGACCACTATGGAATTTACTCCAACTTGGACACTAATAAAAGTATAAAATTAACAATAATAATTTTAAATTTGATTACGATACTAGAATTTGAGCAAGAGGTATTGAATCAAGTTAATTTTAAAATTGAAGTTTTTTAAACCGTTTTCGTAAAAGTTGAATTAGTATGAGATTATTTGCGTTTTGTCTTTAAAATCAGAATAAAACATAGTAGGAAATGAGAGAATCATACAAGTATGTATTTTGATTTAACTTCCATATGCAACGAAATTTACATTTAGTTTCCACCATAATCATAGTGAAATTTCAACTATAAGCTAACTTATTACATATACCAATACCAATGAATTACAATATAATTTATTTAATATCCACCAAATGCTATTCTAACTTGGCTAAGAAGAACACAGCTACCAAATATTATCCCAATTTAACTAAAGGAAATCCAACTATATTCAACAACCATCAAGTACTATCCCAACTTAGTTAAAGGAGACTAATCCTAGTTCAACAAAATCTAAATACACATAAATTACTTTGACTTTTTTCAATTTATCTCTTTTTTCTCTTTTTTACTCATGATTTTTTTTCATTTTTCTCACTTCACCATGATTAGCCAGCTTTTATTTCAATTACAAAAAGATAGACATCAAATAGTCATAACAAAGAAATCTTAAATAAAACTCAAAGATAAAACAAAATATTGATGAAGCATGTGTATGAGATGATGCTTTAATCTCACTCTATTTTTTTTATCTTCAAATATTGTCTTGAGACCAGCTACATAATACAAGGCTTGCACTCCAAAATGCTTCAATGCCTCTTCATTTTTTATTTTGTCCGATGCTATAATAATTTTTGACATGCATTGCTTTTTTATTTTGTTTCACTACTTTTTTTATGGTTGTTAACACTCTCGACCACACAAAAGTGGGAGAAAACAGTTTTAAAGAGATCTAAACAAAATACAAAAAGTCAAAACTACCTAATAGAAGCAATAAAGAAGAACAACTTCTATAACCAAAACAATTACACCCCTACGGCATTGCTATCGGAGAGAAGCAAATTTAGTTGACAATAAGAACTAAAGAAAAGCACAGCTATTTAACACCATATAACAATATTATAGTTTTTCTTGCTACAAGTTGTTTTTATTTGTCAATGAAGTTAAATTTCTTTTATGATACTTGCACAAACTTCAAAGGTCCTATTTGTTCCAACATGTTCTTTAATTTATTCTTTTGGAAGTTTAAACTTGACATGCCGTTATCCTAACCTTTAGATCAATTTATTAGGCATAATTCATTAGTTTTATTCACTAGATTATGTAGAAGTGTCAAGGACTCTTCAAGAACAAATTAAACAAATATCTCAACTCCTTTCAAAAGTGCATCCAATCTTAAATTTGAACAATGAAATTCACAAATTAGCGCCACTAGTTTATTCTCAGCATCTAAGAAGTACCCTCCTATTGTCATACATTAATTTTACACCACAAATCATGCACAAAGGCACCCAGCCACCACCGAAGATTGCTCCATAATAGTGAGGCCTTCGTGGCCACCCCATCCTTAAGAAGAATGTTCAATCTTGAATTTTTTTTATAGAGTAACTCACATTCTTTTCAACGTACTAATGTCTCCTCCTAAGCAACATTTGATTGGATACTCCTATTATCAAAAGCTTTTTTTATTCCTAACTCTCCAAGTAGTCAAAACAATATATTCAACCATTTTTTTTACCACATTTTACACCATAATTACACCAAGATTCAAAAAAATTCTCTAACACCTCTTGGTCTAACCCAACTAATCTCTCCAATCAACATTATTCTAAACCATAACATTGACACATAATTACAATGAACAAATAAATGATCTCCATCCTCCTCATCCAGATCACACAATATACAAGTCAATTGATTTTTAGCAATTATGTTAAATCTTGCTAACCTTTTTGTAGTGTTTAATTTGTCAAGGACCACGATCAACTCTACTCTTGGTGGTATAGCACTTTTCTAGATATTATCAAATATGTGCCTTGATTTTGTCCATTCCGGTGTCATTGCTACTGTGAAGTTAGTAAAAGATTTGACCGAGAAGGTTCCGTCTTCTGAAAAGTTTTAAATGACTTTATCCTGAGTACTTGCATTTAAAACCACAGTTTGAAGCAAAGTATGTAAATCCTCACAGTGTTTATATTCCTACTAAAAAAATGATGTCTCTATCTCAAGTTCTAATTCCAAAATAAACCATCCCAAAAGCCACAATTTGCGATATAGTCCAATTTCTGAGTAGAAATATCGTAGAGCCTAGGAAACTTCTCCCTCAAACTTAAATCACCAAGCCATCTATCCTCCCAAAATATAGTTTTCTCTCAATTTTTCACACACAATCTCAGCCCCTTCAAACTTACTTCCTTACAGAACTGATTCTTACATGTACCACTAAAGATATCCTTCAATAGACCATTAGATTTTGGAGCATCATGATTATGGATAAGCTTTAGGAGCAGCACCCCATTACATGATGAAACTGTTGTCTTTCACATTGGTTTATCTTCTGTTGAATACCTCCAACACCATTTGAATAATAATGCTGCGTCTTTTATTGTAATGTTGCCAACCCCTAGACCACCATACTCTTTCGGTTTTTGGATTTCACTCCAACTAACTGTAGGAAGTTTTGACTTCCCCACTTTCTCACCCCAAAAAAACCTTAACTGAATAGATACAATCTTTTTTGCCACAGCTTTGAGTAGCTTGAAGATGCTTAAGTAGTTCATAGGAAGGTTATTTATCACCGCTTTAATAATCATAAGTCTATCCATTTTAGATAACATCCCTGCTTTTCACTTCCACAACTTCTTTTCCATTTTCTCAACCATCGGCTTCCATGTATCAATCCTTTTAGGATTAGCCTCCAATGGGATCCCCAAGTAAGTAATAGGCAATATCCCCATCGGACAATTCAGCTCTTCTACTAGGAAAGTAGCTTCTTCATTGTGAACATTGATTGGTATAAGTGTAGACTTTTGATAATTGATCACTAAACCAGATATCATACCAAAATATGTTAGGACCCTCCTGTAGTTTCTCAGAATTCTTCTTTTTGGTGGAAAACCTCTATTTCTTGTTTTTATTAGCATTTGATTCAAAACTTCAGCCATTAATATAAATAAAAATAGAGATATTGGATCACCTTGGCATAAGTCTCGCTCCATGGGGAATAGTTCGGTTGGAGTACCATTAACAATAATGGACATTACCGCCGTGTTAACCATTCCTCTTATCCATTTTCTCCATACTTCACCAAAGCTCATGCATTCCAAGACATGGTCCACAAATACCCATCTTATTGTATTGTAAGCCTTTTTGAAGTCAAGCTTGGCAATGACACCTTTCTTCTTACTTCCTTTTCACATGCAATCAGCGCACTATCTAAGATTTGTCGATGTTGGATAAAAGTCGATTGCACCTCCCCCACCAATGTACTCATCACACTCTTCATTCTGAAACCAACACATTTGAGATTACTTTGTAGACACTCCCAATCATGCTAATTGGTCTAAAGTCCTTCATCTCTTCTAGCACATCTATCTTCGATGCTAATGTTACCCACGTCATATTTAGGATTCAACCTCCTTAATATTTTTCTCTCGACATCTGTTTCCAATATTCTCCTTTTTTTCTATACCAAATTTCTACTTGACCCACAATAGCCTTCCTCCTACTCAGATTCACATCCACATCTCTACCCACATCTAGGTTCTCATCCACATTCACCATCTCTTCCTCAAATTTTCTTATCCTTTCATCAATATTTTCAAACACTTCTTTATTTCATTTCGAGATACTTTTCTTTATCACTTTCATTTTATCTTGAATCGGTATATTACCCAACATACTCCATTCATTCTCAAGCATAAGGATAAAATTTGGATTGGAGAACCACACATCCAAGGAGCAAAATGGTCTTGGTTCTGCTTCTCTGCCACCAACCATAAAGGGACATGGTCAGACTTTGAACATTCAACAACCTCAATCCGAGAATCTGAAAATTTATGCAGCCAAATGGGATCCACACAAACTTTATCAAGTCTTCTGGCTTGGCTCCTTTTCCTCCAATTATATTTTCTTCCTGGAAGGGGAAGGTCCACTAAACCCATGTTATTAATCTAGTCCCCAAATTTCTGCATACCCACAACGCTACCATTGCCACTGTTTCGTTCCTCCACACTTAATACCTCAATAAAGTCTCCCACAACAATAAATAACAATATCAGATTGTTTTCAGATTCATTAAATCATCCCAAATCACTCTCTTTCCTTCAACTGAATGCTCACCATAGACCACCGCAAAAGCAAACTCACATCTATATTGTCTTAAGTATCCACTAATGCAAATCCATCTATAACGTTTATCTCTTCTATACACATCTAGCAATTCCTTGTCCCATATACACAGTAGTCCCTCACCACCTCCATCAGCTCCCACATAATCCTAATCAAAATCAGTATTATCCCATATTTTTTTCACCAAATTAACTGTGAAAGAATCAATTTTTGTCTCCACTAAACCTACAAACCAAGGATCACATTTTCTTATTAACTCCTTAACCGCACCTAACTTTTCCTTATTCCCCAACCCTCTACAATTCCAACATAAAATTATTGATACAAGTTTGAAGCTCTTACCTGAGCCTTTGCTCTAGATTTTTTTCCTCTAGTTCTTGTTAAAAAATTGGTTTCTTCTAATACATTGCCTTCCTTTTGGTGGATTTTGATGCAGTTTACAACCTTTTCATCATCGGAACATATCAAGTTCAGCTGCGTTCTAAGCCTCTATGTCTCCGTAGCTTCATTCTCTGAAATACTCTTTTCACTATCACTTTTGCTGGCTTCAATTAGACTGACTGCATCTTTCTTCTTCTTTGAGCAACCTCTAATTTTATGTTTCTCTGTGATATCACCCTTCTTCCCCTTTTTTCTTTCTTTTACAATTTGAGAGACCCCTATTTTTTATGCTTTCTGTATTCTCTTTTTGAGATTAATTTTTTTTCTCTTGTTCTTTTCGTAAAGAGCTTTCTTTTTTAGTTTTAATTCATTTTTGTTGATGGCTCTTCTCTTCAATTGGGATTTCTCTTTTTCTTATTAATAGATTTGAGATATTTCTTTTAACAATATCCTCAAATCCAGGAGAAAAATCAGGTACTGAATTTGATTGAGAGCCCAAGTCTATATGTGAGGTGTTTTGCATGGCCATATCTTCCTTTGTCCTCACCTTCCTTTGGGCTGTTCTGCATGCCCATTTATGTTTCATTAATTATTTCTTATGAATTTCTATTATCAAACAAGCACCTACACCTTGTTGAAATGAGTCCTTATTGTATTTCAAATCCTCCATTAACTGCATATTTAGGTATTCACCCCTCTCTTCCTTACATTCTTCTTCTTGATACATCACTACCTCGACATAATTAATTATCACCTCCTTCTCACCATTATGTTTGTTTTTCCCACTATTAACGTCCAGGTCACCAATGCCAACGCTCCAATTCAAGTTCAGAGTGTTCACACTGTGATCGGAGCCACCTTCTACCGCCGTGTGTATCTCAACGATTTTCGTCGCTTCATGCATGTTCACCAATTTTTTTCAAGGTTGAGATCTTCTCCAGATTCATTAACAAAAAATCTTAAACTTATTACCTTCCAATTCCAACATAACCCTATTCTGGATGTATGGAGACCATGTTGTGTCAACCAAGGCCTTGACCAATGAAAGGTTCTCACTTTGAATGATCTTCAAATCCAATTTAATCATCGTTTCCCAAACATCAACAATCTTAAGAAAATTCTCTTCAGACCAACCATGTAAGGAAATTCCATGTATGTTTATCAAAACCTTTCTAGATCTATTTGTTTCTTCTTCCACCCAAGACCTTATCTCTCCAAAATGGTTCAAAAGGAGCGAGGAGTACAAAGCTTCTTTCATACTTTCTTCCGTTTCAAAAACTAGACCAACTTAAAGTACCCCAATCTTTTAACTTCAGACAAAGTATGCTAAGTTTTGAAGAGATTGGGAGTTATTTTCTCATAGTTCAACGGAAAAATGGATTCCTCAATAATACTCTTCTTTATCTTTTCTACCATTACTGGGTCCACCCTCCCTTTCACTTCCCCTAACATCACTGGTTCTTTCTTGTCGAAGTTCTCCAAATTATTTATTTCATCCTGCTTTGGCTCCTCATATCCCACCAATACATTCTTGAACATTCTAACCCGCTGATTCTGGTGATGTTTTACCACTTCCGTCCCTTCATTTTTGTTCTCCCTTATTACTTGTTGGAACACCTCTCTTTGTTAAGTTCGGTTTTGATCCATCCCACTTCCTTTATGTTATCCATATCTTCCATATTTGGTTTCAGTGACACAAAGTGCATAGTTATCCACAACCCGTCCATGCAAGTTTTGTGTCGCACGTTGGGCATGGTTTCTAAATATATACCTTATAAATGCAAACCTCATCTGAGTTTTTATCTTATTTTTTTTCTGAAAGAAACACATCAACTACCTTTCCTCATTGCTAAAAATCTCCCGCAGCCACTCCATAGTAACATTCTTAAATAAATGAGTATATACCCATTTTGGTCTTCAAAGAATTTCAGACTGGACACTTTAGTCCCCAACTAAAATTAATTACTCGATTGGTCCCTAACAATTAATTCTGTCAGTCACTTAGGTCCTTTACTCCGTTAACTCTAACGAAGGACAAAATAGTCCCTGACAACTCTAACAGGGGACAAAATGGTTTCTGACAATTCTAACAAAGGACAAAATAATCCCTGACCCCTTTATTCGAAAATGATACTATTCTTCCCCAATTTTTATCATATCTCGCATAACCCTAACATTCATACTCTCCTTCTTCACCTTCACAGTCTTCTTTTCTATCTTTTCCTTCCTCATCTTTAGCTCCAAGATTAAGCCATGGTGTAATTGTCACATGTGTCGCACCTATCTCAACATGTCATGGACCACACACTTCCTAAATCCTTGTGACTGGTACATCCACCTCCTTTGCACTTCACCCACCAAAAACATCCACTTTCACGTCTTCAATAACATCACCTCCAACCCCGACACGTCCATGACATCCTCAAGACCAAGTTCTACAACTACTCCAAGGGCATGCCTTTCTCCACTCTCCGACAAGCAATATAAATTGTTGGACATTAGGACATCATGAGAATATTCTCCTTCGACATCATATGCAAATTCTCATTTAAAATAGATACCGAGTGCTTTATTCCTTCTTTTCCAGAGTCCAAGTTGGCAGACAATTTCGACCTCGCATCCAAGCTATCAGTACAACGAGCAATGTCGTCGTTGCCGCTCATATGAAAACTGAAGCGATTACTGAACATTGGTTTGGAGAAGAAGCTGAAGGAAGCGATCGGAGTGGTGGACAATGTGATCATGGAGATGATAGGGCAGAGAAGGAGGGAGATGACAACGACGATGACGGGTCTTAACAAATCAGACTTGCTGTCTAGATTCATGAGATTCGTCGAAGACGATAACTAGTTGAAAGACATAGGCATTAGTTTTCCGAGTATGAATTGGTTGAGAACAAGTTGAGGATTTTTTTTCTTGTGAACATTAAATTTATAGAGTGTGCATGGTGTAGTTTGAAGTTACATTGTTAGATTGCTAGTGTTATGCGAGATATGATGAAAATTAGGAGAGAATAGTGTCATTTCCGAATAGAGGAGATCAGGGACCATTTTGTCCCCTGTTAGAGTTGTCAGGGACTATTTTGTCCTCTGTTAGAGTTAACAGAGTAAAGGACCTAAGTGACTGACGGAATTAATTGTTAGGGACCAATCGAGTAATTAATTTTAGTTGGAGACTAAATTGTCCAGTCTGAAATTTTTTGATGACCAAAATGGGTATATACTCTAAATAAATTATTGACAAACATCGAGTGAGATTTCATCTCAAGATTCTTAAAATTTTTAATTGCTTCTAGTGTTTGAAATTGCGGTTATGGCGGTGCTATAACGATATGGCGTGCTAGGTTTTGACCTTGCCACCATATAGTGGGTGCAGCATTGGGGTTTTCACGGGGGCGTCATGGTGGAATGCAACTTAAATGGCCGAAATTGCAGAGTTTTTCGGATTTTCCAAAAAAATTTAAGGATGTTTCGGGTAATTTAGGAAATCTAAGTGATCCCACTAACCACTAACTCTAATAAGCAGCCTCTCATTCAAAAACTCCCTCCTCTGTCTCATCTTAAAAAAAATCTCTCCGTCTCTGTTCTCTGTGACACTACTCTCTGCGATGCTGCTTTCTGCGCCACCCATCACCGCCGCTCGTCACGCCGTTCATTGTCGCCACTGCTCGTCGCCGTCGCCGCCGCTGGTGACACCGATCATCGCTACTGCTCATCACCATAGCTACTCCTTGCTACCACTGCTAACCACAGTTCCCTCTCTGTTTCGTACATCTTGTTTCAACTTCTCTAGTCCTATTTTTTTCTTTTCTCTCTTTCCTGCTGCCTCTTTTTTATAGACATTATCAATAATTAGTGTTAAACCTCTCTTCTTCCAATTTTTATCCATTCAGTTCACTATGTCCACTTCTAGACAAGTCCTTGATTCTAATGCTCCTACCCTTGCCTTTGCTGGTCCTGCTGCTGGCACTGCCCCTGTTGGTCCCGCAGCTCCTGTCCATTCTAATAGAATTGATCCAGGCTGAAAATATATTAGTACTATAGAAGAAGGGAATACCAATGACACTGTATATTTGTAAAAAAATTATGAAAAAAGACATTACACGGGAAAAAGAGCACTTAATGATCAAGCATGAAAACGTTGTTGGATGTAAAATGGTCCCAAAGGATGTTGTTGCTAAATTATGAGAGTATTACAATCAGAAAAAATCGAGAAAGACAAAGTGTCACACCGAGAAGCACCGAAGAACATAGTGTTGATGCTAAGAAACTTAACTTAGAGAGTTTGGGGTTCGAATTGTCAGAGAAAGATGCTCAAGAGATTGATGAACCTCATAACCAACTCTAATGGCAGTAGCTAGAGGAGTGCAAGTAGTGCTAGAGGAGTGCAACTAGTATGAGAAGTCCAATGGACTTGTTTGTTAGAAGACCTGAAACTACCATTGCAAGAAACAAAAGAGAGAAATTAAGGCAGCAGAATATCAATGAAGCATGTAATAAGAAAGCAGTTCGTAGAGTTCATCGATACATAGCACGGTGGTTCTACCAAGCTAGGATTCCATCGAACCTAGTAAAGTTGAAGAATTTTCAAGATATGTTGTGGGCTGTTGGAAGCTTTGGTCCCAATTTACCTGCTCTCAGTTATCATACTCTAAGGGTTCTGCTGCTTAATGAGGAGTTGGAATACACCAAAAAATTGTTGAAGGGTCATAAAGAATAATATAAAAAATATGGCTTCTCTATTATTTCAAATGCTTGGACGGATAAACGGCAAAGGAGGATTAATAGTTTTCTTGTAAACTCTCCAGCCGGGACAATGTTTTTGAACTATATTGATGCTTTTGATTATGTGAAGATTGGTGAGAAATTATTTGAGCTTTTTGATGATGTGGAGAAAATTAGTGAGCAAAACGTTGTTCAAGTTGTAACTAATAATAGGAACAATTATGTTCTTGTCAATAAGTTGCTGATGGAGAAAAGACCAAATTTATTTTGGACTCCTTGTGTTGTCCACTGTTTGAATTTGATGCTTGAGGACATTGGAAAGCTACCATTAATTCAAAAAATCATAAAAAGGGCTATTCCTTTAGTTAGCTTCATTTCTAATCACTCTAGCATGTTGTTTATATTAAGACACTTCACAAATGGTAAAGAGTTGGTAAGGCATGTAATTACCCAAATTGCCACTTTATTTCTCTTTTTGAAAAGGCTTTAAAAGGAGAAAGAAAATATAAGAAGAATGTTCACCTTGGATGAATGGGCAAAGAATAAGTTGTCAAATGAGGCAAAGGGGAGGCAGGCAATAAAGATTGTTATCATGTCCTCTTTTTGAAATCATGTCAAGTAAACCCTTAAGATCATGGGCCCTCTTGTTCGGGTGCTTAGACTTGTTGATGGGAAGAAGAAGTCACCAATGGGATATATTTATGAAGCAATAGAGAAGGCAAATGAATGCATCATAAAAATATTTCTTAATGATGAGAGCAAGTACAATGATATTTTTAAAATCATTGACAACAGATAGAATTGCTAACTTCATCTTCCGTTGCATGAAGCTGGTCATTTTCTAAATCTCAAGTTGTTTTATAACAACCCTCGCATTGGGCTGGATTTAGAAATTACAAAGGGGTGGTTTGAGTGGTTTGAGTGCATCACTAAATTGGTGTCAAATCAAGGTGTGTAACAGAAGATATTGGAGGAACAAACACTATACAAGGCCGGCTATGGACTTTTTAGATCAGATTTTGCAAAATCCCAAAGGAAAAAAATTTCACCAGGTAAGATTATTATAAATTTTACAAAGCTTTATAAATTTAGTTTGATTAAAATCTTAGACAAATTTATTTAATTTTATAGTATTTTGGTAGCGGACATATGGGCATGAAACTCTAAACATGCGAGACTTTGTTATCAAGATCTTGAGCTTGACTTGTAGTGCTTCTAGATGTGAGCGCAATTGGAGTATATTTAAGCATATTCATACTAAAAAAAAATAGGCTTGGTCATGAAATAATGGAGAGTTTGGTCTTCATAGAATATAACCAACAATTCATCGAGAGGTACAATCTTAAAGATGAAGCTGACCCTATTGCACTCAATGACATTGATGAGTGTAATGAGTGGTTAGTTGGAGAAATTGGGATTGTCATTTTTCGAGATGATAATAATATGGATGATGATGCTAATTTGGTTCATCAAGATGATAAAACTTTGAGCTGGAACCTTGTGTTTAAAGCAATGGGGGACATGAGCCTACGATAAATATTAGGAGAAGACAACAAAATAGAAAAAGAAAAGAACCTGCAACTGCAAGGAGTGGTGTAAAGGGTGGACCAAGTGGATCTAAGACTTCAAAAAAAAAAAAAAGAAAGGCAGTAATTGTGGAAAAGGAAGAAAAATCAGAATTTGAAAATGAAGAGGATTCTGAAAATGAAGAAGAACAAGAAGGGGAGATTCAATTTAATGATACTAAATCAGAGGATGATGAAGGAACACAGGGACACGATAATAATCATGTTAACTTGGATGAATTTGATGTGAGCTTGAATTTAGATGGTTTATAATTTTTATGTTTTATGTCTTCTGTTTTATGCCTTCTTTATGACTTTTGAGTTATGATTTAAACTTGATGTTATGTTTATTTGCTAAATTTGCTAATATATTTGCTACATTAATTAGATGTTTTATGACTAGAAAATTGTTTATATAGATAAATTTTATAGTTTATTATATTTATAATTTTTTTATATTTTTTTGTACAAATATATATATTTTAGATAATCTGCCATTTTTACTATTGTCTGCAACACCATTCGCTATAACTTCATGACAAATTTTTAGTTCACCGTCATGAGCCACCATCCGCAATAAAAAAACTATGATAACTTCCAATCTTCTTATTTCATCTATTCTCTCCCTCCTTGTGGCTAATGATTGTTTATGTGACTATGAAACTTGATGATTATTGACGTATTTATTTTTATTTCTATCTCTCACCTCAACTCATTCATGCCCCTCCTCATTCGGTCGGGCTCTTTGTTTTTCACTCTCGCTCTCACTCGTTTTCTCTCATTCATTTACATTCTGTTTGTTTTAAAGGAATATAGAGAGAAAAAAATATAGAAAAAGAAAATGGGTGAAAAATCAACTTTTTCGTTGTTTGGATCACTAAAGAAAATGGAGAGAAAAAGAAAAAAAAGTGATGTGGGATCTACGTAAAACTTTTCTCCTCATTTTTGAGGTGAAAACTACAAGGAGGAGAAAATAATGAGGCAATTACAAATTTGTCCTCTACTTAATAAAAAAAATCAAATTCTCCATTTTACTTTTTTCTAAATTTGAAAATCCATTTCATGTGTTTTTTCCAGTTTTATAGCACCATTAAACTTCATTTTTTAAATATAATTAATGAAATTAATGATATAATGTATATAGGGTTACACACGGATCGGATCGGATATAGCCTAAAATTCTATCCGATCCGTACTGTACTCATAGGATCGGATCGGATACGATATCCGTATTTTTTTAGGCCGGATCCGATCCAATCCGATCCGCATACTTGCGGATCGGATCAGATCGGATATCGGGTATATCCACATAATTAAAAAAAAACTATTTACTCTTAAAATATTATCAATAATAGTTCTCTTGAATAACAAAAATAAAATAATAACACAAAGTTTAATTATTCTAAGTTGAAGTACAACATAAAAAATTAAAAACAAAATATCATAAAATTCATAAAATAACACACTAAAATTCATATCACATTAGGGTTTACTTTCTTAAACTATGCTATTTATATGTGATGTGCGGATATGCGGATCAGATCTGCGGATATACTGCCGAATCCGCAATGCGATCTTACCACAGTGCGGATCGGATCGGATCCGATCCGATGGCTCTGCGGATCGAAAAATATTCGCAAAATTTGGATCGGATGCAGATAATTACCGCGGATATGCGGATAATATTCAATCCATGTGCAGCCCTAATGTATAAGTAATTTTTATTAGTTTTTATAAAATTATTTATTTGTATATATTTAAAAAATAATAATACATCTTTTTATTTACCACATTTAAAAGACAATAAAAGAGGATAACTTCAAAAAAGTGTTGTTATTAACAAAAATAATATATTAAAATCTTAAAATATAATTTGAATGATTTTTTTATTAAAAATAACTTGAATACATTTATAAATTATAATTTATATATAATATAAGTAAGGGTATTAATATAATTTTATGGGTTAATGTTCAAATTCGTCCCTGAAAGATCACGTGATCTTCATTTTCGTCCCCGAATAATTTTTTTAATCAAATTAATCCCTGAAAGATAAACTGTTAGTCAAATTAGTCCTTCCGTCAATCGGATGATGACGTGTCACGTTAAGTGCCATGTGGCATGATGACGTGACACGCCACTTGGCAGGTCAGTAATACGTGGCACGCCACGTGACGGGTCATGCCACGTGTTACTTGACATATAAAAAAGTTTTCTATTAATCAAAATAGTCCTTGAAAGTCCAGACATAAGTCATTTTCATCCTTCAAATTTTAAAAATTAGACAAACTAGTCCTTATATAATTTTTTTATAATATTAAATTTATAATATTTTTTGATACTACTAATTTTAATATTATTTTTTAAACCTTAATAAACAAAATTCTCTTTACATAAAATAATAAAAATAATTAAATTTTATAAAGTTATTTTGTCATTT
>NC_029776.3:89074700-89077629 GCF_000817695.3 Arachis duranensis
AATTTATATAATAAAACTCAATAATAGAAAAACTGGTTATAGAATCACTTTTGAATCTTAATATTCTAATATAATTTTTTCAATATTTCATTTAAAACAAAAGAAATTTTATTTTAATACAAAGCATATCTATTTATATAATGTATTAGTGCGGAGTAGCCTGTGTTACGCATAGGTATAATATTTCCTATTTCATTTTATCTCATTGATTTGTGAAATTAAAAGAAAAATTATATAATCTATCTCAAACATATGAAACACAAAAAAAAATTATTGTGATATTTGCACGTATTACGCTTAAGAATAAATTCATTTATAATAATAATAATTAACCAACAAATTTTTAATATTTTGTAAAGTTTGGAATTGAAGCAAAATTTGTGGATCTTCTTGAATTCTGACTCTAGTATCACTACTATTACCTCCTATATATAAGTAATATTTTGTAAAATTTGGAATTGAAGCAAAATTTGTGGATCTTCTTGAATTTTGACTCTAAGTATCACTACCATTACCTCCTATATATAAGTAATACCGTAATGAAAAAAAAAAGATGTAGTAGAAAAAAATAGTGGTATAACTTTGTTTAGGCTAACATACATAAATTTTTATTTTGAGCATATAACTTTGTTTAGGTTAATAAATACATACATTTCAATTTTGAGTATATATATATTCCAGCAAAATATAGTAATGTAACAAAAAAGGTTTTAGAATAGAAAAGAATAAGAGAGATTTTGAGAAGAATTAAAGGAGAGAGATAATTTTATGAAGAAAAAATAAAAAAATTATATAAGAACTAGTTTGACTAATTTTTAAAATTTGAAGGATGAAAATGACTTACGTCTGAACTTTCAAAGACTATTTTAACTAATAGAATACTTTTTTATATGTCAAGTGACACGTGACATACCACGTGTCACTGACCTGTCACGTGGCGTGCCACATGTCACTGATCTGCCACGTGGCGTGTCCCCCAGTGACGGACCCAGAAAATTTATGTTGGGGGGCAAAAATAATACACATTACTATTAAAAGATATATTAATTTAAATTTAAAAATATAAAAATACACATTAATTATTCAAATAAAAAAAATAAAAATTACATTAGCCGCTAACTTTCTTCGCTTCAAATCTTGAAGGTACTTCTCTTCTTGTTTTCATATTTTGAAAATGTTGAATAATTGTTTCATTATCAACTTGATTGAATGTCTCTCTTTCTATATATGTAACTAAACAATCATTCAACCACTTATCTCCCATTCGATTACGAAGTCGACTCTTTATGATATTCATAGTAAAAAATGTTCTCTCAACTGATGCCGCTGCCACAGGTAGAATCAAAGCTAATTTCAATAGAAGAAACACTAATGGATAAACAACATGCTTTTTTGTCTCAACTAATTTTTGAGATAGTTCACTGATTCCATTTATATTTGAGAATTAATCATCAAGACGCATATAAAGATTCCAAAGCTACTTTTAACGACAACGCATTTGTGCTAGAAACATGGACAAGGCCAATAAATCGCTCCATTACAATCCCTTCTTTATTCACATACCGCAAACAAACAGCCATTTGCTCTTTAACAGAAATGTCTCGAGCTTCATCAACTAAAACAACAAATAAATCATCTCCAAGATCATCAATAATAACTTTAGTAGTTTCACTTGCAGCAGCTCTAACAATATCTTTTTGAATTTTAGGTGCTACTAGTTTAAGGTTTCCACGAGCATTTTTGAAAACACGATCAATCTCTGTATTATGTTGAGCAAGAAAGTCAGGAAGCTCCAAAAAATTACCTCGATTGTTTGAATTGTGTGATTCATCATCACCACGAAAAGCCAATCCTTGTCGTAATAAGAACCTAATGCACTCAATTGTTGCTGTTAAGTGAGTTCGGTAATCTTTTTTAGCTTGATCTGAATGCTTTTGAAAAACAATTTCAATATGTTGCTTTTGCTTCACGAGTGCTTCGCATTTTCTTCGAGCTTGATTACGAGCACTATCATGATTTCCAACATGTATTTGTAATCGCTCCTTCTTTTTCCAATTTGAAAAGCCCTCTTTTACAAAAGCATCACCACTCGCACTATCAGGTTTCATAAGATAGCAACAGAGACAAAAGACAGTATCTTTTGAAATACTATATTCCAACCAATTGCCAAATTCATCAAACCAATCAGCATTAAATCTACGGAGAGAAGTTCCAAAATATGTCTGTGGAAAATCATGTTCTCTTGGTTGACAAGGACCTTTTTGCAAATAAGCTCGTCTAACTTCATCCCTGTCATTTGGATCATAATTTGAAATTTTGGGTCGTTGTTCAGATCAGCTACCAGACTTTTTACATTGAATTCTAAGAACTTCTTTTTATTAGAAGAGACTAATGGAGTGACTTCAGATTCTAGTGGTAGCTTTCTTTTGAAATATTTTTCCATTACTATTTCTAAATATATATATATATATTCTAAATTAATAAATTGATCAATTCACTTTAAAAATTTATATGCAATATAATTACATATAATAGAATAGAACGAAAGATAAATAAATAAATAATAAGAATCACTAAATTGAGAATAAAATAAAATATATAAATTCATGAAGAGAATAAAAAATAGATTAATACCTAAATTATAATTATTTAAATTAAAATTTGCAATTGAAAATATAAAAAAGATAAACAATGAAATTGAAAGATACATAGAGTCATAAAGAGCTATATAAAACAAAATAGAGAATTTAAAATTTATCTTTTGATGAAGCGAAGATGATCACTAGATAAAGAATAGAAAAAGAAGATTGAAAATATAAAACTAAGAAAAGGGTTTAAGAGAATAAATGAGTGACGGCTAGAATTTGAGAATAGAAGAAGATTAAATATAATTAGGTTAATTAATAGTCAAAATAATAGAAAGATAAAA
>NC_029776.3:89084308-89160985 GCF_000817695.3 Arachis duranensis
CGTTTAGAATTCTTGAGAAAGGAATGGTTTGAAGACAAGGAGTGTCTTGATATTGGTTCCAACGATGGCACATTAATTATCTCCATTGGTATTTTCATTGGCCCTCCCAAGATTCAATCTTTTCTTATTCATACTATCGGAATCTTTGAAATTTATGTTTTCTTGGTGTGCAAGTTAACTAATGACAAAATGGCACTGGGTTTATTAGATTGTTCTTCTGCTAGCTGTTATTTCTAGATGCTGATTCTTTGTTCTTTTCCGCAGCGAAAATGTTCCGGTGCGAGAGCATTCTTGCAATTGACATTGATCCTGGTATGATCAGTTCTTGCTTGGAAGTTAATTAGAATAGAAAAGTGTGATTGATTGTTGTTGTGGGCAATTTGCAGAACTTGTTGAGAAAGCAAATAAGAAATTGAGAAAAGCTGCTGAAAGTGAAATGCAAATTGGTGAGTCCTCCAAGAATCTGAATGATGTGGTCACATTCAAACAAGAGAATTTTGTGGAGAGCCAGCATCCAGAACTCTATCATACTGTTACTTGGTAAACTTTTATTTCGTATCATACATTATTATCTCCAAATTCTTGGATTACATGAAATTAAATATATTTCACCTTGTGCAATAATGCAGTTTTAGTGTAACTCAATGGATACATTTGAATTATGGAGACCGAGGGTTAATCAAATTCTTCTACAAGATTTGGGAGGTGCTTCGACCAGTAAGTAATTTTTTTTAAACCTTAATTTATGTGTGTCACTATCTCATCATAATCCTTCAATACAGTGAATAACATTCAAATTGGTTCTTAAAAAAAAAATTAATCTAACGCTTTGATCCTTAATAAATTTTTATTTTTTTATAAAAATCTTAAAAAATTACTCTTGTAAGATAAATTAGTCTTTTTTTTTATTTTGAAGAGAGACTAATTTATTTTATGATGATTTTTGAGATCTAATTACCTTATAATAAAATTTATTAGAAATTTATTTATCTAATATGCATATTAAAATTTTAATTAAAAATGAGAGAGAGACTTATTTATCTAATGAGAATAACTCATGAAGAATTTTAGTGAATAAAAATTTACTAAGAAACTAAACTATTTGAGAAACAATTTAGATTCACTCTATATTTTATACAATTTGAACCAAATTACCTTATATACACACACATGCGCATTTGTGTTATATTCTACTTCTATGTTTATTTATTTTTTTTTTTCTTTTCTTCTTACAGGGTGGCGTTCTTATATTGGAACCTCAGGCATGGAAATCATATGTACTAAAGCATAATGTATCACCTGTAATAATCCTTAATACCCTTAAACTCTCTCTCTTAAAAATTAATTTATATTATATCAATTCAACTGTTAAATTATTATCATTAACAATTATGAATATTATTTGTATAAAATTTTATAAAATTTAAATATGGGTAAGATTGTATTCTTAAAGAACTCATGATTTCAACATATTCATTTTCCCTATATGGACCTTATTCATTCAAGGTTTTTTTCTTAAAAAAAAAAATCTCATGCATGCTATATTTTTCAATGGATTGCTATACATGAGTGTGTATATACTACTTTTAACTTTCTTTTTAATTATGTTTTTTCATTTTTTTTTTTTTGTTATTGTATTGTGCAGATTACTGCTGAGAAGTTCAACGAGATTAAACTTCGTCCAAAAGATTTCCAAAAGATACTATTAAATAGGGTTTGTGTTATTTTTATTTCTATTTCTTTGATGAACTGTATATCAAACTGTGAATGTTTGTTCAATAATAGCAAGCATTCAGGTTACTTATATTTGTTGTGCAATTTTATCATTATATTCTTGAGACCTGATTTTTTTTTTTTCCTTTTTAGATTGGCTTTAAAAGTGTCGAACATATCAATCCAGGATGGTTAAAGGCCAAGTTTCGTTACAATAGACCTATTTTGGTTTTTAAGAAATGCGACAAAGTACAATAATGTAATCCACTTTGGATTCATTTTTTTTTGTATAGTTTGACATTTAGATTGATAGGTTGTTCATTGTCATAGACAGCATAAACAATGCAGCAATTAGCAATTTTTCTTAATTTTTATTTTTATGATGACTTTCATTTGCATAAAAAATGAGTTGAAGGATATACCTTTAAATGAGATACACTTTTTTAGCCGAGTTTTTTAGTTTATGATTTGAGTCTAAATTTAAATCCATATATTAAATTAATTAAATTTAAACTTGAGTAAGGTCAACTCATTAACTTATAAGCTAGTTCGATTATATATAAAGTAACTGTATATTACTTATTATAGTTATGCATATTAATACATTTATTATATATTTTATATTTTAATTTATAATAATGATGTAATTTTACACACAAGCACATATATAATTGATAGATTTTTATATAAATGATAATTTATTTATTTATGAATATTAAAATTATTTAAATTAGCTCGTGAGTTAAAACTGACTCATGAGTTTTTGATAAATCGAATTTAATATTCGAAAGTTGAATTTGAGCCTAACCTGTCTTGACTCAACTCATTTTATTTTTATCCTATAATATCGTTATGAGAATTGTTTTAGCAAATAATTTATAACAAAAATCTTTTAAAAGAAATTTCAAAAACACATTTTGATTTTCAAAGAATTTTTCTTGTTAATTAATTAGTGTTAGAAGTTCAAAACTACCTTAACTTTATCGAACAGAAAAATTCACAGGTTGTAGAGTTGACTTGGTTTCAGGTGGGATTAATTAGGGCTAAGTAGGTGATATCTAGTGGTTTGTCATTTGTGTGAATGACATGAAGCAATTATAATCAATCAAATCTGAAGTAATGTTTTACCTTCCTAATTAATTACTACTAATTCAACATTATTTATATTCACTCATTAGGAAAAGACACATTTGATTCCCATTCATGGCTCTAGCCTCTATGGGCTTTACCCAAATGTTAATTCCATATGGTCCTAAGTTATCAATAATAGAGAACATATGTCCCCACTTTGTTATCTATTTCATTTGAATTTTTCGACCTAAGTAAGATTAAGCGTTTTGAACTTTTAATAGCCTCTTTTTTAAGGTGCTTCTAGATGTGATTAGTGCAATTGTTTACTATTAATATATATTCTTATGAGGAAAAAAAGGGGTGAATTATTTCATCTGCCACACGTCACTGGTTACTTAAGTTTCATATTTTGTAGCAATAAGCTAAGATTTTTATGTTGATAATTTAACTACCATTTTTTTAACCACTGATAAAACTAATCCTCAATAGAGCACAAGACTACAAGATCAAATGGTTATATATAATTCCTTGTTGTTTAAACCATGTTATATATGTGTTGAGTTTTAAAAAAATAATAAATTAATTGATTATAACTAAACATTATTATTAAGTTAAAAATTCAATTATGTGTGTAATTAGTTTATTATAGAAAGTAAAATAAGTCCAATAACAAGTTTCAGGTCCATAAGCTAAAAAAATAGTTGTTGATTATACCAACACTTTTTTATTTGAATAAAAAAATAAATTTAAGGCTAAATTGATGATCCAAGCCTAAGATCATATTACACTCTCATGGCCCAAAATAGTTAACTAAGAAATAAAACTTCATTTTCATATGAACCAAGCCTAACCCATCAAACCTATTCTCTCTCTTCTTTCTTCTCTCCTCTCTCACCCTGGTGAAGTATATCAAAAGAAAAGAAAGAAAAAGAAAATCTAATTAGAGTTCAAATCAAAGAACAAAAAATGGATTACCACATTCAACTAAGTCAAAAACTAGGGTTTAGAAGTTAAGATCATATAAAGAGGTAAATCGAAAAAATTTTTCCATCTTAGTACTAAGATTCAAGCCCCTTCTCTAAGCCATTCTGAAACCTTCAATTGGTATTAGAGCTTGTCTCACGAGATCAAGCTTCATAGCTTAGAGAAAAAATCCGAATGGCCAACAACATGGATTCTAATGTCGTGCCTTACACACTCACTGAAGGTCAGTCCAACAACAGACCTCCCTTATTCAATGACAAGAACTACAACTACTGAAAGAAAAGAATGTAGATATTTGTACAATCTATTGAATACAATATTTGGAAGATAATCATGAATGGTCCTCAAGTTTCAACCAAGATAAATACAAAAGGAGTTGTGAACTTGTGATGAAGACAAGAAAAAAGTGGAGCTGCCACTAAAGCAATCTACATGATGTACTGCTCAATTAGTTTTGAGGAGTACCAGAAAGTATCAAGGTGCTAAACAGTAAAAGAGATTTGGGATAAACTCCAAGTCACTCATGAGGACACTGAACAAGTGAAGGAAATAAGAATTGACATGCTAGAAAAGAGTACGAGATGTTTGCTATGAAGGAAGGAGAAAAGATTGATGAAATCTTCGAGAGATTCTCGGTCGGGATGACTCACACCGAACAAGTGCTAGTGAGAAAAATATTGAAAAGCCTTACCAAAAAATGGAAAAACCAAAGCTACAGTCATTGTTGAGAGCAGTAACCTAAAACAAATGTCTTAGGATGAGTTGAGAAGAAAACTCCTTGCATATGAAATCACACATCTAAATCATGATACAAAAAAGAAAGGAGTGACCTTTGTTGAGTTTGAAAAACTAATATGATTATCAAATATTTTCATTATTAATTGGGTGTTTATTAAAATATTTCTAATTGTTTGTTTGATGAATTTGGTTTAGTGTGCAGGAAAATTAATTTTCATAATTGGCCCAAATTAAACAAGCCATATATCAAATTGGTTTAACATTAGTGACCGAAAAAACAAAGAAAACTCAAAATGGGCCAAACAAATGGAACCAAGTCCAATCAAAGAAAACAACCCAAGAGTCAAGAGTGATAATTCAAAAATAAAAGAAAAAGATGAAAATGACCCAAGGTCATCAAAGCATGCTTCGGTTACTACATCCCTTCGTAACTGGAACATGAAATTAAATTAACTTTAATTTCTTTGAAACTTCCACAGAAAGCTATTCTCTCTTCTCTCTCCTCTCTCTTGCTTCTGTCACATCACTCAAAGAATAAGAAAGAAGAAAAATGGAAGGCACAGAGGGAAGAAGATTTTTGCCATAGAAGGGAGGCCTATGAACAGAGGCTATAAGATCTTTGCCAAGAAAGGAAAAAAAAGGCTTCGATCAAGAAGCAAATCTATCTTGGTAAAGGCACAACAAAAAGTTTATTTCCTCTTTTGTGCTACAAAGAAGAGGAAAGTCTCAGAGTCTTTAGCTGGAAGAAGCAAAAATGGAAAACGTGAAGCCATCATGGGTCAGAAGCTTATCAACGATCAGAATAAAAAATTGGGGCCAAAGTCAAGATCAGTAGTCAAGATTGAAGAAGCCTGAAGAAAAAAGGATGAGAGAGAAGAGGTGAGCTTGCATGCATCAGCCTCAGTCCTCTCAATCTTCTCTGATGAAGCCGCTGCTACTCTGATGTTGGAGAAGAAGACGTTGCTGTGAGGGTAGAACTAGTCTCAACCTTGGAAGCTTCACCCCTCTATATTAAGGGTGAACGACTAAGGGTTGAGGTAAGGAGAGTAAGTGAAAAAGCACAGAGTTCTCATAGCTACCCTAAAGCTGTCTGAGTTCTTTTCCTTCAATGATGTTCATTTAGTTTATTTTTCTTAGTTTTGCCTGTCTGAGTCTCATGGTAAAAGACAAACATGGTGATGTTTATAAGAAAAAGCCAATGAGAGGTAAAAGACAGTGAAAAAAAATTAGAGAAAAAGCCATAAATGTCTCAAAATTTCTTTGTACATCTCTCTGTTGTGTGTCATGATCCTGTGAGAATTTTCTTGCAAGTTGGGTTAGCACTTTGCTATTGAAAACTTGGTTTGAGCCAGTCAAATTTAGATTGGGGTTAGAATCTGGATTTGTTCCAAATAGGATTGGGTAAATCCTAGGGAAGAATTGGTGTTTGTAATCTTGAAAAAGATAGTGAAATTCCATCATTGTTGTGATGGAGACTGGATGTAAGCTACATTGCACCTAGTAGCTGAACCAGGATATATCTGGTGTCATTTTTTCTTATCTGCTTTGTTTCTGTTTCTGTTACTCAGGAGACAAAATGAAAAATGTCTCTCAAATTGTTACGAGACAAAATTAAAAATGTCTCTCAACTTGTTACGAGACAAAAGTGAAAATATTTCTTGAAGTTAGTTGAAAAAGTAAAAGTAATATTCTGTGAAAAAGAAAGCTAAGATTCAACCCCCTCCCTCCCAAATTCTCTTAGCCACTGATTACCATCAACCTTAAAATCTACTGTTGAGTCATTGGAAGATGATTCTAATGATGATTTATCAGATGAAAAAATTGTATTTTTTGCTAGGAGGCTAAAGAGGCTCATGAGAAGTAAGGAAAGGAGCAAATGATCAAGCTTAAAGGGCCAAAAGAGAGACCTCAGCAAAATAATTTGTTATCACTGTAAGGAGGCCAGCTACTACAAGTATGACTATCACAAGTTCAAGAATGAAGACATAACTAGGAAGGACAAGAAAAAGGTTCTGATCGCATCTTGGGAGGACTTAAAGAACGACTCTGAAGAAGAAGAAGATTCTGAACATAAAGCTCATGCTTGCTTCATGGCTGACCGAAAACCAACTGATAAGGTAGATCATCCTATCCTAACTAATGATAAAATATGTCAAATAATTGATAAATTAATTGGACATAATAGAAATGGTTTGAATAGGTGTCATGAACTTGAAGCTAATATTGATTCTTTAAAAGTTGAAAATGCATACCTCAAAGAAAAATTAAGTGAAGCAAAAAACTCAATGAATTTACTTGAAGAAAATAAGTGGCTTAAAACTGAAATTGAAAAACTTAAAGGAAAGAATTCGGTTATTGATTTATGGGACCAAATTGATGAAAATGAGAGGTTGCACAAAGTGATTAGAGGTTTAAATTAAGACATAGCTAAATTTGCTCAAAGTTTTGAAAACTTAGATAAATTACTAACTAGTCAAAGACCTTTGTTTGATAACTCTGGGTTGGGGTATGTTGATAAACATGAAACTATTTTTCAAAAATCAAATCTTAAAAAATGAAGCCTCAATTTCCAAAAATAAAAGATTTCAAAACTCACATCATTTTAAAAATTCAACAAAGAAAAATCATTGTCAAACTTGTAAGAAATATGGACAATTGGACATTCATCTCAACAATATTTCTTTTTTAAAAGAAAAGTTGGAAACAAGGTGTATAAGGTTGTTAGGAACTTCACTTCTCTTAGGCAACTAAGATGGTTTAACATCAAAGGATCCAAATTGATTTGGATACCTAAGATCACTTAAAGTGTTGTGCAGATTTATCTTGCATCCAAGAAGAAGAAGAACATGTGGTACTTGAATAGTAGATGCTCAAGGTACATGACCAAAAAGACTATATTTTTCATCAAACTAGATAAGTATGTGGAGGTTTTGTGACTTTCGGTAATAATGACAAAAGAAAAATCACAGTCGTAGGTAAAGTGGGTAAGAATTTCTCTACATTCATTGATAATGTACTTTTGGTTGATAGTTTGAAGTATAATCTTCTAAGTATTAGTCAACTTTGTGATTTGGGATATTGGGTTACTTTCAAAAAGTTGGAATGCTTAGTTGTTGATGAAAAATCTAGTGATATTTTGTTTGTTGTAAGAAGGCGTAATAATATGTATGATCTTATTTTGGAGGAACTAAAAGAATAAAATGTAGCTTGTTTTACATCCATGAAATCCAAAAAGTGGTTATGGCATAAGAGATTGAGACATACTAGCATGTTTAAAATTTATAAACTTGTTAAAAAAAATTAGTTAAAGGTCTTCCTAAAATTCAACTTGACAAAGACATTACTTGTGATGCTTGTCAAATGGGTAAATAAACTAAAACTTCTTTTAAATCCAAGAAAGATGTTTCAACTAAGAGATCATTGGAATTGTTACATGTAAGATCCATAACTTTTGAAAAGTCTTATTATGATCAAGTCTCAAATCATATGGTTATTTATAGCCTTAATTTCAGAAATTATTTTATTTATAGTCTTATTATGATTATTATCCAATTTTATAATTATTGGATTATTTTCTATATTTGAATTATAAAGTTGGTAGTCGTGAAATAATAAGGATTTTATATGTTTTGGACTAAGTAACTAATATTTTAAATATTAGTACTGCTATTTTGGAAAATAAAGAAATTAAGTATATTATTTCTAATTTTGAATTTGGATATTTTATTGAAAATAATTTGTAAAATTAATGAGCAAATAGTATTTTCTATATACAATTAGTGTTGGGTTTAATTTGGGTTTCAATTACTACATATTTCCAATTTTTTTGAAATTACCAAAGTACCCTTAACCCTAATTTTTGAAATGAAACCCTAACCCTAAAAACCCTAACCCGACCCGGTTTCCCCATAGCTGCTGTAGCCTTCCCTTCCAACAGCAGCGGCAATACACGCAGTTTCCTTTAATTTCCATGAAAGAGAAAAACTGAGGCAGAGAGGGAGATGGAGACTGAGTTGCGACAGAGGAGAGGCGGAAGAAAGCTCATCGCGTTGCCGTCGCCTCGCCGCCGTGCCACCGTGCCGTTGTCGTCGCTGGAGAAGCTTCGCGCACTGCCGTCACTCCCTGGCGCCACTGCAGAAGCCGCCCTCGCCGATGCCATGAACAGTGGAAGAAGGAAGGAGGAGGGGAGCTCGTCCTCGCCGATCTGCTGCCGTCGGGGTCACCGCGTCGTCGTCCTTGCTAGCTCCGAACGAGAAGCACGATGGAGCTCCGTTTCTGCTTCCCTGGTCTGTCGTGAGTGAGCAACGTTGGGAGAGAGGGAGCCGCTGCCGAGCTCATTCCTTCGCCGCCCAGCCGTGTCCAGTCCACCGCCGGTTGTTGCTGCCATCGTCAACAATGGAGGAGAGGGAAAAAGTCAGATGCGCAGAGGAGGGAAAGCAGGATCTGAGGCTGAGCTGGGGTTCAACCACCGTGCCCAGCCGTGCTCGCGTCACCTCCGCCGGAGCTGCCGCTGTCAGAAAGGGGTTTCGACCGCCGCAGGTGTCGTTGCCGGAAAAGAGAGCTGCGTCTCTATGATTCTGACCGCCGGGAGTGGTTTTGTGACTTCCGGGAGCACCGCCGAAGCTTCTGGCTGCTTTTGCCGTCGTCGGAAAATTCTATCAGTAAGGGTTTTACGTTGGTTCTCCTTTCGTTGAGTTTCTGGGAACCTCATTGTCACTGTATATGGTTCAGGTCATCGCTGCCGCTTGAGGGGGCTGCCGGGCTGCCACTGAACCAGTTCAGAGACCGCCGCTGCTCCGGTTCAGCCGTTCCTTCTTTGTTTAGTGAGCGTTTTCGATTTGAAAGCTCTCTAGTTATTATTCTGTCATCATACACTAAGGTTTTGCGGCATCAATTGCTATAAGATTGAGTTCGGTTGTTGTATGTTGCGATTAGAGTTGTTGAGACTATTGCGAAAGTGGCTTGGAGCTGAGGTTTTGGTTGTCATCAGTTCGATTTGAGGCGGAAAAGACGATGAGTTATTTGGGTTATGGAATTGCGTTTTGAGGTAGGGGCGCTTTCCAAAAACTATGTTTTATGTATTGGAATTATTACATATGGATACTACTGATGTGAGATATTGTGTATTTGGTGATTGTATCTGCCTTATGTATTATTTGATTGACTCGAATGATTATGGATGTTGATTTGGCTGAATTGTTGTGCGGCTTGTGAAATGTAATGTTTTGAAGTTGATTCTTTAGAGATTTGAAATCTGAGTTTAATCCGCTGAGGATTGATTTGGTTTGAGTTAATTGTTTTGATGATTTGAAAAGTCGAATGCACTTTCGAATTCAGCCTGGCTTACTTTAATTGACTTGGTTTTGGACAAATGATTTGTTATTGAACCGTTTCTTTAAAGCTTTAGAAATGAGTTAAATCGGTTGATATTGATTTGATTTTAAAACGGTTTTTTTGAGATATGCCAATGAGGCGACTGTTGGATTTAGCTTGATTTTGAATTGATTTTTGGATTCTGGACTGTTGAAAGGGATTGAGGAACGGTTTAGTTGGGACCCGAACCGGGTGGCAAAGTCCAAGTTTTAGGGGAGATGCTGCCGAAATTTCTATAAAATCCGAGGCTTTATTTGAAATATTATTTGGGAAATTTTGAGTTTAATGCCTTTCCTATTTACTCGGAGGATTGTGAATTTAGGGCTTCTCTTATTATCTTTGCTTAGAACGATTATGAAAGCGATGAAGCTATGCTTTGAAAGAATTATTGAAAAAAGAGAATCATGATTTCTCCTTGTTTTCTAAGAAGAATAGTATGTTTTTGGGTACAAGTTATTCGGAAGAGAATTTTTCCTTGGGGCTGTTTTAAAAGGTAAAATGGATTTATGTTTTTCTCTATTAAACATAAAGAGTGTCCATTGGAAGAGTTTTTGTGATTTTAAAAGGAATTGGATTTCGACTGATGAACCTCATTATTTTGACGTTTTGAATAAGATTCAGAGTACCCTTTGAACTCTAGTTTAACACAACAAAAAATGATTCTCTTAGCAGTTTGAAACGCTTCAGATTTAATTATGGAATTGAAGCCGGTTTTGTTTAAGTAAAGGAAATTGCTTTGAAAAGAGTAATTGATTACATGACTCGGATTGGCTTAGATCCTGTTTTATTACTCAATTCGGAAAGTCAATGTTTTAATGATTTTAAATGAATTTGGCGAACTGAGTTTTATTATTCTCCCCTAAAGACTTGGGACTCTCCTGAGAAACTTTTGTTATAAAATCCCATTGATGGATGTGTGATTTTGAATACTTTGAAATAAATCCTTAACTTGTCATGGTTTTGGAAGTTTTGGAAAGATAATGCCGAGAGTGGCTTTGTTTTAAAAACGGAACTCACTTTGAGTAAATTTGGCCTATGAGCCTGAGGTGATTTGAGAAATGAGATCTTTAAAGCCAATGCTGAAAAGAGTTGAAATTTGATTTCAAAGTGAAATGGCTTGAGAAAAGTGATTTATGGCTTAAATGCCGGTTTAATGAATTTGATGATGTTGAATGGTGGAAGTGCTGTTTTGTTATGGGCCGGAATGGCTATCTATGAATTATGAATTTAAGCCGGATGGCTGAGATGGATGTTGATCCATGGTTGGAACTGAATGAATATATGCTTGAGATACCTGGGTAGTAGCAAGGGTTGTGGTTTGTCCCACTTGCTCCAGGTCAGAGACTGTGACGCCTGGGTAGTAGCGGTAGTAGTCGTGATTCTACTCGCTCCAGGTTGAGCTTTTAAACACCCGCCTGGGTAGTAGCCGCAGTAGTGGTTATTCCACTGGCTCTGGGTTGAGCGGGTAGCAGCAAGGGGGTTGTAGCTCAAACTTACTTGCTCCGCGATGGGTGTTTCTGTCTATAGTTAGCTACCAGGACGTGTCGGGTTGGCTATATAACCGACAGATGATATCATCAGCCACTAGGGGCAGGCATGCATCATATGCATCTATTTGACATTGTTTGGGTGTGCATATTGTACGTGGTTTGCCTTTGTGATTAACTGCTAATTGTTCTACTTGCTGTAACTATTTGTTTGTGCTTGAACTTCCTATTTTTGTTTGCATCTGGGACTCTGTTGGATTGTGGTGATTGGTTGATGGTTGGATTGTTTGGGTCTAGGGCCGTGGTTGGAATGAGATGAATCGATGGTTGATTTCGGTTTTGTGTTTCTAGTTGGGAATAAAATATGAAAGGCTACTTTGGTTCAGTATAGATAAACCATTTTGAAAGGCTTTGATGTTTTGAGAATTGAACGGTTCCTCTTTCAGAAAAGATTTCCGACTTTACTTTTATTGTAAACTGTTATTTTTGAAAAAAGGCATAAGTCGGTTATGAATCACTGGTGCGGTTTATCTTCATGTATCCTATTACAGTAATTCCCAAAAACCCTCTATTGAGAACCCTTTCGAGGATGATGTTCTCACCCCCTACATTTTTCCCCTTTTAGGATATGGGCGCTGAAGTCACGAAGAGTTTATTTAATTGTTGTTGTGATGCTTTGTATTGTTTTAGTTATGTTTTATTGTACCCTCGCCTTTATCTTGATATATTCTGTAAGAGGGATATGAATTGTATTGGATAATGCTTGTAATATTATTTATATGTATATGTATATATATATGGATGTACTCTTTATGAGTTTTTATAAGTTGTATGATATCTATGGATGTACGTTATCGAATGAAGTATCTTGGGAGCGATATTGCGGTAAAAAGTTTTAAACAGGCTCATATTTTAGTATTAAATAGTATAAGTGTCGTCGTAATGTCCGATCTATCAGAGTTGCGCAGCCGGTAGCGTGAGCTTTGGTAGTTAGGGTATTACATTACATATTGATCTTTTTGGTCCTACTATAACTCAAAGTCTAGGAGAAAAATACTATGGCTTGGTTGTGGTTGATGATTATACTAGATTTGGTTGGGTTCTATTCCTTGCTCATAAGAATGATACGTTTTCAGCATTCTCTATTTTTATACAAAAAGATTTAAAATGAAAAAATTTAAAAAATGTTTCCATAAGAAGTAATCATAGAAAAGAATTTGAAAATTAAGATTTTAAATCATTTTGTGATGAATTTGGTATATCTCATAATTTCTCTTATCTTAGAACACCTCAACAAAATAGAATTGTTGAAAGGAGAAATAGAAGACTTTAAAAAATGGCTTGAGCCATGCTGTGTGAAAATGGTGTACCCAAATTTCTTTAGGTTGAAGCTGTGAACACAGCTTGCTATATTTCGAATTGAACCATCATTCAAAAATTTTTAAAGAAAATACCAAGAAAGGAACTCCTCCTAACCTCAAGCACTTTCATGTCTTTGGAGGTAAGTATTTTATTTTAAATACAAAGGATAATCTTGAAAATTTTGATCCAAAATTATATGAGTATACGTTTGTAGGATACTCAACCACTAACAAAACTTATAAAGTTTACCTCAAGAACATAGGATCATTGAAGAGACCATATATGTTATCTTTTGTAAATCTAACTCAATTTCTAGTGTCGTCGAAAAAAATGATGTAGGGAATCAAGCTGAACAACACTCAAGTGAAGTCCAAGATCAAGCCAAATTAGATTTTCTATTGGAAACAACTGCATCTGATTCTGCAGATCAAAATACAGGAGACAAATCTGTTTTATCTCCTAACAAAGCTAAGAGTTCTAGGAATCTCAACAGTACAGAGCCAAACCATAACAGATCTGTTCTTACATCACCCGAGCCCAGAGAATGAAAATTCTTGAAGAACTATCCACAAGAATTTATAATTGGAGATCCATCTCAAGGAGTTACCACAAGATTATCAAATAGAAGAAGAATGGAACAAAATGATCTTACTCTCATCTCTTAAATAGAACCTCAAAATGTGAAAGAGGCTCTTGATAATCTATCATGAGTCAAGACAATGAAAGACGAACTGATCTAATTTGTGAAAAATGAAGTTTGAACATTGGTACCAAACTCAAATGGGAAGAAGGTGACGGGTACCAAATGAATCTTTCGAAACAAATTGGATGAGTATGGTAACATTGCAAGAAACAAGGCAAGACTAGTGGTTCAAGAGTATAATCAAGAAGAGGGCATTGACAACTTTGATAAAATCTTTTACTCCAATTGTAAGAATGGAAGCAATAAGATTGTTACTTGCCTATGCCGCTCACAAAGGGTTCAAACTTTTTCAAATGGATGTCAAATGTGTCTTTTTAAATGATATTATTGATAGAGAGGTATACGTGGCACAACCTCCCGATTTTGAATACAAAAATTTTTCAAACCATTTTTTAAACTTTCAAAAGTTCTTTATGGTTTGAGACAAGCTCCTAGAGCTTGGTATGAAAGACTTAACTCTTTCTTATTGAAAAATAATTTTTAAAGGGGGTACCATAGATACAACTCTTTTTATTAAAGAATCTATTGATATTTTCATTTTTGTTCAAATTTATGTGAATAATATAGTGTTTGGATCGGCTAATGAAGTCTTGTGTGCTAATTTTGAAAACTTAATAACTAGTGAGTTTGATATGAGTATGATAGGAGATCTCACATTCTTTCTAGGACTCCAAATCAAAAAATTCCTAGCGAAATTTTTGTGCACCAGGGTAAATATACCAAAGAATTGGTAACAAAATTTGGTTTAGAAAATTTCAAACTAATGAGTACACCAATGCATCTAAACTCTAAACTTGAAAAGGATAAAAATGAAAAAGATGTGAATGAAACAAGAAATAGAGGAACGATTGGATCTCTCATGTATCTAACTTCCTCTAGACCAGACATAGTTCAAAGTGTTGGAATGTGTTTTAGATTTCAATCATACCCAAAAAAAATTCATCTTTTGACTGTCAAAAGAATCATTAGATATGTAAATGGCATTTCTGATTTTGGTCTTTGGTATCCTAAATCTGATGAGTTCTATATAGTGGGATATTGTAGTGCAGATTTTGCTAGTGATCGAGTTGATAGAAGAAGCACTTCAGGAATTTATTGCTTCCTTGGACAGTCACTAAATGTGTGGTCAAGAAAAAAGCAAGCTATTGTTGCTCTGTCCATAGCCGAGGCTAAATACATAGCCGCTTCATCTTGTTGTTCTTAATTAGTGTGGCTTAAAACCCAACTTGCAGATTACAAATTGCAAGTCAATAGTATTTTCTTAAGGTGTGATAATACAAGTGCAATAAACATTTCTAAAAATATTGTTCTACACTCTAGAACCAAGTACATTGAATTTAGATTTTACTCTATTAGAGAACATATACAAAAGAGAACTATTGACATTCAATTTATAAAATCTGAAGATCAACTTACTGATATATTTGCAAAACTACTGTCTGAAGACAGATTTTTGCAAGTTGAGAACTACTTTGGGTATTTTTTGTGCTGAATCAATAAATTAATTTGATGATATTATTTTTTGGTTGATTTTGTCTCTCAAGTCGACATGAGATAAAATTGAACAGATAATGAATTCTTCTAGGTTCTCTAGATATAAGGCTAAATGTTGGCACTTTTGACTACATTTGGGTCAAAATTGAGTTTTTGGTGACCCATTGTATTTTCTTAAAATCACCATTAGATCCAAAAGGAGAAGTTCTATTTTATGATGTAGGCTTCATTAGATTCTTAATCATAAAGTCAAAATACTTTTTCTTAGAATTTTTTATTAAGTTAAATCAAGTTCAGATTTCAAAAATTTTTCTTTAATTTGTCTTTTCAATGCTTGCTTGCATATTTTAAAAAAAAAATATTTTTTAAATATTTTTAAATATTCTTTTATTTTCAAAATTTAAGCATTTATAGCAGTTATCAAAAGAAAAATCGTTCATCTTCTCTCGCAATCTCCGTTAATTCTCAAAACTGTATTCATTGTTCTTTCATAAAGATGAGAAAGAAGGTGGCTACACGAAGAAGCACAGGCTCTTATCGTGCTCCCAGAAATTCTCCACCAAAAAAGCAAGCTCATACCCACATCTACATACATTCCCATTCTTCTTCACACTTCTCTCCAATTCTAGAAACCATGGCGGGAACCAAGACTACTTCTCGACGTTTATCTACAGCACCACCAGAGGCTAGAACTTCTAGGGCAAACGCAGCAAAGAGGAAGAAACCCATAACTAAAGAAGAACCTCCAATGTCTTCACTTCTTCGTTCATCATCTCGTCCTCAAGAATGTTCTGCACCTTCCAGTCACCCTTCCAAAGGTAAGCAAAAACCTTTTCTCAATTCTGTAAAAGAATTTGCAAATTCTGATCCTGTAGGTTTCAAATTCCATTTCGGTGGCCTTCCACATTCTCACTATGATCCTCTATGTTTATCATCTAGTATAAACTTTAAATTTCATAGAGCTATTGCTTTTAAAAGACCTTTGTGCTCCATATATGTGGCTGATTAAGATTAATTTTGTTGAAAACATTGTTTACTTGGATTGGGAAAGACTTTTCGAAGTTAGAAAACTAGTTTACCCTAATTTAGTTAGAGAATTTTATGCCAATATATACTATCATGAAGAATCTGTTCACTCATATGTTAAAGGTCATGAAATTTATTTAAATAAAGAATTCATTGGTGAAGCCCTAGATTATTATGATGTTGGCGTCAATACCTATATCATTGGAAAGTGGGACAATGATATGGGTATATCACACAAGGATGTTTTGACCAATATTTGTGAGAACATTTCTCTCATGGATGGTGTTACTCCTAACCACCAATCCCTAGGTCCTGTCAAAGCCCAGTTACATTGCATCATTACTCACATTCTCTTGTCTCAAAGCGGTTCATATCAATGATTTACTCTCTGTAATACCTTGGTTCTCTATGCCATTATTAATAGTTAAAATTTATTTTGCATATCTTATGATGTGTCATATGTATGAGTATATCAAAAGTGATAAAAATATTTCTCTACCATATGATATGTTTTAACTTATTTTTTTGAGCACTTTGATATTGATTTGAACAATGAGATATAAGAGAATAGAATTTTATCTCTAAAAGACGGTGGTGCAGTCAAACAAACAAAAAAAGGACTAAAGTTGCCAGAGATACGGTTCTAGAAAAAGAAGAAGATGAAAGTATCCCTCCTCCATGTGCTGCTAGTACATCAACTTCCCACAAGTACTTGATTAACAGTATTGTCAAAGATGTGTTGCAAGAATTTGTAAACTTTACCAAGCACATGATCAACTCTAGTCAACAAGTTAGGAGACTTGCAATTCAAAATAAAAATTCATTGAAAAAGTCTCAAAACAAAGTTGAAGTACTCCTAAAGTGTCTTGAATCCTTGAAAGATGATCAAATAATGTTCAAACGTGAAAAAGAAGATATTTTAAAAATTGAGGATGAGGAATCTGATGTCTAGCTCCTTATTGATATTGTTGCTCATGAAAAAACTGTTATCTACTGTTTAATTTATGTTATTTTTTGGATGACTATAATAGTTAGTTATAGGCAGTTTACCCTAAACTGTTTGAATTATTAATTTGTATTTAGACACTTAACATATTTGTGCAGGTGATACTAACTCTCCTTTATGATAAAAGGGGAAATGAGTATAATGAAAAATAAATTGTTAGGTTGTTTCAGTTGATAATATTAATTAATTGATGGTGTTTGAAATGTTGATATTGATATTGCTACTTATTGATGCAAAGTGCGTATGAAACCTGCATTGTTAAGTTAGCTGGTGTTGCTGTAATAATTTTGTTTGGTGTAGCAAATATTGTTTAAATTGCTTGCAACTCTGATTTTAAAATTATTTTTTATTAAAATTGTTTTTGATTAATAGTATGAATGATATTTTCTACTTGTATGATTAGTGCTGAATAATAATTTATTGATAATACTTTTTCACTTGATTTGAGTGGTATATAAGATTGGATGTTTGGCATGATTCTTGTATAAATTTCATTGATTATAGGTTGAGAAAATGCTAATATTTAGAGGGAGTCAAGTGAATAAAAAAATTAATTCAAAGATTAAATTATCAAAGAAAGTTCACTAAAATTCTTTTTATTTTTTATTTAAAATTTGTTATAATATTTGTCATAAAAAAGGAGATTATTGAGTTTAAAAAAATAATAAATTAATTGATAATAACTAAATATTATTATTCAGTTAAAATTCAATTATGTGTGTGATGTTAAGATAAGTATATGATGTGGATGACCATTAATATGGGCGGCTCAGTTTTTTCATATTGAAAGAAGCAAGTTACAGACAAAACAATATTTATGAAGTTTGAAAAGTGAAACCTTGTATGCCTATAAAAGCATGTACGAGGTAAAAGGAATACACTACTACAATCAATAACAAATACTATTCTCTCTGTTTCTATACACAACAATAAACAATCAATAACAATTCTCTCTCTATTTATATGGTCTATGTACAAATCTCTTCATCTCTTTCTTCCTTTCATATGATAATACATATATATAAGTATATATGAATAATCTCTTTTATATTGAGATTGTAATTATGGTTAATATTATTATCTAATTATATTTTTTATTTTATATTTGTTACCTCTTCCTTATTTATTAATTTAGTTATTTTACAACATGTTATCAGCACGAAGCTCTAACGAAGTTTTAGGAAGACTTCAGGTAACAAATTTTATTTTGTCGAAACTCTTTCATCTTGAATATAATGCTCTTGATATATATGAAAATAATTATTTATCATGGATACTAGATGATGAAATCCATCTTGATTCAATGAATCTTGGAAATACCATTGAGGCTGAAAATAATACATTTCAAAAGGATAAAGCCAAAGCCATAATTTTTCTTCATCATCTTGACGTATGATTGAAAATGAATATCCCACATTAAAAGATTCTGCAAATCTGTGGAAAGACCTTGAAGAAAGGTACAATCATCAAAAGACGGTGATACTTCCTCAAGCCCGATATGTTAGAGAAAATTTTCTCGACCTTCCATGTCTCGAATGTGCTCCTGCAGCAGCAGTATCGAGAAAAAGAATTTAAAAATATTTTGAGTTAATCTTGCTTTCTTGTTGTTGAACGCAACAATGAGTTACTTTTGAGAAATTATGAAGCGTGCCCAACTGGTGTCGCCCCATTTCCTGAAGTAAATGCGGTAAATCGTTACCCCAGAAGAGGTAAATGGCAAAGTTTTAGTAGCGAGAAAAATTATGGAAGGAAAATGAATTATGTTCACAATGGATCTCACCAGAAGTGTGATAAAGAAAAAAATAATGGGCAAAGTAAACCAATTGAGGATAAATACTTCCGTTGTGGTGGAAAGGGCCATTGGTCATGTACCTGTCGTATCCCAAGGTACCTAGTTGATCTTTATCAAGCATCCTTGAAAAAGGATGACAAAGGAAAGGAAACAAATTTTGTTTCTAATGATAAAAATTTCACCACTCATTATGATGTATCTAATTTCTTTAAGGATTCTGAAGGAAATATTGGCTATTTGATTAATCATGGAATTGTTTGATATATGTATCTAACTTCTACTCATTTTATTATTATTATCATTTGTTTTTGAAGAAAAATGGCAAGGACATATTCTGAAGATATTTGCCTTGCGGATAGTGCAAGTTCGCACACTATTCTTAAAAGTAATATATATTTTACCCATCTTGTGCCAAAAGAAGAAAACGTTAATACTATTATTGGCTCAGGCAATGTGATAGAAGGCTCCGAAAGAGCTATAATTTTGTTTCCTGGAGGAACAAAATTTATAATAAATAATACACTATTGTCTACCAAGTCTCGAAGAAACTTGTTGAGTTTTAAAGATATTCGCTTAAATGGATATCATATTGAGACTATGAATGAGGGAAATCATGAGTACTTATAGATCACAACTCATGATTCAAATAAGAAAGTTATATTAGAAAAGTTGCTCTCACTTTCATCTGGGTTATATTATACCAAGATTAGTGCAATTGAATCACTTGCCATTGTAAACCAAAAGTTTACTAGCCCAAATAAATTCATAACTTGGCATAATAGATTGGGTCATCCGGGAACAACCATGATGAGGAGAATTATTGAAAACTCTCATGGACATTCACTAAAGAACCATAAGATTCTTAAAACTAGTGAATTTTGTTATGCTGCATGTTCTCATGGAAAGTTAACTTTAAGGCCATCACCAGTAAAGATTAGATTTGAGTCCCCTGGATTCCTAGAAAGGATTCAAGGTGATATATGTGGACCTATTCATCCACCATGTGGATCTTTTAGATATTTTATGGTCCTAATAGACACATCTTCGAGATGGTCACATGTGTGCTTATTATCTTCTCGCAACTTGGCGTTTGCGAGATTACTGGCTCAAATTATTCGATTAAAAGCATAATTTCCAGAAAATCCAATTAAAGCAATTCGTCTTGATAATGCTGGTGAATTTACTTCCCAAGCTTTTTATGCTTATTGTATGGCTAATGGAATAAGTGTTGAACATCTAGTAGCTTATGTTCACACACAAAATGGGTTAGCAGAATCACTTATTAAACGTCTCCAATTGATTGCTAGACCTTTACTTATGAGAACAAATCTCCCAACCTCGGTTTGGGGGCATGCTATTTTACATGCCGCAGCACTTATTCGTTTGAGGCCAACGAGTTACCATCAATTCTCTCCTATGCAATTACCTTTTGGCCAGCAGCCAAATATTTTCCATTTAAGAATATTTGGGTGTGCGATATATGTTCCCATTGCACCACCTAATCGCATCAAAATGTGACCCCAAAGAAAATTGGGGATATATGTTGGATATGATTCTCCCTCTATAGTGAGGTATCTTGAAATACAAACTGGAGATGTATTTAAAGCCCGGTTTGCGGATTGTCATTTTGATGAATCAAAATTTCCAACATTAGGGGGAGAGAATAAGATTCCTGAAAAGAAACTTAATTGGAATGCATCATCGTTGATGCATTTAGATCCTCGATCAGGGCAATATGAACTAGAAGTTCAGAAGATTATACATTTGCAAAGAATAGCAAATGAATTGCCTGATGCATTTTTCGATACAAAGAGGATAACTAAATCTTATATACCAGCGGAAAATGTCCCAATTCGAATTGATATCCCAGTTGGACAAATTGCCACCGAAGCAAATACACGCCAGAAGCGTGGCAGGCCTGTTGGAAAATGCATTTAATGGATGTGGTAACAGCCTATTTGTACGGCTCATTAGATCGGGATATCTATATGAAAGTCCCTGAAGGACTAAAGATATCTAAACCATCCAGTGAATATTCACAATGGTTATACTCAGTTAAATTACAAAGATCTTTATATGGTCTAAAGCAATTTGAACGAATGTGGTATAATCGTCTTACTGAGTATCTGGCCAAAAACGGATTCAAGAATGATGATATCTGTCCATGTGTTTTCATAAAGAAAACTACATCTGGATTCATTATAATTGCTGTGTATGTTGATGATTTAAATATCATGGGGACTCCTGAAGAGATTCCAATAATTATAAAAACTCTGAAAGAAGAGTTTGAGATGAAAGATCTTGGAAGGACTAAATTTTGTCTCGGCCTGCAGATCGAGCATACAAAAAATGGGATCTTTATTCATCAAGCGACATACACAGAGAAAATCTTGAAAAGATTTTATATGGATAAGTCACATCCTTTGTGTACCCCAATGATCGTAAGATCTTTGGATGTGAAAAAGGATCAATTTCGTCCTAAAGAAGAAAATGAAGATATCCTTGGTCCTGAAGTACCATATCTTAGTGCCATTAGAACACTAATGTATTTTGCTAATAATACGCGACCTGACATATCATTCGTGGTGAATTTACTAGCAAGATATAGTTCCTCTCCAACCAGAAGACATTGGAGTGGAATCAAACAGATCTTTCGATATTTTCATGGAATGGTTGATATGGGATTGTTTTATCCCTATGGATCCAAGTCACAACTAGTTGGCTATGCAGATGCCGGATACTTGTCTGATCCACATAAAAGGAGATCTCAAACAGGATACCTGTTTACATATGGTGGTACAGCTATATCATGGAGGTCCACGAAACAGACGATAGCAGCAACCTCCTCTAATCATGCTGAAATACTAGCAATTCATGAAGCTAGTCGCGAGTGTTTTTGGCTGAGGAGTCTGATTCAATATACTCTGTTATCATGTGGACTGACTGATCATAAGATGGCTCCAACTCTCTTGTTTTGAAGATAATACAGCATGTATTGCTCAACTTAAAGGCGGATATATCAAAGGTGATAGAACAAATCATATTTTTCCCAAATTCTTCTTCACTCATGATCTTCAAAATCAAGGGACAATTAATGTCCAACAGATCCGTTCAAGTGATAATTTGGCAGATTTATTTACAAAGTCACTCCTAAAATCTTCCTTTGAAATATTGGTACATGAGATTGGGATGCGCCGATTTCGAGACATTAAATGATGTTGGCAAGAGGGGGAGACTGTACTCTTTTTTCCTTGGTCAGATTTTTTTTCATTGGGTTTTTCTTGACAATGTTTTTAATAAGGCAGTCTCCGTCACAAAGGATATTGTACTCTTTTTACTTCACTAAGGTTTTTTCCCATTGGGTTTTTCTTTAGTAAGGTTTTAACGAGGCAATAATCCTAAATGGTCATCCAAGGGGGAGTGTCAAGATAAGTATATGATGTGGATGACCATTAATATGGGCGGCTCAGTTTTTCCATATTGAAAGAAGCAAGTTACAGACAAAATAATATTTATGAAGTTTGAAAAGTGAAACCTTGTATGCCTATAAAAGCATGTACGAGGTAAAAAGAATACACTACTACAATCAATAACAAATATTATTCTCTCTCTTTCTATACACAGCAATAAACAATCAATAACAATTTTCTCTCTATTTATATGGTCTATATACAAATCTCTTCATCTCTTTCTTCCTTTCGTATGATAATACATATATATAACTATATATGAATAATCTCTTTTATATTGAGATTGTAATTATGGTTAATATTATTATCTAACTATATTTTTTTATTTTATATTTGTTATCTCTTTCTTATTTATTTATTTAGTTATTTTACAACATGTGATAGTTAGTTATTTATGTAAAAATTAATAGAAAGTAAAACGGGTTCAATAACAAACTTTAGGCCCATAAACTTCAAGAAAATAATTGCTGGTCATACCAACACTTTCCCATCAGAATAAAAGACAAGTTTAAGGTCAAATTGATGATCATAGCTCAAGATCATATCACTCTCAAAGTCCAAGAAAATTATTGCTAACTAAGAAATAAAATGTTATTTTCATCTGAACCAAGTCATACTCACCGAACTTGTTCTCTCTTTTCTTTCTTCTGTCCTCTCTCCCACCAACCTGAAGCATACTAAAAGAAAAGAAAGAAAAAAAAAGTCTGATTAGGAATTAAATCAAAGAGCAAAAAGGTGGATTACCAAATTTAAGCAAATCAAAATCTAGGGTTCAAAAGTTAAAATTAAATTAGGAGGTAAATTAAAAAATCTTTTTTATTTTGGTATTTTATTGATAACCTCTTAAAGATGCTATTCTCCCTCAAGTATCGAACTGAAAAATTGAAGAAAGAATAGGTTATGAAGTTCTGTTATATATCAAGGGCCAAAAATCAAATTTGGAGTCAAAGTTTTAATATACGATTGAAATTCTTGAAGAAGATTGAAAAATGATGAAAGAAAAAGCAAGATTTGTTTGCATATTTGCTACTGTGACATTGGAGAAGAAGGAAGTTAACCGTGAGTGGATTAATAATAACTAGTTTCCTGCAATGAATGAATGAATAGTAGGGAGTAAGTTAATTCTTTAAAACACTTATATGTATAGTATATAATAGTATGAAGAACATGTTTAGGTAGCTAGGTATATCGGACTGTTTTTAACGATTGCTAAAATTTACATTGTGTTAGGTATACTGGGTGATTCAGATGTTCCTTTTAAGGTATGAACTAACAAGAACTCATAATGTTGATATATGGAAATGGAGATTGTTTTGATTAATAAGATGATTATCCTCTCTATAGATTTCAAGCATAGTGGACATTGTAAGAGATAATAAGGATGGAAAATATTTGTATTGTTTATTGTGCTTTTGAATGCTAAGCTGTTCTAAGCTTCAATCAACCTGTTCTCATGCTAAGCTCTGTTATTATTCTTATCCTCTGAACAAGCAATTTCTTAGATTTCTAAAGAAAAATCTATAATCGACCACCTTAACTTATTAACTATTATTGAAACAGGGTGGCTAAAAAGAAAATTTTCAAATGAGATGTCTAATAAGGGCGGTTACAATGTAAACTCATTACAAATCTTTAACACATTGTTTATTCTTATTTGTGAAAATTTAATTTCAATTTCTTGTTCTAATAAGGAATGTAGTTAAGTAATAAATGTTTTCATATCATCATATATAGTATTGGTCTCTGTAGAGATTATTATATTTCAAAGACAGATCCGCAACATCGGAATTCTCCGTTATCTGCGAATATTAAAAGGAATGAAGGTGAGTAAATCATGCATAAAAAATTAATTAAAGGTTGAACAAGTAATAACAATTGCTTAAACGTAATAAAATTAAAAATATGTAATAAAAATAAATAAAATTATAATTAAATTATTTTATTTTTTGAAATTTAAACCAAAGCGAGTCATTAAATCAAGAGTAAGGCTAGGTAATATGGAAGACGAAAACGAAACTGAGAGCGAAAAGGATCAGAAGAAGGATCGACGCTTTAGAATTAGGCAATATGGCAATTTCAGAGGATACTATAAGAAACGAGTATTCCTCCATTTTCTTTGTTTTTGCTTTCTTCTTTTCATTACTGTCAGCTAAAAAGATTCAAACTTTACAATGCCCATTTGGTTTTGATGATTCCAGAATGCAGGGACTCCTGACAAGGATTCTCGTTTAGAATTCTTGAGAAAGGAATGGTTTGAAGACAAGGAGTGTCTTGATATTGGTTCCAACGATGGCACATTAATTATCTCCATTGGTATTTTCATTGGCCCTCCAAAGATTCAATCTTTCCTTACTCATACTATCGGAATCTTTGAAATTTATGTTTTCTTGGTGTGCAAGTTAACTGATGAAAAAATGGCACTGGGTTTATTAGATTGTTCTTCTGCTAGCTGTTATTTCTAGGTGCTGATTCTTTGTTCTTTTCCGCAGCGAAAATGTTCCGGTGCGAGAGTATTCTTGCAATTGACATTGATCCTGGTATGATCAGTTCTTGCTTGGAAGTTAATTAGAATAGAAAAGTGTGATTGATTGTTGTTGTGGGCAATTTGCAGAACTTGTTGAGAGAGCAAATAAGAAATTGAGAAAAGCTGCTGAAAGTGAAATGCAAATTGGTGAGTCCTCCAAGAATCTGAATGATGTGGTCACATTCAAACAAGAGAATTTTGTGGAGAGCCAGCATCCAGAACTCTATCATACTGTTACTTGGTAAACTTTTATTTCGTATCATACATTATTATCTCCAAATTCTTGGATTACATGAAATTAAATATATTTCACCTTGTGCAATAATGCAGTTTTAGTGTAACTCAATGGATACATTTGAATTATGGAGACCGAGGGTTAATCAAATTCTTCTACAAGATTTGGGAGGTGCTTCGACCAGTAAGTAATTTTTTTTAAACCTTAATTTATGTGTGTCACTATCTCATCATAATCCTTCAATACAGTGAATAAAACATATAAATAGAAGTACTCTTGAGAATTATTTTTGTCTGTTTTATTTAATTTAGGAATGTGTTTTATATTTATCTCTTAAATATTTATATAATTTATTTTTGTATTTAAAAATTTTAATATTACCTATTTTTTATTTAAAATATCATTTTNATATTGGTTTTTTTAAAATAATACAAAAAATAATTTTTCATAAAAATAATTTGTTTAATTATTAATTAAATAATAAAGTACTAATAAATTAAAATTAAAAGAACAAAAATACTATAAAAAATACTTTAAGAATGTTAGATTTTATCATTTTAAACTTGTGTTATTAATTTTAACAATTTATTCATTTTTTAAATCATTTATGTATGGTCAAAGATATGTTTGCTTGTTTAAAATATAAATTTATTATTATATTTGTATGTTTCTGATTTTAATTATATTTTTAAATACTCTGAATAGATTTATTTTATTATATTATATTTTAATATATATTCCATCATATAATTAAATAAAGATATTTTTTAATAAAAGAATTTAATAACCAAACTAACCGTTAATTACATTTATAAGAAGTGATCCACTGCAGAAAGAGCGATTGAATGAGAAGACAGGAGATAACGATAAAGTCAGCATTGGTTATATTGGAAAGGACAGTAAAGTTACGGACGACGAGAATTTAACGACGTTGTTAAGGGATGATGACGACGACGTTGGGCTTCTCGTCACAACGGCGATAGCGATACTTGGAAGGACGGAAGCTACGCCATGAAGAAAGAATGGAGGAGTGGAATGGGAATTCAATTAATGGAAGTGAGATTTTGATATTTTAAGAAATTATATTATTTACCCATTTCAAATAATAATAAATTACAAAATAATCTAAATGTGGTTAAGATGATGACCAATTATTTTAGTGGCTAAGAGAAGATGAGGTTGAATCTTGACTTTTTTAATATTTGCTTTTAAACTAGAATTATGTTAAGATATTTTGAGTGAGAAACTGGAAACACTTTGATTTTGTCTCTTGACGCAATAAGAGTCAAAACAGAGTTATGAGTAAGGTGTATCATAGTGAAGTATAGCTAGATAGAAGAATCAGGAGATATTTTTGTTTTGTATCTTAAAGTGCAAAACTAGAAACAGAGAAGAGAAAAAGAAGTAACACGGTCATATATCATGGTTCGACTACTCAGTGCAATACAGCCTACATCCAGTCTCCATCACAACAATGATAGAATTTCACTACCTTTCAACAAAATTACATTCACTAATGCTCCCTAGGATTCTAACCAATCTTATCTGGGACAAATTCAGTTTCTAACTTAAACCGGACTTGACTACTAAGAACTTACCCTAACTTTCAACAGCAAAGTGCTAACCCAATTTGTAAGGGAATCCCCTCAAAGTCATGACAACAAAGTAGAAAAACTTACAAAAAATTTCTGAAATAAACATAGGCTTTTTTCCAAATCTAACTCTCTTGCCTTTTTCGCTCAATGACTTTTACTTACAAACCTCACAATTTTGCCTTTTACCATTGAAACACAGAAATGATAGATTGAAAAAACAAGATATTCAATGAGAACTATGAAGGAGAATAATAAACAGCTCAATGAGCTATGGGAACCCAAACGTTGTGCTCTTACTCCTTGCTTCAATCCTTGGCCGTTCACCCCTTTAATAAAGGAGTGAAGCTTCCAGGGTTTGAAATTTTTCTTCAGCACTTGTTGACTTCTTTCCTGAAAATCAGTAGTATTGTAGTAACAGCAGCGTTTACAGAGGTGAAATGGAGTAAAAGCAATGATTAGACAGTGCATGCAACCATATCTTCCATCTTCTCTTTCATATTTTGTCATCTTACCTCTTGAATCTGAGCCATGCAATTGAACTTTGGCTCCAAGTAATTTTTTTGAGTGTTGACTCACAACAAAGCACCATTATCTTTACTTTTTTTATTTTTTTTGATCGGTACTTGCAACGCAGAAGATTTCTTCAGCAATCTTTAACGAAGTACAAATATAAAAACACCTTTTTATGATTTGCCTTTTTTATTTGATTTTGCCTTTTTGCTCTAGCCTCTTCGATTTTTTCTTTTTGTTTGGATTTGAAAACTTGTTTTTGTTTTTCATTTTTGCCCTAGTTCTAAGCTTCTTTTTTCTTTTTTTTTACTTCAAAGAATTCATGTCGGTGATATGAAAGAAAAAAAAGAAAGACGAGAGAATTTGATTTCGGTGGAGTGAAGTTTAGTTCAAATAATAAAATGAAATTCAATTTCTTTAGTTAACACCAAGTAATTAGATTTGAAATGAATCACCGTTTGGACTTGTTTATGTTTTGGGTCAATTTGCTTTCTTTCTTTCTTGTAATTCAACCACTCAATCTTTAGATCAAGAGTGATAGTATGAATATTTTGTTTAAGCTAACCTATTTTTGGACTTGTATTCATATTTCTTGAACCTAATGTGATTAAATTATTTCTTACACATTAATCAAAATAAATCATACATATAATTGACTTTTAATCCAATAATATTTAATCATTAATAGTTTAATTTTTCAAACTCAATTATATATAAACTTTCTGTGTTATTTGTTTATTTATTTTTTCTTCTTATATTATCAGGGTGGCGTTCTTATATTGGAACCTCAGGCATGGAAGTCATATGTAATAAAGCATGATGTATCGCCTGTAATAATACCATCTTTAATATATATCTCTCTCTCTCTTATCATTCATTTATATTATATGATTGTGAGAATGGATTCTCTCAATTTTTTTAAATAATCGAAGGAGTAAAGTGTGATTTTTTATCATTAATTTTATAAGTGGAACTAAAAATAATATAGAAAAAAAATAATAAAGAGTTAGAAATCACATTTTACACTGTCCAATTTTTTTAACAATTAAAAAGATCCATTCCCATTGATTTTAACTGTTAAATTAATCATTTATTATGAATTATTTATACAAAATTTTATAAAGTTTAAATATGAATAAGGTTATATTCTTAAAGAACTCATATTTTCAACATATATATTCATATTTTCCCTATACATATGAGACCCTATTTATTCAAGTTTTTTTTTTTTTTGGATCCCATGCATACTATATTTTTTAATGGATTGCTATATGTAATTGAGTGTGTATATAGTATTTACTACTTTAATCAATTTTGTTTAGATTCTTTTGATTTTTGGCAGTTAATGGGATCAATTTTGGGGGTGGGGGCCTTTTGGCATAACAAAGCATTATCAACTTGTTAATATTTTAATTATGCTTTTAACTCTCTTTGTCCCCAATCAATTACTTACCAAAAATAAGAGGCTACATAATCATATTACTTTCTTTTTAATAGTATTTTTTCTTTTTTTAATTTTATTGTGCAGATTACTGCTGAGAAATTTAAAGAGATTAAATTTCGTCCAAAAAATTTTCAGGAGATACTATTGAACAGGGTTTGTGTTATTTTTATTTCTTTGATGAACTGTATATCAAAATGTGATGTTTGTTCAATTAATAACAAGCATTCAGGTTGCTTTGTTATATTTATTGTGCAATTTTATCATTATATACTTGACACCTGATTATTTTTTTTTCTTTTTAGATTGGCTTTAAAAGTGTAGAACATATCAATCCAAGTTGGTTAAAGGCCAAGCTTCGTTACAATAGACCTATTTTGGTTTTTAAGAAATGAGACAATAATTAATAAAAGTGTTGTACCAATTTGGATTCATTCTTTTTTTATAGTTTGATATTTAGATTCATAGGTTGCTCATGGTCATAGAGAGTATAAACAATGCATTAATGAGCAATTTTTTTTTCTTTTTTGATGATGACTTTCATTTGCATCAAAATTGAGTTGAAGGACATATATACCTCTAAATGAGATACACTCTTTTCTTTTACTACATAAGATTTCAATTTAATTTGTATCACGCAAAATTAACAGTTTTGAAACAATGAAAGTCTCTTGTGACTTTTGTTGTCACATAATATTATTAACATGTTTGATTTTACCAATGATCATAAGATTACTTCATTGATATTTTATTAAAACGTTATTTTACAATAAATAAACAAATAAATAAAAAGTTTCTAATTAAAGATGAATTTATACTTGTGAGAATTGTTTTAGCAAATAATTTATAACAAAATTATTTTTAAAAATGAGTTTAATTTTGATGCACTGATAGTATAAAGCATTCTACTTAATTACATTTGTTCTTTTGGATGATTATTCATGTAGTTAATGTGAAATATAGTTATTTTTACTGATGTGGTGTAATATAATTAGATACACGTGTAAAACTATTTTTTATTAATTGTGTATTAAAATTAAATTTAAAAAATCCAAAAACACTTTTTAATTTTGAAAGAATTTTTTCTTGTTAATTAATTAGTGTTAAAAGTTCAAAACTATCTTAACTTTATCCACCAAAAAAAATCACAGGTTGTAGAGTTGACTTGGTTTCAGGTGGGATTAATTAGGGCTAAGTAGGTGATGTCTAGTGGTTTGTGTGAATGACAGGAAGCAATTATAATCAATCAAATCTGAAGTAATGTTTTACCTTCCTAATTAATTGCTACTAATTGAACATCATTAAGAAAAGGACACATTTGATTCCCATTCATGGCTCTAGCCTCTATAGGCTTTACCCAAATGTTAATTCCATATGGTCTTAAGTTATCAATAATAGAGAACATACGGTCCCCACTTTATTATTATTTCATTTGAATTTTTCGACCTAAGTAAGATTAAGCTATGTTTTGAACTTTTTAATAGCCTTTTTAAGGTGCTTCTAGATGTGATTAGTGCAATTGTTTACTATTAATATATATTCTTATGAGAAAAATGCGGTGCATTATTTCATCGGCCACACTTTTTTTTTCCAAAATTAGGAGTGGGACTTTAATTCGCGACCTCTAGGTAAATATAAAAAAATTATGTCATTTGAAATATAGTTCGTTTACTTCATCCGTTACATTTTGTTAGTTACTTAAGTTTCACATTTATAGCAATAAGATTCTTATTTTGAAAATTTAACTCTCATTTTTTTAACCACTTATAAAACTAATCCTCAAAATAAAGGGAATAAGACTACAAGATTGAATGGTGATGGTTTTAGTGGCTAAGAGAAGTGAATTGAATCTTAACCCTTTTTCACTTCAGAATTTTTGCTGGTCTTTGAAATAACTTTTGGAGATTTATTTGATTTTTGTCTAGTCCCTAACCATGAGACTTTTATTTTTGTCTCGTCACTTGGTACGAGATATTTTGTGGTTTTATCTCCTATGCAGCAAAAACAGAAAATAGAGTAGAAGAGAAAGAGAATTACACCCAGATATATCCTGGTTCAACTGCTAAGTGCATTGCAGCCTACATCCAGTCTCCATCACATCAATGATGGAATTTCACTATAATCATTCTTGATTACATACACCAATTCTCCCTAGGAACTACCCTTCCTATCTGGGACAAGTCTAGAATTCTAAACCCAATCCTGAACTTGACTTGGTCACTGCCAAGCTTTCAACTGTAAAGTGCTAACCCAACTTACAAGGGGATTCCCACAGAATCATGAAACACAACACAGATGTACAAAGGAACTTTAAGGACATCTATGGCTTTTTCTTTTAATTTTGCACTCTGCCTTTTTTCGCTCTATGACTTTTTCTTACAAACCTCACTATTTGCCTTTTTTCATGAGACTCAAGACAGACAAAATTAAACAAAAAAATACAAAACGAAGAACAGTGAAGGAGAAGAAAATTCTGTTAGCTTAAGTAGCTATGTGAACACTGTGCCTTGCACTCTCACTACTTCTCCTTGCTTCAAACCCTGACTGTTCACTCTTACTTATAGAGAGAAGCCTTCAAGGTTGAACCAAACAAACCAAGCTAAACTTCTTCTTCTTCAGAAATAGAACCGGTTCGGCCAGAGAGAGAGAAGAGATAACACATGCAATAACTAACATGCAATTACCTCTAGTCCTTCCTTGGTCATCAATCTTCATCAATCCGAGCCCTTCATCTTTTCTTGCTTTCCAAGATGAACTTCTGGCCCTTGATGCTTCATGATGATGATAGCTTCATCTGCTCTTATCTCTGCCTCTTCCATCACGTAGCCACTGTAACTACCTCCTGTGATGGTTGAGCAAGATCAGAGACAAGCCATCCCTCCAAGAATCTTCTCCTTGCTGACCGAAATCTTTTTCAACCAATTTTGGTATGGAGAAGTCAAGATCTCATCACAAAATCTTACCATAAGTGAATGAGAATTTTAGCCACAGCATACTTTTTGTTTGCTTTTTCTTGCCATCATTTTGATGGTCTTGTTGCGTGCATCTTCCTCTCTTCGGTGTCTAGTCATGACTTCCATGGTTTGCTGGGTAATGACCGAATAGAGAAGAAAGAGATGAGAGAGAGAAAAGATAAATTGTGAACAATAATTAATGAAGCAAAGAAAGAGAATAAAGGTGAATTGATTTTTTACTCCCCTTGCTGAGCAACGTGTAGCTTAATGATGTCCATCAAATCAAAGACCAACTCTCTCTCATATTTCTAATGCATGTATTAACTTCACTTTAATGAAATTTGAATTCCATTAGAAATGGATTCCGTTGGAAGCTAGAAGCAATACATTTGCTTTCTTTCAAACTTGGTTTCGGACCAAGCCTTGGATTATGTAGCAACAATTTTTAATTTGGGCTTGTAGCAATAATAGTTCAATTTGGCCCAAAAACAACTTGCTTCAGCCAAATAAATTAAGACAATTTGTTTCAAGGCTGAGCTACAAGTAACACATTTGGACTTGCCAATTTTCTTTCCTTTCGGCCCAATTAAAAACCTGCATCACAAAATTATTAATTTAACAAGTAAAAATTAGAATCAATTTAATTAATTATATTAATAATGTTTAGTCATCACAAATGTTAATTTAGAGTTTTCCAAACTCATCAATCTCCCCCTTGATGACAAACATTATTAAAATTGAAATGGAAAGAAATTTAAGATTTGAATAAAGAATACTCTCTTTGAAAAGTTGAATTTCTCCCCCTTTTAAATTGTCACATGCTTCCCCTTAAGATATACCATTTTTACTAAAGGAAGCTTTATACATGTAACAATTTTTATCAAACCTAAGGCAACTATGTTATTCAACATATAAAATTTTGTAATGTTGAATGGCTTGATTTATGAGCAGAGTTGAATGATAAACAAAACTAATTTGTTATCATATAAATCATTTTCTGCTCAATAGCAATAAAAAAAATTTTAAGTACAGAGTACATAAAAGTAAAGAAAAATATTTGATAATTCCCAAAAATCTGCTGCCAAAACATTTGATTAAATACATAACATTTTTCAGCCATCATATCAGAGCAAAATAATTATCAGTTTATAGTAAGGAAAATATTTTTAATCAAACATAATCATATCAGAGCACAAACAAAAAAAAATTATCCAGCATTTATTCACATATCAGAGCATAAAGGAATTATCAAAAAATAACTATGTTCCAAATTTCAGCAACCATTTCAACAAAACAGATCATAATCATTAGAACAAGGCACAAGGATGATCATGAATCACAAAAGATTTCAGCCCCTGTTGTTTCTTTCAACTTTTCAATTTTTCCAGTTTTCCTCTCCCTTTTGTCATCAAAGGGGAACCTGCAAAAAAATGACAATGGAACACACACAAATATAACCAAAACCAAAATATTCAAGAGTTTAACAAAATATCAGTGGTCTAGAGTATCCAAACAGCCTACAAAGTACCAAACAGAACCAGAATTCAACAAGAAACAAATAAGAGGCGCGGTTATTAACCAATGAAAGATTTTAAAAACTGAAAGTTTTGCTCCTAGAATCAAGGGATGAGAAAAGGATAAAGATTTGATTTGACAACAACTCCTTCCTACAAGATTTGATAACACAACTTCAAAAATTGTGATTAACACAAAGAGGAACTTAAAAACTGGTCAGAGTAAGGTCAAAAAAATTTGGTGGGGCCCAATATAATTAATGTCTATGCAGTCTCCCCCGGTATCATGGCCCTCTCAACACAGATTGAAATTTGTCTTCTGCTTTTCTACGAAATAAAACCAGACAGAATCAAAAAATTCATAAATTATCAATAGAGCTTAAATCTATCATTCCCAAACTTTTTCTCAAAGAATAGAATCTGTCTTCACAGATGGGTTTTGTAAATATGTCAGCAAGTTAGTCTTCAGATTTTACATTGAATATCAATAGTACCCTTTTGCACATGTTCTCTAATGAAATGATATCTAATAAAATGTATTTGATCTCAATGTGCTTTGTTCTTGAGTGCAAGACAGGATTTTTTTGAAATATTTATAGCACTCATGTTATCACAAAATAAGGGTATACTATTGATCTTTAATTTGTAATCTTCCAACTGCGTTTTTAACCAAATTAATTGAGAACAACATGCAGAGGCAGAAATATATTCAGCTTCAGCTGTGGATAGGGCTACAATTGCTTTTTTTTTTTTCTTGACCACATGTTGAGTGATCTCCCAAAGAAGCAACACATGCTGGATGTGCTCCTTCTATCCACCCTATCTCCCGCATAATCTGCATCACAAAACCCTACTGCACAAAAATCATCAGATTTTGGATACCATAAGCCATAATCACTAGTTCCCTTAGTGTATCTAATGATGCGCTTAACGGCTGAAAGATGGGATTCTTTTGGGTGAGATTGAAACCTTGAGCATACACCCACACTTTGAACAATATCCGGTCTAGAAGAGGTTAGATACATAAGTGAACTAATCATTCCTCTATACCTTGTTTCATCCACATCTTTCTCATTATCATCCTTTTTAAGTTTAGTGTTAGGATGCATTGGTGTTCCCATTAGTTTAGAATTTTCGAGGCCAAATTTCTTGATGAGTTCTAGTGCATATTTTTCTTGGTGAATAAAAGTACCACTAGAAGTTTGTTTAATTTGGAGGCTAAGAAAGAAAGTTAGCTCTCCCATTAAACTCATTTCAAACTCATTAGTCATGAATTTTCCAAACTCTTCACACAAGGACTCATTGGCCGATCCAAACACAATGTCATCCACATAAACTTGAACTAGGAGAATATCATCATTAGATGCTTTAATAAACAAAGTAGTGTCGGTGGTACCCCTTTGAAATTGATTTTTCAACAAGAAGGCACTAAGCCTTTCATACCAAGATCTTGGAGCTTGTCTAAGGCCATAAAGAGCCTTTGAGAGTTTAAAAACATGGTTTGAAAATTCTTTATCTTCAAAGCCGGGGGGTTGTGCCACAAACACTTCTCTATCAATAAATCCATTAAGGAAAGCACATTTTACATCCATTTGAAATATTTTAAAGCCCTTATGGGCAGCATAGGAAAGAAGCAACCTAATTGCTTCCATTCTAGCTACCGGAACAAAAGACTCATCAAAATCTATACCCTCTTCTTGATCGTAACCTTGGGCCACTAATCTAGCCTTGTTACGAACAACTTGTCCATCCTCACCAAGTATATTTTTAAAAACTCACTTAGTACCCGTCACCTTCTTACCATCCGGATGAGGTACTAGTGTCCAAACCTCATTCTTGTCGAATTGAGCAAGCTCTTCTTGTATGGCTTTGACCCATGATAGATCTTCAAGAGCTTGTTTCACATTGTTGGGCTCCATTTGTGACAAGAGTGCAAGATTGCTTGGTTCGGATTGCCTTTTGTTTGAGGATCTTGTTGTTACACCTTGAGAAGGATCACCAATGATAAAGTAATGAGGATAACCCCTCATGGATTTCCATTCTCTAGGCTTCCAGAGTGGTGTTGAACTTTGATGAGCTTTTGTGGGTCTCACTGTTTTAGTTTCTCGTGCTGGCTCAGGAGATAAAATGGAAATATCTCCTCCAATCTGACGAGATAAAACTGGACTGGCAAATTTTTCATTTTGAGCAGACTTGGGATTTTCACTGGTTTCCTTGACAACTTCTTCACAATCTGTGTCATCATCTATCACAGTACTAGAGATTGAATTAGAATCACAAAATGTCACATGTATGGATTCCTCTATGGTCCTATGTTCTTTGAGATAAATCCTATAGGCCTTGCTAGTAGTGGAATATCCAACAAATATTCCCTCATATGATTTTGGATCAAATTTACCAATATTTTCTTTGTTGTTTAGCACAAAACATTTGCATCCAAAAATATGAAAATACTTAAGATTTGGAGGGGTTCCTTTCTATAGCTCATAAGGAGTTTTCTTTAACCCTTTTCTAATAATGGTCTTATTCAAAATGTAGCATACTATATTTATAGCTTCAGCCCATAGGAATTTTGGACCCTCATTTTTACATAACATAGTCCTAGTCATCTCTTGAAGGCTTCTATTCCTTCTTTCAACAACCCCATTTTGTTGAGGTGTTCTAGGGCATGAAAAATTACGAGCAATTCCAAAGTCATCACAGAACTTTTCAAAGTCTTGGTTTTCAAATTCCTTCCCGTGATCACTTCTCAAATGGGCCACTTTTAAATCTTTCTCATTTTGAATTTTCTTGCAAAAGGTTGAAAAATCATGAAAAGTATCATTTTTATGAGCAAGAAAAAGTACCCAACCAAATCTAGAGTAATCATCCACCACCACTAGACCATAGTGTTTACCTCCTAAACTTTGAGTTCTTGTTGGACCAAAAAGATCAATGTGTAACATCTCTAATGGCCTTTTGGTTGAAATTCCATCTTTTGGTTTAAAAGAAGATTTTACTTGTTTGCCTAATTGGCAAGAATCACAAGTAAGAACCTTATCAAATTTGATATTTGGAATTTCTCTAACCAAATTTTTCTTGACTAGCTTAGAAATTTGGTACATGCTACCATGATCCAACTTTCTATGCCATGGCCATTTTTCAGATTCAAGAGATGTAAAACATATTATATTTTGTTCTTTCAAGTCCTCAAGAGTCAAACCATACACATTGTTGCATCTTTTAGCCTCAAATAAAATATCTCCAGTTTTTTCACAAATAACCAAACACACAAACTTTCTAAAAATAACTTCAAAGCCTAGATCACACAATTGGCTTACACTAAGTAAATTATGTTTCAAATCATTCACAAGAAGAACATCATTTATACAAGATGAAAAGCTTTTACCGACTTTCCCAATGGCCACTATCTTTCCTTTTCTATCATCACCGAAAGTGACAAGTCCTCCATCATACTCATCAAGCTTTATGAAGAAGGTTGTCTTTCCGGTCATGTGCCTAGAGCATCCACTGTCCATGTACCACATATTTTCCTTTCGTTTGGATGCTAGGCACACCTACAAAACAAGCTCAAGTGACCTTAGGTATCCAAATCTTCTTGGATCCTTTCACGTTAAACCATCTCTTATGTCCTAGTCCATTATAATCAAAAACAACTTTGTAAACTTTATCACCAATCATCCTTTCGCCAAAAAAACATTGAATGGGAAAGTGGCCACTTCGGTTGCATAGTCTACAAAATCTTGGAGTTGCTGTTTTGTTAAAGTAGGTTGGGTTTTGAAACATTGTGTCATTAGAAGATGAAGCAATATTTCCAAAACAAGGTTTTTCAACATATTTGAAAGTCTTTTGAAACCCCAAGCCAGCTTTATTAAAAAGTGGTTTTTGACTAGCCAAATTTTGATTTAAATTTTCAGAACTTTGAGTGAACTTGGCTAAGTCATTTTCAATATTTTTGATCTTTTTCAGCAACTCTTCATTCTCTTTAAAACAGTTTACATATGCAACAACAGAATGGTTACTTTCACAGCTTTTAAGTTGAGCTTTTAACTGCTTATTTTCTTCAACAAGTTCAGTAGCAGTTTCGCCTCCCTTAGCTTCTCTTTGAGAAAATTATTTTCAGCTTTAAGGATGGTGATTTGTTGTTCAAGATCTTGGTTATCAAGCAAAAAACATCTTATTTTTTTCAGAAAGGTGGTCTATCATAAGATGAAGATCTTCAGTGTTTGGATTATGAAAGACTACCTGTTCAATGTTATCTGCCATGAGACATGGTTGTGACTTGGTCTCAGATTCTTCATCACTGTCTGAGTCATTTTCCAAGTCCTTCCATGATGCCATCAGCCCCTTTTTCTTTTTTTCTTTTGTTTTCTCTTCTTTCTTCAACTTAGGACAATCTGACTTAAAGTGCCCAGTTTCTTTACAGTTGTAGCATGTAACCTTGCTGAGATCCTTCCTTTGTTTTCTAAAGCTGCTTCCTTTACCTCTCTCCTTGGATTTCATCATTTTCCTGAATTTTTGGACAAACAACACAAACACATTTTCAGAAGAATTATCACTGGATTTATCATCCAGGGGGTTAGTCACAGATGAAAAAGCAATTCCTTTCTTTTTTGAATCTTTTTTCAAATAAGTATTTTCAAAAGCAAGTAAGTTTCCTCTCAAATCATCATATGTCATGGAATCTAGACCACTGCTCTCAGAAATGATTAATACTTTTGTTTCCCACTCTTTAGTGAGACATCTCAACACTCTTCTCACAAGTACAGAATTAGAATGCGTTATTCCCATAGCATCCAAGCCAACAATGATGACGTTGAAACGTTCGAATAGTTCATCAATAGATTCTCCTTCCTTCATTGCAAACATTTCATACTCTCTGTTCAACATATCTATCCGAGTCTTCTTCACAATGGTGGTTCCTTCATGAGTGATTTGAAGTTTATCCCAGATTTTCTTTGCCGTTGTACATCATGATACCCGTCGGTATTTCTCGAAGCTGATAGCACAGTTGAGCAAATTGATAGCCTTGTCATTAAGCTCCACCTTCTTTCTGTCCTCTTCGGTCCAGGTTGCTTCAGGTTTGAGAGAGATTACTCCTTCTGCGCTTGTGATGGTTGGGAATTGGAGACCCTCCAGGATGATCTTCCAAAGTCTGTAATCTACTATTTGCACAAATATCTTCATTCTCTCCTTCCAATAGGTATAGTTTTTCCCATTGAAAAGAGGAGGTCTATTGCTGGACTGTCCTTCTGTAAGGTTGTATGTCACCAGATTTGAGCCACTGTTTTCTGCCATCTGGATCTTTTCTCTAAGCTACAAAGCTTGATCTCTTTCAGACCAAGTTCTGATACCAATTGATGGTTTCAGTGGCTAAGAGAAGTGGGGGTTGAATCTTAGCCCCTTTTCACTTCATAACTTTTGCTGGTCTTTGAAACAACTTCTAGAGATTTATTTGATTTTTGTCTCGTCCCTAGCCACGAGACTTTTCTTTTTGTCTCGTCACTTGGCACAAGATATTTTGTGGTTTTATCTCCTGTGCAGCAGAAATAGAAAATGGAGTAGAAGAGAAAGAGAATTACACCCAGATATATCCTGGTTAAGCTACTAAGTGCAATGCAGCCTACATCCAGTCTCCATCACAACAATGATGGAATTTTACTATAATCATTCTTGATTACATACACCAATTCTCCCTAGGAACTACCCTTCCTATCTGGGACAAGTCCAGAATTCTAAACCCAATCTTGAACTTGACTTGGTCACTGCCAAGCTTTTAACTGTAAAGTGCTAACCCAACTTACATGGAAATTCCCACAAAATCATGAAACACAACACAGATGTACAAAGGAACTCTAAGGACATCTATGGCTTTTTCTTTTAATTTTGCACTCTCTGTCTTTTTTTGCTCTATGGCTTTTTCTTACAAACCTCACTGTTTGCCTTTTTCCATGAGACTTAAGACAGACAAAATTAAACAGAAAAATACAAAATGAAGAATATTGAAGGAGAAGAAAATTCTGTTAGCTTAAGTAGCTATGTGAACACTGTGCCTTGCACTATCACTCCTTCTCCTTACTTCAAACCCTGACTGTTCACTCTTACTTATAGAGAGAAGCCTTCAAGGTTGAAACCAAACAAACCAAGCTAAACTTCTTCTTCTTAAGAAACAGAACCAGTTCGGCCAAAGAGAGAGAAGAGATAACTCATGCAATAACTAACATGCAATTACCTCTAGTCCTTCCTTGGTCATCAATCTTCATCAATCCGAGCCTTTCATCTTTTCTTACTTTCCAAGATGAACTTCTGGCCCTTGATGCTTCATGATGATGATAGTTTCATCTGCTCCTATCTCTGCCTCTTCCATCACGTAGCCACTGTAGCTACCTCCTATGGTAGTTGAGCAAGATCAGAGACAAGCCATCCCTCCAAGAATCTTCTCCTTGCTGGCCGAAATCTTCTTCAACTAATTTTGGTATGGAGAAGTCAAGATCTCATCACAAAATCTTACCATAAGTGAATGAGAATCTTAGCCACAGCATACTTTTTGTTTGCTTTTTCTTGCCATCATTTTGATGGTCTTGTTGCGTGCATCTTCCTCTCTTCGGTGTCTAGTCATGGCTTCCATAGTTTGTTGGGTAATGACCGAATAGAGAAGAAAGATATGAGCGAGAGAAAAGATAAATTATGAACAATAATTAATGAAGCAAAGAAAGAGAATAAAGGTGAATTGATTTTCTACTCCCCTTGCTGAGCAACGTGTAGCTTAATGATGTCCATCAAATTAAAGACCAACTCTTTCTCATATTTTCAATGCATGTATTAACTTCACTTTAATGAAATTTGAATTCCATTAGAAATGGATTCCGTTGGAAGCTAGAAGCAATACATTTGCTTTCTTTCAAACTTGGTTTCGGACCAAGTCTTGGATTATGTAACAACAATTTTTAATTTGGACTTGTAGCAATAATAGTTCAATTTGGCCCAAAAACAACTTGTTTTAGCCAAATAAATTAAGACAATTTGTTTTAAAGCTGAGCTATAAGTAACACATTTGGGCTTGCCAATTTTCTTTTCTTTCGGCCCAATTAAAAACTTATATTATAAAATTATTAATTTAACAAGTAAAAATTAAAATCAATTTAATTAATTATATTAATAATGTTTAGTAATTACAAATATTAATTTAGAGTTTTCCAAACTCATCAAATAGTATGGAAATCAATTGAACATGACTTTGAACTAATTAAGTCTATTTATAATATGTAAAATTGTAAATCAATGCTAATATTTATACGTATGACATCAATTATTAAAATACTTATCTATACGTTCATAGACATCACATATATAGACATCAAACACTTATTTTTGTATTTCTTCTTTTTATTTTATCTATTGTTCTTTAACAAAAAAATTCGAAAAGTTTATTTGATATCAAATTTAGGGTGTTCATATATCATTGCTCAAATTGCTCTTTGCGGACCTCATTGATAATGCATGTTCGTCAACTTTATATATATCATCGCAGATAGCTGCGGCCCCCAAGACATAAGATAATAGAGTTTAACTCTTTTTTCGGTTTATATCAAATATTTAATATTAATTAATAAAAAATTAGTTTTCTATTACTATTTTAGTCTCTAACATGTGAGCCAAATTTTAATTTAGACCCTAACATTTTAAATGTCCTATTTCAGTTAAACTTTCAAATGGTTTAATGTTGTCTCATAAACTGCATTTGTTTTTTAGAACAGGACAAGATAAAAGAACAAAAATACAAAATTTAGTATTTTTGTATTCTGTTTAGTAATAAAGTAGAATAAATTATGAATATTTATTTTCATTTTTTTATTAAAAAATTTGAAATGAAAAATATAATAATAAAAAGTATAATTATGTAAAATGAATAAGAATAATAAAATAAAAAATAAGTTGTATTCATGTTACTATTTTAGTGTTTTTGTATCCTTCCTATCATGGATACAAAATACACTAATTCAGTATTTTTAGATATAATATCTCTGTTCATGTCTTATATGCCAAATATGATTTTGTGTATCAATATTCCTATCTTAGTATTTCTAAATAAACGCAGGCATAGTTATTAGTTAGATTTGACATGAATAATTATTTAAAAATCAATATAATGTTTGATTTTGGTATATAAGTAAAATCGATTTACCAATAATTACTAATGTAAAAAGTTTTCTGCTAATGTAGTCAAATATATATTTTAGGGAAAAAGTATTATCAATAGTGGGGCAAAGGTATCATTGTACCTTAACATAGTAGTAGTAATTAAGCAAAAAGTTCAAAGAGAATTAAGCCTAAACCCAAAATTTCTAAAACAAGGGTCCAATTGAATCATGATCATAATTAGCTTCTTACTTTATCCTTTGTCCATTTTCTTCATTTGGACCTAACATGACTTTTTTCTTATTCATAAATATGTGTATATATACAGAGCAAAATTTTTCCATCCTTCATCATCTTCAGCAATGGATTATAGAGAAAAAACAAAGAATATGATGAAACCCTTTGACTTTTTAGAACAAGAACAATTCAATAATTCTTCAGCATATTTTTCATACCCTTATTGTTCTTCCTTCATCCTCTACAATAATCCAAATCACAACATGGAACATAATGCAAGGCCTGAGGGTGAAAAGGGAAATTCCAATTCACTCACACCAATTTGTGATGAACCATACTATGAACAACATTCTTCTTGTTGTGCTAAGTCAGACACAGACTCATGCAGTGGGGGAGGTGCTAATGATGCCGCAGTCGAAGACGAAGAAGAAGAAGAAGTGAGTTTGGATGAGTTGTTGCTTGATGGAAAAGCAAAGAAGAAAATTGAAGAATTGGCTGCAATGGTTGGAGTTAGGACTACTGAGCCAGTGGTTGTGCTAACTGAAGTTGTGAGAGTCCTCAAGATCATGAAGAAGATTACTCTTTATTAATTATGTTCTTAATTGAGGTTAAGAATGTTAATTATTCTCCTTTGGTGAGCTTAATCTTTTTCTTCTTTTATTTATTTTTTACATTTTGAGATGTGACTTGTGTAAGATGTCTACTATTCCTTCTTATGTGTTTATGAAGCTAAACACTTAGAAATAATTATTGAGCTTCATAATTTATTATTATTTTTTTCTATTGATATGTTTCTAGTTTCTACTTTTTCTCATTCAAAACAAATGTTCTTCATCATAAGGTGTAATATTCAATATTTTTCGGACCCTGAAAAGTTTTGATAAATTTTATTTGGCCACCATCTCTCTAGCTCAGCTCGTCCATGCAATTTTGCGTAAACTAGAGGTGTAAAATATTTATATAAAATGACACGACACCTTCGAAAATGTGTTTTGAAGGATCTGTGATTAGTTATTATTCTAATTTTTATATATTATATCAAAGATATTTTAAGAGTTTTCAACTTAAGGCATTAAATGTTTTATAAAAATTGAATTACTTTAAAAAGCATGTTCTAAATATGTGATTTTGAAAACAAAGGAAAAGAAAAAGAAATTCATCATTTTCATTATTGCAATTTAAAAAATATTAAAATACCTTGGATCAAAGTCCTTTTGTATTCTATACATAATTATTTCAATCTAATAAATAATCTAATTGCTTATTGAATCATGCAGTTGTTATCAAAGTATCATAATAAAGTTTAATCCAAAAAATATTTTACTCACACTAAATATGAAATATTTGACAAAAGTTTAACAAAAAGTAAAAAAGTTAAATAAATAATAAAGTTAAATAATCCCATATATTATTAGGGGCATGTATATTAGTAGATATGCATCCATCAAATTATTAAAGGTAGAGGATATTTTTTTTCTCTCTAGTTTATCAAAAATTTCAAAAATACTTTTAAATTTTATTTTATTTTTATTCTAAAAATTTTTTACTTACATAAAATGTGTTTTTGACTGCTAAATTTTCAAGAAGTTTAGGACCAATCGCTTAACAACTAGGAATTAATGCAGAACTTTGTGTCTGACTTGATTGTATTAAAAATTAGCGTCAGAAGTACATTTGATGTAAATCGAAAATTTCTCAAATAAAATTTAAGAATATTTTTAAAATTTTTAACAAACTTTAAGATCAAAAATAATTTTTTTAATTATTAAATTGAATATTATGCGAAAATATCAATAGTGTATTTTATCCTAGCTTCATTCACAGGGACCCAAACAAACAAGTGGTGCCCGAAAATCAGAAGGAACTTTTACCCCGGAACAAATATGCAGGTAGTAAAAATACATGGATTAGTTGGAAAAGAAATCCACACAACTCCCTTTTATAACCTAAATGTGATGCCTTAAACATTTTTATTTGCACGTCTAAATTTGAACTTAAGAGATACCAACTTAAATCAAAGGATAGTGAAAAATCAATCAGTCTAATTAATAATTGTAGATTAAGTGTATAATTATTATTTCTCTTTCATTTGTTTTCGGCTATTTCCTTTTCTCCCTTCGAGATAAGGGTAAGGCAGTGAAAAAGGAAAAACGAAAAAAAAAATAAAAGCAAAACAAAACAAAAGGATTGAATAAGGGGTTGGATGGTGACAATATTGAACTACACGAGAAGAAGTGCAAAATAATTTAACTTTTGCTAGATAAATGACGTACAAGTTTCTACTAATTCTTTCAAAATCTCGACCATTTTTCTTCACAGAAACCAGCCTCAACGAAACTATATGACAAATCTAACCTCTGCTGCCAAGATTCTGGATCATTGTTTGGTAGAGAAGGAACTTAAACGTGTTTGGAACTTAAAACGTGACAAATCTAAGTAAACGTTTCCACTTGCATTCATTCGTTTCAGAATTTAGATTGGTATTGGTTTGGTTGGTGATCGATTCCTCATATTCCTACCACTGTCAAATGTCATTGATATTGCCATTCAAGAATCAAGTTACTCCTCTGTTTCAAGCACAATTTCCATTCACTTCACACCTCAGACTGCATTTCAATACTTGGTATTTTAAAAACACCAATGACATAACATGTGCTCTGGAATCTGAAATCTTCATGATCTCTGTTCATACCAAACACTAGTTGATCCTGGGGTATCTACTACAGTATTACAAAAGTGCTTGAATAAAAATACCTTCAAATGGTGTACACGTTTATGGCTTCAATATTCACCACGAATGCCTGATATTCTAACAAATTCTGCAGCTCCACAATAATGCAACATATGATGCATATGTCAGAAACGAATGATGGATACTCATCACATCAAAGCGAAGGAACCATGAAACTTACAATTTATCTTCGTTCAAAAACGAAGCGTATTCAACCCTCAGTAATGCCCTTAACAAAACTTAATTCACGACATGAAGTTAACCACCTTCAGATGCACCAATTCTTAGAAAATCTTTACATCTGGGCAGAGAACTTCCCAGAATCAGCACCTAACTGCATCAGCCAATCATTTAGACTAGCTGAAAATGAAATTTGCAATCTGTTTACAGAGAGAATCATAGCAATTAAATATCCATATCACATCTCAGGCTCAAGAAGTCCTCGAGCACTATGTCAATCCAATCTGTCTAGAGTCATATGTTCTGGTTGATGGTGGCATTCATCACACAAATTCTAGTAGACTGATATATTTCATCCTTCAGTCATGATTGAGAAAAGAAACCCTGCAAAAGAAAAAATGTGAACCGATAATTGAGCTGTTCATTTGCAATTAATTTTCCACAGGAACTTCAAATAGGCAGCAGTTTATCCTAACCTTGAACTACACAAAATTACAACTCATTCATCCCAAGAATTGTACAATCTAATCTGGCTGAGCGCCATATTTGTTCTACCTACAAGTAAAGAAGTGATTCCTGAGCATCATGGTTGAATTAAAAGCTTGAATGAAATAACTATAAACCACAGGTATTAAAAGCAACATATCTCTGAAACTTCCAACTAGAGGCAATTATTTAAAGTTAACAAGTGACACTGCCTAGACATTTAAGATTTTTCCTAAAATATCTTCTTTAGACCAACATAAAAATTCTAAAACAAGATACAGATCTCAATAACAGAGTGGCCTCATCCCTCAGCAACATAGCAGAACATAATCATATTTTTGGGTGTTAAATAGTTGCCACCAACAACCCCATCAATATGTATTAAGAAACCATAATTTTCAGCGATCTTTCCGCTAATATTTTTGCTAAGATTATTTTGGATATAACACGAAGTTCAACTTACCATCTTAGGAGGTAGATTATGTGAAGACGAGAATACAGAAGCCAAACACCAATTGATAAAATATTTAAAAGCCCCCCTCCCTTTCTTTTCCCTTTTTTCTAAAGAAATTTTATTTATGGATGCTTCAAAACATGTATATATGCAGTTAAGCTACAAGGTCCTTGTATCTTATACAAATAGATAACATAATCCAGTCAAAATAAATAACAACCAGCAAAAGGCTGAGAGCTGAGATCAAATATAACTCATCAAGAGAGAAACTATGAATTCACCTGCAATTCATAACATTGTCAATCAATGCAAATCACACTGTCACCACTTATCATGGCACCAGGATAATTATCATCAAGTATAAGGGAAAATGAGGCTACATTCACACATTAATTTTACATTAAAAAAACATGAATACACAACATTGCTGTGTGCCAAATTCAAATTTGAAACCTATGTACAGGAAACGTGTGAAGCCTGGTAGTCTGTATATTAAACCAAACAATCGTTTGTAGTCACCTTTGGGAAAAAGCAACACACGATGACCTCAAAAATTGAGCTATGAAATTTATCAACCTTGTAGCACCTTGCAGTCTTCGCGTAGAGAGTACTTGAAATATTGACTAAAAGCATACAAACGATGCAAGCCATCCACCATTAATTGCAATTTCATGTACGCAGAAGGCACTCTTCAGGACCACTTCCACATCTGGAAATACAGCAAAATATAAACAATCAAGGATCAAGGATAGGAGTGGTGAATATGGAAAATAGAAAGTAAGACAACAAAAGTAGTATGAACCAGAAAATTACCATATTGGATGTTCATTTGGCAGATGATATGCGATGCAGAGATGAAATCCAGCTACTTGAAGGGCCAACTTTACTGCCTTGCCCATGGCCAGGGTTAACAGCATCGGAGGACGGAGCAGGCTTCAAGGAGTTCCTTTTTGAAGGACCAGCATGAGAATGGGAAGTAGAGGGTATATTTGCTTCACCAAAAATCTAGGGGAAAAAATAGAAGAAATTGAATAATTCTAGTTAAACATATTTATCTATTCTATAAATTTAAAACAGAGAAATATGTAACCAAAGAACTGTGACTTAATTATTGCACCAAGAGACTTCATCTAAGATGACTTACATTCTTGTCATTCTTGTCGAGTGGATTTTTAACAGCAGGTGGTTTAAACTGAAATTTAACACCAGAGCCAGTGGCATTGCCTGATTTAATGTGCTCTGTAGCATCACCTGAAAAAACCTCAAGATCAGTATAATAGGAAATATACAAGATATTTTTTTATGCAGAAGAACATTAATTTGAGATGCATCAACCTCGATGGTTGTCAAAGTCCATTGGTGTTGCACGACTGTTGCTTGCTCCCGGGACCACCTGCAACATTACAAAATATAGTACTGCCAAAAACATATGGGAGAACTCAAAAGTACATGCGTAAAAGCCCAAAAGGAGAAATTACTTACAGATGAGTGAGCCTGGACTCTATTCTTTTGTGCCTGCTGGTACTTTAAAATAGTCCAATCAAACACATAATCAAATTCAAACCCTGTGATACACCAGCAAACGAAACAGGAGGAAGTTAAACCTAAGCGCAGAGATGAAAAACATAGACGTGCCAACTTTACTACATTGGGACATGAAGTCTGCACAGGGAAAGACCATATGTGCACAAAAGGCATCTTTTAAAATCATAGATTTTGCAGCAGCTTGAACCATGCTAGTGTTGATTAGTGGACAATAGTAAGCATTAATGTGACGAGAGCATAAAGACCGCATAATCTGTAAGATTCTATCTCATGCAATATTAGGAAGATACATTATTGTTCGGAAAATTGTTTGATTTAAAATTATTCACAAAGGCCAAGAAATAGTCACCTTCCCGAGCAAATTGTTCCCGAAATAGGCGCTTCAAGAATCCATAGTCAGGTCGCTGATCAAAGGTCAGAGAGTGGCAGTAATGGAAGTATGAAGCAAACTCTACAGGATGAGATTTGCAAAGAACCTATAGAAAATAACTAGAAAATAAGAACCGTTACCAAGTAGGGGTGGACAGTACACTTCAAAACTTCAACCACTTACCTCAATAGGGGTTGACACTTTCTTCTCACATATTTTGTCATACTTCTGCTTCTTTGTTGCAGCCTTTAGACCTTGCCAAGGAAGGCTAAACACAAATATTTGGTCATTTAGAAGTTAATACATTCCATTATGCTTCCCTCTAAAGGAAGATGAGACAAATGCTTGTGTAACAAAAGAAGCAGCAGCAGAAGAAAGTTGTACCTTCCTCTGAGAAAGTAGAGAAGCACATATCCCAATGACTCCAAATCATCCCGCCGACTTTGCTCTAGAAGTAAAATAGAACAGGAAAAAGTTAATTCAGCTTATTTGCAATGAAGCAGTTAAATAACTTCTGACGTCAGACTTACCAATCCCAAGATGTGTATTGCAACTTGCATAGCGTGCAGTCCCCGTTAAGTTTTTGTTCTCCCTGAATGGGACAATGAGGGATGAGAGGAGAGATGCAGAAGGAAAGAGATACACACAAAAATATTAAACAATCTTCAAGAAAGCTGCTTAAGAAATTGGTTGGATTCTGACAACAAACTTATAGCCAGATGAGTGACAATTTCACATCAAACCGAAATTTGAAAAGTAGAAGGGAAAAGATAACTGAACCAAGTCAATGGAAGAATTATAGAAACCTGTAAGGGATGTGGCGATTGGTTGTAGAGTCCCGATATCGTTTTGCAAGCCCAAAATCAATTATGTAAACCTGACAAGTAGAACAATTTCATTATGCATGCATGGTGCCTTAACACTGACAAAGTGCTGAAGAACAGAAGTGTCACTCAATTGCTAAAACCTAAGTAACGCGAAACAGCGTTGCAGCAATAACCGTGTAGCTACCTGGTTTGCTTTCCGACCAAGTCCCATGAGGAAGTTGTCAGGCTTTATATCTCTATGTAGAAAACCTTTGGAATGCACATATTCTATTCTAGTCATCTGCATCCCAACAAAATTAAGCGAGAGTCAATACCAAACGCGCTCTTAGCATCAGAATACATAACACACAACAAGATTTATAATAGTGATGCACGTGACAAAATTTTCAGCAGAACTGTATAGCAGATAAAGAGTGCTAAAACAATTCATCCGTTTCAGCTGGAAAAAAATAAACAAAAATAAAACAGGTAAGTGGTTAATTTTCTGGGAAAGTGGTTACCCTTATAACTAAAAAATAAAATAAAAGAAGTGAAAGCAAAGCAAGGTCACCATTTGATCAGCCAACATCAATACTGTCTTCAATGAGAACTTCCTTCCACAATACACAAAGGGATCCTCAAGACTAAGCCCAAGCAAATCCATCACAAGAACATTATCCTCCCCATCTACACCAGACCATCTTATGCTAGGAATGCCACCTACATATTAAGAAAATAAAATCTCAAAAGTCAAAAGTCAATTCTTTTGTTTTTCTTCCTCACTCAGAAAATAGCTTAATATTTCCAAGAAAAAAAAGAAAAGAAAAACCATACTTCCTCCTTGGAGAATGTTGTAAAGCTTGGCCTCATAAAGCAATTGAGGATGCTTCGTTTTAGTGTTCTCCTGCAACAACATCAAACCAAATCCCACCAAGAGAAAGTTAAGCAGCATGAAAATACAAAAAATTGCAAAGCTTTAACAACCAGAATCACAACAAACAACGATTAGCTCAAAGCAACAACCGTTTTAAAAAAAAAAACAACATGCGCAACAATCAGATACGCAAACAAAGGTCTAGCAGCTAAAATTATTCGGAAAAATAAAACTATTGAGCTGAGGAATGGAGCGTACGATCTTGACGGCGACGATCTCGAAGGTATCAACATGCGTAGCTGCGGAATCACGAATCGCAATTCAGAAAGACAGAAGATTAAAAACAAAAAATCAGGAGAGTGAGGAATGATGAGAGAGAGACCTAGGTAGATTTCGCCGAAGGAACCGCTTCCGATCTTGCGGCCGAGCTTGTACTTGGAGGCGATGATGCGTTCCATGGTGAATGAATTAAGAACCCTAAAAGAAGGAGTTTGAAAACTATGGGATTGGGAACATCAATTAAAAGAGTGCGAAGAACAGGAAGCTAGCCACGACGATAAAACAACTTCGATCTGAGATATGAGTGAGACCCTGGTGGCTGCTGCTCACTGCACAGGGATAGTTTCGTCCTTTCATCTTGTTTCGGGATGGATCAAGTATCAGCAATACCCAATGGGCCGGGTCGATTACGTAGCCCTTCAAAATTTTTGTCTGATATTTTTATATTTAAATTAGGGGTGCACAGACCGGTTCTGAACACTTTAGGGACTAATTTGGTGTGATTTCATCGAGTTTAGGGTCGGGTAAGTGTCTCAAAAATAGACCCGATCATTATTTCGAGTCGGGTCCGGGCCATAGTTCGGGTCATCCGAAGTCGGCCCGGTGGCCCAGTCATCATACACAATTAATATTTTGTGTTATTAGTCATTATAAGACTATAAGTTAATGTTTTATGTTTAAAATGCATAAGACTTTAGACTAATGCATAATATTGTGTTATTTGTATTGATTTAAATATTTGGTATTATTAGACAATATTAGTATTGATTGTAGTTTTGCTTTAGTATTGATTATGGTTATGCTTTAATTTTAAAGAAGAGTTGGTTCTTGTTATATTTTTCTAAGTGAATTTTACTATGTTAAATAATGGTTGGAGTCTTGGAAATTTGGATATTTTTACATGCTAGCTTACAAGAAGGTATCAACGTAATGTAATGTTAACGGCCCGATTTTTACCCGGTTTTTACCCGGTATAATTGTGGCCCAAAAGTGTATTGGTTTCATCAGGTCTAGGGTCGGGTTCGGGTCTAATAAATAGACCCGGTGTATATTTCGGGTCGAGTCAGGGTCCCATTAAACCCGGCTTCACCCGGCCCATATGCACCCTTAATTTAAATTAAGTTAATAGTCAAAATCGTCCTTGAAACATACCTCGATCTTCATTTTCGTCCCCAAAACATAAATTTAATCAAAATCGTCCTCGAAAGATTTAAAATCAATCACATTAGTCTTTCCGTTTATTCTGTTACTAACAACGTTAATTTTGTTGACGTGGCACATTAGTTTTTTTTTCTTTTTGGTCATGGGTTGTTAAGCACAATAAACAGAAACAGAACCCTAACTACCTAGAACCCCGACCTATCCGTACCCACCCCGAAAATCCCTCCTCAACCCATTTGAGTAGCTTCGAGCCTCCATTCCCGTCCCGCTGCAACACAACCCCCGTAATGGTGGTTCTTCAAGCTTTACGCTGCGCATCGTCTCCAGTAACCACCGCCGTCATCACCGGATGTTGCAGAGATATCACGTCTTGCCTAAACGTTAACCTCTACCATCTATCAAGAGTCTTATAGCCCTGCTCCACAGCTGCTGCCACTGCCGCATCAATGGTATAGTGCTTGCTTTCCACCCCTAATCCAATTCGGTTAGCCGCATCACAGAGCACTACTTGCGGAACGCGGTCGTCGTTGCGCCGAGGAGGACGAATTCGAACTTCCGTCGTCGTCATCGTCTTCTAAACGATATTCCCGTTTGGTCTCCGCCCCTGAGCTGAGCTTTCTCGGACGTATGCTCCTCTATCCGTGGCTCCTAACACTATTTGTTGCTATCCCTGTTGCTGGTTCTGTTGACGCTGCTCAATCCTTGCTCCCCAACGACTCTCGACGTCGTGTCGGATCACTATTTTGAGTTCAGGGGGCAGGTTAATCGTCCAGCATTGCTCCAGTGCTCCACCAAGTTCCATGGGTATCTTTCGTGCGCCAATCTATTTCCCTCCCTTGGCGTTCAAATGAACCTGAACCTGTTAACCTCCCCTGCCAACTGTTGGATGTCCAACAATATTGGATCAATGTCCCCAACCCTGCTATTCGAATTCAAATTCTGCACTAGAGAGAGAGAGAGAGAGAGATAGAGGGTCAGTTTGGGGTTTGGGTGGGTTGGGGTATGGAAATAGATACTGATGGGAGTTGATGCGAAGGCGCCAATGTAAGTGAAAGCGGGAAAAACGACATTGACGAGGAGCCAGCAACTGTTGGAACTAGCATGGAGGCTGAGACCCGTAGAGGATAAGGAGAGTCTGTGATCTCCGGGTCGGGTCGTTAGGTTGGAGCTCCAATTTTCTAATGGTTTGAATTTTGACAAAAAAAAAACTCACGTGTCACGTCAGCAAAATTAACATTGTTAGTGACAGAATAGAAGGAGGGACTAACGTGATTAATTTTAAATCTTTCGAAGACGATTTTTATTAAATTTATCTTTCGGGGATGAAAATGGAGATCGAGGTATCTTTCAGGAACGATTTTGACTATTTACTCTTAAATAATTTGTTAAGAATAAAGTGACAAATAAATTCCTAAATAATGATATTTCATACAAATTAGTTCTTAAAAAAATATCAATAAGTCCTTTAAGATAACAAACGTATGTTAGTTTAAATTAAGATCTTCTACCTTAATAATAAGTGTTAATTTAAAGGTAATATATCTATATCTACTATTAAAGACGTTATTGATATTTTTTTAAAAAACTAATCTATTCAAAATGTAAATTCTCAAAAATTTATTTATCGAACTAAGCTTCATTGATATTTTGGGATTTATTTTATTTTTATTTGTTTTTATCTTATTTTATTTTTATTTGTTTTTATTTTTTGTAAACAATGTTCTATATATATATATATAATTTTAATTTTATAATCTTTAATCAATCATCAATTTTAATAAAAAAATTAAATAAAAAAAAATAAAAACCGACCACAGTTCAAGATAAAAATCAGTTAATAGTGAAGCGATTAAAATATCAAAAAAATGGGTCAAACAATTTGTTAACTTGTAAATTGGTTTATTTTTTAGTGGTTAATCAATTTAAAATAATAAATTATAAAAAATTATATATTTTATTTTTATATATAAATTTATTATTTTATTATATTCAATTCAATTTCAATTGAATTCTTATTTAATACATTTAACTCTATCAATTCAATAAAAATTTAGAATTCAAAATCTTTTAAAAAATTTTATTATTTGATATTTTCTATCCCAATATATTAAAAATTTATCAATTACGAATCTGAATTTTACGAATCTAAATTTTATTTAAGAATCTGTACTAGCAAAATATTATTACATGCACACAAAAACAAAATTTAAATCTACTTAAATAACCAATTAATCTGACTACTCCACCAACCAAAACTAGTTAATACACTTTAAAATTTATACCAACCTTCCTCAGCTTGTCCATGCAATGTCTCGCTTCCAACTACCTCCACCTGCGACCAATCATCCACAACCAGCCCCCACCATTAATACTCTCATCATAAATCAGCTTCCTCCTCCCCTTCGCCTTGGCTTTTTTATTGCATCACTTTTTCATTTATACCATGGTTAAATATTATTTTACAAATGTTAAATGAGTTTTTTTTTAATTAAATTTGATAAAATTTGGTTCGGATTACATTCAAAATATATAAGCAAAATGATTCAATCAAATGTAATATAGTTTGAATTGATGAATTTCTTTACTCAAAATTGATATAAATTAAATCAATTGAGAATAAGGCATGACCATTTTCTCCACGTAACCTTTACAAGACACAAATAAACAAAATTTTATAATTTATATGATATATTATTTCTAATTTTTTTCCATTGGCAATGATAAAATTGTCTTCTTTGTCATCTTCCTAAACACAACATTTAAGGTGTTAATAACATCGTTGTATGTTTTTTTTTTTTTCTCCCCAAGAAAAATCCAAGGTTCTTTGTTAGATCTAGAAATTTGTACAATAATTAATGTTATTTCCTTGCACGCCATCTATTTTTTGTCTGCTTGCTCTAGTTTATGGGTGTGTTTGGTTATGCTTAAAAAAATTCACATATTTGTATAAGTTTATAAAATAACCAACATTTAAAAAAAAAAAATTCAAAGTATTTTTTTAGAAAAGAAAAATCAAATTACAAAAGCGATTTCGAATAATTAGAACGAAACGAGTACCCTAATTAATTTGTCTACACATTTTCCTCTATTTCATTTTCAAGTCATCTTAAGCTTGGTTAGATTGTGTATGAAATTGACTCATGAGAATAATAACGCATCATGTTGAATGTTCACATGGTTTTATTGGATTAATTGAATTCCATAATATGTTTGGAGACTGGTAAACAAATCTTATATATATAATCAAAATTTCAATACATCTTTAAATGCATTTTATCCTAAATGGTATAATAATTCAGGTGTTTAAAATTAAAGCCTGAAGCAGGTGCTAAATTCTGGTCCTACTTGATGAAATTGGAATGAAGCATACTCCTAAACCTTGATTTTGTTATTACATGCATGTTTCTGAATTTAATAAGCATTTATAGAAACATTTATAGACATCCATTAAGTGTTGTTTGGCTTTTTTAAGTGGAAAAAGTTTTTTTTTTAAGAGAAAATTTTTTAATTATATTTTAAAAACAATTATTTGTCTTTTTTAGAAACCAACAATATCTTACTTTAAAAAATAAAAATAAAAGAAGTTTCAATTATTTTTTTGCCAAAAATATCATTTACTATTATCAATAAATACATTTATATCTTTTTTTTTGTCTCTTTAATCATAATTTTTTCTCCAAATTCTATTTTTTTTTTCATATTTTTACTTAATATATTCTCTTCGAATCCTAATATTCGATAATAATTATTTAATCCTAATTTTTCTTCACATATATACTTGTATATTTTTCCAAATTCTAATCTTCGATAATCATTATTCAAAAGATGAAAGATATTTTACACTTGTAAATTATACATTTAGAGTGACTTATAATAATAAAGAATAAGAGATTTTAACATACAATAAGAAAGGAAATAAAGATGAAAATAACCGAAAAATTACAATGCACAAGGCAGTATTATTCAGTTCATGAAGAATAATTAAATCACAAAGTCTGAACTCTGAATCCCACAAACAAATTAAAAATATTGAGACAAAAGACAAAACAAACTCCCGCATGAATAGATTCTGTCTTATAAAAATTCACATGACATATGACATATGACTTAAAATTATATTATAAATGAGTAGATAAATTGATATATTTGATTGAATTATCTAATAATTTATAATATAATATTCATATAAAGATACCATGATTGAAGTAATTATGGTTGATTTAACACTTATTAGAACTGTGTCTTAAAACATTCAGGAGGCACTTGACCATTGAATCTCTTGGTATCTTTGCAGTAATCATAGATCATGTAATTGTTTCTAACCCAATTTAACTGACCCATCTGTGCATAGCTTAATTGCTTGTAAATGGGTGAAGTCCACCAATTAGAAGGGACATTAGAGGCACAATTGTTTATGCTAATTGGTCCATTCCATTTGCAAGCCCTTGCTCTGAAACGGTTCAACCTTGCAATGAATGGTGCATTGGTCCAATTAGTCTTCACCAAACCACCCCTTGTGGCCCAATCATCTGCATTCCATAGGCTTGTGTATACTTTCATTCCTTGCTTGTTTGGGTATGCTATGCCCTCCTCTTCATTGTTCATAAAAACTCTAATCGGTATGCTATCAATATACCACCTATTTTTTTTAAGGAAAAGGGAAAAAATAATTAAACACTTTTACATGTTTCAATTATGCTTATGAAAATTAGGTCAAACTAACTGATTCAACCGGATTAGTTTCAATTCAAAAAACTTATTGCAAATAAGGTAAAAAATTGACAAATCGGTTAAATTGAATTGATTTTAATACAACGATGAATTCAAAAAAGTTATTTTTAAAAAATATATAATAATTTATATATCAAATTTAAGATAAATCTTAATACTTAGAAAAAAAATATAGAGAATGCAAAATTTCTTGAAAAATGACTTGCTATTAAATGAAATAAACAAATTAAAAATTTTTGGACCAGTTTAATAAATTATCCTTTTAAATCTGAATCATCAATATATATAAATAATAAAAAGTTAACATTTTGTTTAACTAACAAAAAGTATAATGGTGAAACTCAAATACAACAACTTCAGGTGAAGTTGATAACTGAAAGTTGTTAGATAAAAATTTAATCAAATCAATCAACATAAAGTTGAGTGCATCTAAATTTTTACCGTCGTATTTTCATGACTTAATTCTCTGCTTTGTTCATCCAAAAAGTGTGATAAATGAAATTGATAAACTTACACAACTTGAGTGGGGTTCCAATGAATGGTGTAATTGTGAAAATCAGCGGTAGGGTCAAACCAAAGGTAAAATTGTTGCTCTTTGCTTCCATTTCCTTGTGTATATATGTTTGTGTGGACAATATATGGTTGTCCTGAAATGTTGCCTAAGAACTCAAAGTCTATCTCATCATGTTGACTTCCTGTAGAGGATAGCTTTACCCATTCCAACAATAAAAAAAATAAAATTATTAGTGACAGATAAAACGGAACAAAATCAATAATTGTGTATCCAATGAACTACTTACATAATAGGCTGTAACAGTTCCTGCAGAATTATTAGGTACCAGTTTGATTTTCGATTCTATACTTCCAAATAAGAATGGTATCTTTGTTTGAGCAGCAGAACCTGAAATTATAACTCAACCCATGTTTTCACTTCGTTAATTACAATTTTTCTCAATATTAATTTTCAAGAGAAATGATTGAGAATTTTAAATTATTTTTAATAGATTTTTAAATAAAAATTTTAAAATATTTTTTCTTAATTGTTTTTCTCTCTTTTTTTTTCTCTTTTAAAATAGCAAAATTCTGGAAATTAAATCGGTAATTGAATTAGTAAAAATGAGAGGTTCACATGTTTAAAGGTTTAAATAAGTAATTAAACGGATGAGTATATAAAATAATATATTTATGTATAAAATATATTTTTTAGTGTTTATTTATGTATAAAATATATAATTTAAAAAATATTTTTTTATATTTTATAATTTTAAATTATTTAACCGTTACATAATTAAATTGGTTCAATAAATCTCAACAACTGGGGAGATTTCGGGGAGGAATCAAGTGAGAGAACATAAGATAAGAAGACACCACATCCAACTTAAAACCTTAAGGTGTCAAGTAAATGGGTCTCTCATCTTATAAATTCCTCACTCTTCCATGCTTTCTTAGATGTGAGACTAACTTCAACACTCCTTACACTTGCAACACTAACATACTCTTGATATCGTTTACAATATATTTTTTATCCTCAAACACTACATTATTCCTACGTAACCAAATAGAATAATTAACTTATTAATTAGCAAAGAAATATATATAGAATTATTAGAAATAACAATAATTGGGTGCATGAGAAGCACATATAGTTGATTATTGTATACCTGAAGTTTGATCTAACACAAGCTGAAGATCTTCACCCTGAATTGAAGCATGTTGGGTACCCCATGTGAGATACATGCTTTTACCAAAGTTTGCATCCACTATGATAATCCCTCGTGCCATGAAAAATATGAACAACAAAGCCAAAAACATTTTTTCGGATGCTGCTGCCATATGTATATGTGTTTGATGTATGTTTTATATGGAGTTGAAAATTTGGTCGTTTGTCTTTTGGTTCCATCTAGATCACTTTATATATATATAGCATGCTGCTATATATTATAAAGATGAAAGATGAATTAAAAATTTAATTGGTTAGTTTCCATCCGAGTATATTATTAACCTTTATTTTCATAATAGTGACATTTGACATTCTAATTAAAGTATTGCTATAATGTGACTATGTGATGAGAGCACGCAGCCTAGTAATTAATAAAGAACAATATTACGTAATGTATATACGAAAATTCAATCATTCGTATAAAATACATTTTGAAATATAAAATACACATCATATAAATTGAATTAAACAATATATATATATATAATAATAATAATTAATTTAGTAATTAATTTTTTATGTGCAAGTAATATTTTTTTATAAAGATTTTATGTACGTTCTAATTGTATTTTAAATTAGAAGTTTGTTTCCATATACAATTATATATTACACGAATTAGAAAAAGTGTATGTCACAATTTGATGTCTGATATCATTAGCTTCACATATCATCAAATTCAATAAGCAGATGATATATAGCAGGTATTTTTTTGAAAAGTAAATTTTGAATATCTAGTTTTTTTGTACATGATCATATTGAGATTTACTTTAGGAGATTACTATCCAAAGAGAGTTAGGCTTTCAATTTTAGTCCAAATAAAAATATGTAGAATGGTAATATTATATGATTCAATTCCGCTATGTTACTAAGAATCTGCCAACTTCTGCCAATTTTTATTTATGATTGTGTTTAATGAAAATATTTTTATAGATGTGTCTAATAAAAATATTTTTTTTTATGACTGTGTCTAATAAAAATTTCTTTATAGATATATTTTTTAAATGTATCTTTTTATATATGTGTTTAAAATATAATAATTAATTATTATTGTCAATAAATTGACAGATATTATATTAGTACCCTATACTTTTCCTATATGATTTGCATGAAAAAAAGTTGGTGTGTGAAGCTGGAGAGAAGAACGCGGTGAGAGAATAAGAGAATGTCGTGCATAGGACTATAGAGTTCAATAGCTAGTTACAGCTTCTAGTGTTGAGTCTTGGGAGTGATTTTCAATTCCATCACTAGTTCACTTATTCAATTGTCTATGAAGGAATAAAGTAAGTTGAAGGGTGTGTACTTAAATTAATATGGGACGTGCACGCCACATTGACCAACACAGAACATGACATACATGAAGAAAGTGAAAACCTTTTTCCTCCGATCCTTTCTTAAACGCTGGTCATGATTCTTACATGGAATATCACCGTCGCCCCACACCGTGACCTGGGGAGTCGTCGGTCGACACTGCTTTCAGCCGTGTCACCACCGCCGTTGAAAGCTAATGCTATTTCTCTTGGAGTGTTCATTATATCTATAAATTTACAGTATATCTATGTTTGATCTATAATTTACGAATATAATTCCATTAAATTCAATCTAATAAGATCGTATTGCGAATATCATATCTATATATGTATAAGATCCAATTTGTATGGCACCAAATAATAAATAAATAAATAAATAATATATATTGAATTTATATTTTATTTCAATTATATAATAATAATTAGAGGAGTGCTAGGGACCAACAGAATTTGTGAAGTTTAACCATTAATTAGCCATCATCAATATTTTTGATAGTGTAAGATAATATCTAATGATGTAAGATTAATCATTTTTCTTTTGATAGTTAAGTGCGGACCAGATTTCAACAAAATTGCTAGTCCCCTAGACTTTCTCTAATAATTATTCATATACATTGTATTTTTTTTATTTTAGAAAAATTAATTTCATCATATTTTAAGAATAAACATATCAAAAAAATAAAAAAGAGATTTTATTAAAGTGAAAAAAAAGTTTTATTAAATAAACTAAAAAAATTTATTATTTCTTATAAAAATAAATTTTTTTAATATATTCTATATCTAATATCAGATCTGATTTGTAAATATGTAATTTTAATTAGATCTAAATATAAAAAGTGCAAATTAAATTGATATTTTGACTGTATTTTTTTCGATCTATGAATGCTCCTAATTGCTGTTGAGCACTTAATACAGTTTTTTAAAAATAAAACACACGGGTCGGAGGCTCAAACACGAAATAAAATTGGGTGCCCAGTTCCAAAAATAACAGAGAGAAAAGGGCCAATGGAATCATATACAAAAGATAAAAGAACATACAAGTCCAACATGCCCAATCTCTTATTTGAACCCAATTTCATCAAAAGAGGAACTTTCTCTTTTTAATTGGTTGGCTCATTTATTTAAATAAATACTAGTGATTTGAATTATATTTTATATATGTACTAATTTATTGGATAATAATAAATTTTTAAATGAAATTTTGATTTGATTAGTCCAATTAGAATGAGGGATAGTGTGATATAATAATAATAATAATAATAATAATTAGAGGGATTGGAAAATTTGATGAATAGTATTCGAGGGAGAAATGATACCACTATCCTTTCTGAATCATTAACATAATTATTTACATTTCACGTAACACTAATATGAACTAGTTCCTCCTATGCGTTGCAACTCTCTTCTACAAGAAGTTGGACGAATTGAACTAAAATAACAAAGCATGTAATTAATTTACATTGATATACATTACTATTTTCCATCATTTTCTTTCTTTACATAAAAAAAAATTGAGGAATTTCAAAACAAAAACTAGAACATAACTATTCACAAAATACCAATGGCTTCCAAGAATTCTTATATATCCTATTTCTGAATGTGTACCCACATTCCTTTGCTAGGTACCCCACGGTGGACAACAAATAGCAAGTAATATCCCGGAGGAGCAACCTCACCGGCGGGCGGCGCCACGGAGGTTAACTTAAAAACCCCCTTAATAAAATCTTTAACAAAAGCTTCATTTTTGAGAACCAAAAGCCTTTGGCTCATAGACACTCCATGAGTTGTAAAAGGAGGGAAGTACATGGTAACTTTGATATCATTCTTGGTCAAATGAAATCCTCTCTTGACTGAAAATTGTGTCTCAAAGTTAACTCCATACTTCAAATCCTTGGTGGAAGTTTGTTCAATGATTTGAGGTCGAAAGTTGTCTAGCTTAGGGTCAAGATAAGGAGGAGAGAATCCTTCAACCCTAGTTTCAGTTGGGAACTTATCATGATCTTTGTAAGTGTCATGAGTGTTGCTACCAGCAACCCAAATCTTGCCATTAGGAATCACTGCGGAGGTTGAATGGTACATTCTCGCAATCGTCGTAGGCTTCATAACCTTAAATCTCTTTCCTTTCGCCTTTTCAGGACTATACAAGACCGGAGTCAAATTGGGTTGGTCTGCATCCCACCATGCAGACGTACCCACTTGCGCTCCATTAATGAACAAGATTTGTCCATTGGGGAGTATTAGGGCATCCCCCATGGTCCTCCTTGAAGGCATTCGTTCTGAGTCCCAGGTAGGGTTAGGGTCTGTGATCACCATCCTATTGCAATCTTGAAGAGCTGAAAGAAAAGTTTTTCTAGTTTCGGCTAAGAAAAATGCATTGGGGTTGTTGCCGCCGCATACCATGACTTCGGCGGTAACATTATTATTATTGAGGTTTATGGGGAGAAGGGCGGACATGCCGGAGGCCGGGTAGTTTCTCGAGCCGCCTGGGAGGACGGGGAAGGTGCGGACAACCTTGTTGTTGGTTGGATTGAGAAGGAGAGAGCGATTGTTGGAGAAAAGGAAGAGATTTCCATCAGGAATAAGGTGGACAAAAGGATAGAGATTGTTTTCATCAAGGTCTGAGGTTTCATAGAGGAATGGGAAGAAGTAGGGTTTATCGGTAATTTGACCTTCTACTTTAGGGAGGAACTCATAGCTAAAAGATCTGCGACCTCCTATCACTATGAAATCACCATTCGGAAGAATTGTTTGACTTCCATACCTAATAACACAACAACGTATTGTAACTAATATATTAAGCAAACCTAAAGAGACTCCAAACTTCTACTCAATAACTTGAAAAATTAATTATTCTTACTTTAACCATATTTTATAATTAGTAGTGTAGAAATAGCGTAGGGTACATACCATCTATCTTCTTTCAAAGCTTCATTATGTTCCCTCCAATCACAGTCTTTTTGGCAGTTAGGTCCACCATAGTATCTGATGGTTCTTGATCCATCTCTGAAACCGCCAGAGCTTATTAGGGTTCCATCAGGTGCAAGCCCTCCACATGAACACCATGGATCTGCCGTTACCTTCATAATCATTTCAAACATTCTTGTAAAACACACTCTAACAATAAGTTATATTTAATGGGTTTCTATAAGGGAAATTCTAATTTATTTATATTAAAAAAATAAAAATGTTATTCGTACACTAAAATTAACCACGAATTTATTTGTATATAAATACATGTGATTTAATTTATTTTTAATATTTATTTATATTCTAACATATATATTTTATATTGGTGACTGACTTTAGTAATTTATTATTTTAGTGTATACATATAACATAATCAATTAAAAAATAACTTCTAAATTCTTAACAAGTTATTTACAAAATCTTTTTGTAGATGCTTTTAAATTGTGAGTTATTGAACTTATCCTCGTCCATAAATTTTCTAATTATTTTTTATGCCATTAAAATTAACTTTTTATATAATTATTACTTATTTTTTGTTGGTCATACTTATATACAACTTTCAAAAACTTATAAATAAAAAAAGCAAGTATAATTATATATGAATATTCTTAAAACATTTATGGCATAGATATACATAGGAATTGTTCTTGAAAAGAAGAGAGAAATTAAAGAACCTTGAGTGGCCTAGCTTGATTTGTGTCAAGATCATATTCCATAGAATGAGCAAAGCAATCTTGTTTCATTTGGTAGGTGAATTCATCCATGAATGGAACACAAGGCACCCCCGGTGGATATTGGATCCTAGAGATGCGATAAATGGTGGCATCATACACAATAATCTTGTTTGTTGGCATCAAATTGATTTGCATTGCTGAAACACCCGAGTTTGGTGAAAGCAATTCCCATGCCCCATTGAAATCTGTCTCAAAATCACCCCTTGTAATTTCCTCATCAATAGTGGTATCACCACCATCACTTGTAGGGTTATTATTGTCATTATGATCATTTATAGGGTTAGTAGGGTCATTTATTGGGAAGGGTACTGGAAACCTTGGATCGGGATAAATGGGTTTGAACCTTGACTTGCGATGGTGTTTGTGGTGTTTGTTAAGTATGTTGCTATCTACGGCAACAAGGAAGAATAAAAAGAGAGTAAGAATCAAAAGAACTTTGTACAAATAATTTTCCATTGTTAGTTAGTTTGTGGGATATGGGTTTCCGTTTTTTTGTTCTTGGTACTTTAATTTAATTTTGGATGGGGATTTTTACTTTTTTTTTTGTTTTTTTTGGGGGGGAGGGGGAGGAAAGAAGATATTCTTGAGACATGGATTTCTAAATAATGCCTTCCTGGTATTTGATAACTTGGTCAACTTTATCTTGCACAACTCGAAAAGTTATTTTAGTGACTATTTGTTTTGTTTTTAATGATAATGAAAATAATTGCTAATATATTTAACACCAATTTGACATTAATTCGATTTCTTATATTTTATCGCTAAAAACTTTTAATGACAATTATATAATTACTAATAAAAAAAATTTAATAATCACAAAATATATATAATTGTCATTAAAAAATTTGCCATTAAAAATAATTTTTGATATAGTATATGAATATAACTAACATGTATCCTATATGCATAATATAAGTTAAAATAATTTTATTAAAAACAAAAAAGTTTAAATTTTTAATATATTTATTATATATTTATCAAAAGAAAAAATCTAAATTAAAACTTCTATTAACAATAATCTTTTTAACATGTGTCCTTAGAAAATATGTAGACACATGATAGTTACACACTTATATTATTAGAAATTTGCTAACGAGTGTTCTTAAGACACTGGTTAAAGACACTAAACAAAAAAGTTTTTATTAAAAATAAAAGTAAACATTGATTTTTAAAAGCTTTTTATTTATTTAATGTATTTAAAAATAATTTTTTTCTTTTTTTAATCAATGTTGTTAGGACACAACACCTTAACATTATTATTATTATTATTATTATTATTATTATTATTATTATTAAGACACAATAATACATTAGATAGTTGGCGCAATGAAAATTCACAAAATATTTCATCTATTGTGATTGAAATTTTTATATTGGCTGATGAAATTAAGGACTTGATTGGAAAGTTATGCTATACTATAATAGAAATTTGATTAGAAACTTTTAATTATATATCTAATTAAAAATTGAATGAAATTTCATCGATCAACAAAATAATTAAACTATTTTTCAAAGTAGTTTCCTATCTTCAATTTAAAAGAATGACCCTAACATGTCCAATATAAAATACCATTTGTTTTCGTAAAAAAAAATGTGTTTGATTAATTTAAAAATGCATCCATATAATTCCGTACGCACTGTAACTGTTGCATATTGGACGAATACTTTAATTAATTTAAAGGAAAACATCATGAGAATCAAATCAAACAGTATGATTTTTGTTTAGAAGCAAATGTTACCAACCAAATAGACGTATCTTTTTGGATCATCATAACTTTTTCATACTTTGTTCATAACTTTTTCTTAGACTTTGTCTTTTTAGTGACAACTATATGTCAGTGTTTTGTTTGAGTAATGTGGACACCATAACCAGATTATATTCCTTAATTTAATTAATAAATAAACTCTTAGTGGAAATTATTATGATTTAATGTTGATTGACTCACTTATGTTTAATTTACTATTATTTCTACCTTTATGTGATCAATGAATAGGGTAATAATACTATATATGTATCAACCAGGACCGACAATCTTGCATCGATCACTTGTCTCAATTTATTAAAAAAATTACACTTTAATTACCTTTGTGGTGAACATTATTTTATTAAAGAAAGCGTGTTTAATTAATAATGCTTCAAAACTATAGTACACAAGAACGTAATCTATGTACATTTGTCTGTATAGTACATTATTTAGCTAGACAAAAAAGTAATCAAAACAGTTCAATTAATAAATATTAAACAAAATAAATTTGAATAATTTTTTTATCTCCTTAATATTATCAATTTAATTAATAGTAGTATAAATGGACCGTATATAATGACCACAAATTATTTTTAATATGATGCATAAAGGTATATTACAGCAGCATGATAACAGTACTGTGAATAATTATTCATATGAGTGTTAGAAATTGGTGAGGAGTGAGAGACGAGAGAAGGAGTGAGACATAGGGTGAAACACATAGTGGATTAGAACTAGAAAATATGTAAAAAATTACAGGATTTAGAATTGAGAAAAGTATCAACGGTTGGAAAATGAGTCTTTCTCTATCTTTGTTGATAATCTCTCCAAAAATATTTCGAAAAATGAATTATTTCATCTGTTTAATTGGATTGGACGCATTAACGACATTTATATATCATGAAAACAAAAATGTGGTAATATGTATGTTTTTGCGTTCATCCGGTACACAACGAAAGGTGGAGCTCTGAAGGCTATAACAGAAATGAATCATATGAGGTTGAGAGGGAAGATTGTGTACGTGGGAGAAGCGAAGTATAAACGAACAACTGAGACAAAGGTCCGAAAGACAGCTCAGAAAGAAGGTGATAGTCGGAACAAGACAAATTCTCAACCTCAGGAAGGAGATAACCAAAGGCAAGTAGAGAAACTAACAAGGTATAAAAAAGAGCCAGACTCGCATGAAAATGGGTGGACAAAGAAAGTGGCAGTATCAGTGGTGAAAGAGAATCTGGAGTGGCTACAGAAAAGTCTGGTCGGCAGTACGACGAAGGCAATTGATTTAAGTTCCTTGAAAAAGATGATTGGAAAAAATCTGCCTCAAGTTGTCCAAGTACGGGAATTGGGAGCATATAAAGTTCTTTTGACTTTTGATTCTGTATTGAATGCGGAAGAAGCATATACGTTTAAAATGCATAGTCTCTTGCAATTCTTCCATAGTATATGGAGATGGGATGAGACAGAGCGATGTGAAACTCGAAGAGTGTGGTTAAAATGTTACAGGGTTCCGTTACATGCGTGATCAACAAATACCTTTAGTATGTTAGGAGGCCAATGGGGGGAAGTAGTCGGTTGTGACAAAGTAATAGAATCGTGCATGTCTTTTAGTATTGGACGAGTGCAAATTGATACTTGTATCATGGATATGATTAATGAATGGGTCCATATCACAATAGGTATCAGTGAATTTGATGTGCTAGTGAAAGAAGTGGGACGGGAGACTTTCGGATTGAATTGTTATGAAGAAGCTAATGAAAAAAGTGATTATAATTGTGAACAACGAAGAACAGTTGCGGAAAAAGAGTGTGTGGGTACGAGCTTAATGAGTGCATGGGCTACAAAATCGGTAGTTTTCAACGACCAGGCTGCCGATGTGGTGATAGGGGAGCTGAGGAAAGACAGAGAAGATAAGGGCAGGTTGGTAATTCCTGAAATTATTATGAATGAGTGGATTAATGATCATTCAAAACAAAATTAGGCAAAAACAGTAACATATCAACCAATTTATGAAGGAATTGAAGGGAGAGCAGATTGTGTGGGATGTGATCATATTAATTATGAAGCTGATTCTGAAGATACAGTAACATGAATTTATGAAGGTAACTTTAATGGATTAGAAAGGAGGGACAAAAGGAATAAGAAAAAGAAGGTTCTTTGTAGGCTTTGTGCTAGGCCCAACAATTCAAAGATGTCCAAAAAAGATAGAGAAGGATCTTTGGACCCGGCTTTCTCAATCAACCGGTTCGGTGATGTTGGGTTGGGTCTAGAATCTGAGTCAGGCTTGATGGAAATAGAGCACGGTTTTCACGGTAGGAATGGGCACGCTAGAGAAGGATTTACGACAATTGTGCAGAAAGCTGCATATGCAAAATTGCGCTAGAAACCGGTGCGGAGAAGATCGAGGGAGACCGAATGGTGTTGAAGGAGGTAAGCTAAAGACTGACCACGGTAAAGGAGGTTCAATGTGGCAAGGAAAATGCGCAACCCTAACACCACCTATGTTGGGTCATGAGATCGAGAAAAAGTTGGTGGCGGAGAACCAAGCCGCTACTCTTCTAGCGGTGACATTGAATGGAGGGACTGGTGGGTTGGGTGTGTATGTTGATGATGATGGTGCAGAAGACGTTGATTAAGAAACGTGTGATAGGGATGACATTGTGAATAATAGTGGCATGGGTTTCGCCACAAAGGGAACAACATTGACAAAGAGACAGGGAGAGCTATCGGAACATGATGAAGAAGTAGTTAGGAAGAGGGTGGTTGATGATGGTGGTTCGGACAAGAATGAAGGAAGTAAGGGAAACAGAAATAATATTTTGGAGGAGCAGATGCTTGAAAATAGAAAAACTTAGGTCCTAGCGTTAGAATCAGGTGCAATTTTATACAATGAAGAAGATGATATTATGGCTATTCTCCAAGCACAGAATGAAGAAATTGCTCAGAAAAGAAGATTAGCAAAATAGAAAGAGAAAGCAAGACGCTGCAGGCCCAAAAATAAAAACAAGGTGTGTAATAATTTATTAAAATAATTTGTTCTTGGAATGGTAGGGACTAATGGGTGATGGAAAATTGAACATGGTCAAAAACCTCAAGAAAAAATTTAAGTTGAATATGTTGGGCTTGTTTGAGATTAAGTGGCGGGTAGTGACAAAATTTGATGTAATAAGAATTCGGGAGAGTGACGCTGTGGGATGAGAATATGTTGAGTCGGAGGGTGCCTCAAGTGGTTTACTATTAATTTGGGATGAAATAATGTTTAAAACGAGTCGTTGTCATAAAAGAGAGTTTTGGTTGTGTATTGAAGGGGTCTTACTAATAATAATTTCAATTAAGCTTTCTGGGGTGTATGGAGTTCATACAAGAGAAGAGAAATTTGTTGTGTGGGAGAAATTGAGTTATATTGCAGAATTATGTCAGCCTTTATGAGAGACTTCAACGAGATTGTGCAAGTGGAGGGGAGAAAGGATGCTGTCAGATTAACAGAGTTTTAGTAAGAATTGATAAAAGAATATATGTAACTGGTGGACTTTTGCTTAGCGATCTTACAATTGGATTGACAGAGTTTTAATAAGATTAGAGTGGTTGAAGATCTTTTCACGAGTACAAAATTAGGAGTACAAAATGAAGAGTACACTATAAGAAAGAGGAGCACAAAAAATAGTTGATGAGTTTTTTTGGAATTTTTTCTTTTTTTTTTTAACTTTTCTATTTGCTTGTTGTTGTTCTTGCTCCACTTATTATGTTGAGCTCTGTTGTTAAAAGAAATTAATAGTAGTATAATTTGCCATTCAATCAAAATAATACCATCACTATTAATTAAGAGTATTGAAGCAAAGCATGGTATGAATGAATTCAGGAGAACGAATTGTATTAAAAATCATAGATCAATATCTTACAAAAATCTTAGGTAGAGCTTGCTAAAAAGTAAATTTTTTTTGTACTTTATTATTTTAAACTAGTTAACTGTTAAAAATTATACTAATTTGATCCATTAATCAATTTTTTAACTAATTTTTTTATTTTTTAATTGGTTCATTGTCAATTAAATTTTTATCTAAACCGAACAAATTATCTAGTAATTAATTTTTAATTAATTCGATTAAATCAATTAATTTGGTTCAATTTTTAAAATCATGAGTATAATTACTATTTATTAATTACATGAATATATACGCTTCTTTTTCTTAAATTTAGGAAACAATTTATATTCTCTGAATTTGATATTAAATTTATCAAATTATCTGATAGATAATAATTTTATCAATACATCTACAACTTGATCCTAAGATTGAATATTCATTATTTTTGTTTTTGATTCATTAATTCCAGTATAAAGTGAAAGATCTTGCTCTAAGTATTTATACATACTATGGAGTATGAGATTATTTATGGTTAGAAAACAAATACTTTGATTATTACAATAAATAATAAGTGTGATAGACTAATAGTTTGAAGGATCATTTTCAATTCTTGAAGTAACTGTTAAATCCATATTATTTCAAATTGTGTTGATGTTAATTGAAAAATAAATATATATGTTAATTGGAACTGAAAGGTACCAGACTAAAGAGGATAATTTGGATGAAAGAAGAGTTAAATGGGAGAAGGTATTGATAGAGAGAACAGAGAGAAGAAAGGGAATTTCATTGATTGAACTCAGATTGAAAGAAAAGTTCGTGTACAGGAATGAAAGGGGTTGCTTATATAGAGAGGTGAGAACAGAGAAGCTGCAGGAGAAGCTTCCAGCACCTTCTAACAGTTTCTCAACTAACTAACTATCTAACAGTAATAACAGAAAGTGACAAAAAGCATGAAAGAGAAATTACACAGGAAAATTATACACATGCTATAACTCCTATCATCATCTCTAGTTATCAGCTTTTGTTGAATACTAAATATCAGTTAACACTTCAGCTCCTTTCTTCATCATCTCTGGTTGTTGTCATTTTGACTGATGATTTGTTGCTGATCACAAACACTCATCTTGCCTCGAAAATGAAGGAAGCTCTCAGAAGGGACTGCTTTTGTAAGGATATCTGTTATTTGAACTGAGCCTGGAATGTGACAAACTCGAATTGTCTTGGTGTAGACATAGTTTCAAACGAAGTGCAGATCTATTTCAAAATGCTTGGACTTGAAGTGAAGGATGGGATTGGCAGCAAGTAAAACAGCACTCAAATTGTCACAATACAGCATTGGCGGGTACCAAACCATAGAGGGTAATTTTGGTGAAAGAAGAGTTAAAGGGGATAAGGTATTGACAGAGAGAACAGAGAGAAGAAAGGAAATTTCATTGATTGAACTCTGATTGAAAGAAAAGCTCGTGTACAGTGATGAGAGGGGTTGCTTATATAGAGAGGTGAGAACAGAGAAGCTGCAGGAAAAGCTTCCAGCACCTTCTAACAGTTTCTCAACTAACTAACTATCTAACAGTAATAACAGAAAGTGACAAAAAGAGTGAAAAGGAAATTACACAGGAAAATTACACACATGATATAACTCCTATCAGGAACATCTTGGGAAGTTAATGTATGTTGTTTTATAAATATAGAATTATTCTCTATATACAAATGTTTTTTTATATAAGTCTCTTACAAGTCATTTATATTCACATGTTTTATGTTATTACTGTACGTTCTTCTTCTTCTTTTTGTTATTGCACTTCTTCTTCTTCTTCTTCTTTTCCTTCTTCTTCTTCTTCGTTATCGTCGTCTTTAACACCACTTTTTCTCTTCCTCCTCTTCCTCCTCTTCCTCCTCTTTTCATTGAAATTTTTTCTCCTCCTTTCTTTTTCTCTTTCTCCTCCATCACCAGTTATTTCATTATTGAAGATAATGAATAATTCAGGTTCTGATTGTCAATTGAACTATAATGAAATTGAATATTCTTTTGAATCCAATCAAGTGGCTGAGGTGTGATTCAATTCAAAAGGAAAAAATGTAGCATTAGAGGAAATATTTTTCTATATTTACAGCAAATTTGGGTGTAACACGAAGATATTTGAGTGTAACACAAAAATATTTGGGTGTATTTTTATTCTGATAAATTCTGCATAATTCAAAACTCTTCCTCTTCCTCATTCTCATCTTCTGCTGCTTTTTTTCTTATTCATCTTTTCTTTTTTTGTTTTACCTTCTCAAGTTTCTTCTTGTTTTACTCTCTTAACAAGAATAAAAATAAAAAATCAAACAAAGAAGAAGAAAAAACACATAATGCTGCAAAATTACTTGGAAGAGCATGACCTTACATTCATTTAACTAAAAGAAAGAAATAAATAAGGAAAAAAAAGAAAAAAATGCAGCATTAGAGAAAATATTTTTTTTTTGTATTTGTAGCAAATTTGGATGTAACACGAAGATATTTGGGTATATTTTTATTCTGATAAGTTTTGCATAATTCAAAACTCTTCCTCTTTCTCCTCATCTTCTGCTGCTTCTTATTCTTCATTTTCTTATTTCATATTTTCATAATTTTTTTGGGAGGAAAAAATCAAACAAAAAAGAAAAAAATACATAATGTTATAAAATCAATAGAAAGAGGAGGAAAAAAAATACATCAACCATAACAGTAGTAAAAATATGACGATAAAAATGAAACACGTGAAGAAAAAGGAAGAAAACATAAAAAAGAAGGAGAAGAAGAAGAAAGAGGAGGAGAAAGAAGAACGCGAAACACGCTATAAAAACCACTGAATAGCGCGTGTATTGACATGCTTGAATAGATGAGCATTGTTTTTGTTGAATTTAGTCCAATTTATATGACTTATAAATTAAAATAACTTGTATCTACAGCACTTTCTTATATATTAAGTCTAATTTCTATATGACAAATTAAACATCCACTTGGAATGATTTCTATTAACTATTTTGTGTTTTTCTTATTGTTTTCATTGATTGACAACAAATACAGTTGTTTCCCATCATTTGCTTTAAGAAGTTGAGTAAGTCATTGATAGCTTTAACATACTGTAAATATATATTTTGTTACAAAGTGACCAATAACTACTTTAATGGAATTCATGTTTATGTCTTATAGAAAGACACATAACCAACCATCTAAAATTTCTAGAAAATCAAGCTCTTCCATGAAAAGCCTATAAATCATACAAAAAATGCTATTTGGAAAATAAAATTTAATTTTTATTCAATCTTTAAATTTAATATTTATTATTTTAATTAATGATATTTTTTATTTTTAAAGAATCACTTTTATTTTTAATACTTATCACTATAAAATTTGTAATCACTTACGAAATATTAATTTTTTGCAAACCAAACCATAAAACTTGTAACAACTTTTTGTATACTAATTTTTAAAAATCAGTGAAGTTTTTAAAATAAATTAAACTCACTTTAATTTTTTATTTAAAATATTCAAAATTCATGTAAAAAACACATATAAAATTAAATAAACAACATAAACACATTTAAAATTATGTATTAACACATCTAAGTTATTGTCATTGTAGTTTTAAATTATATATTGAGCACATAAAAAATTAAACTCAAATACACATCCAAAATTATAAGAATGTACTCTAAATATTTTATCAACACGTTCAAAATTCATGTAAAAAAACTTATATATGTACATAAGAACATAATAAACAACATAAGCACATCTAAAATTGTAAGAATGTACTCTAAATATTTTATCAACACATTCAAAATTCATGTAAAAAACTTATATATACAGAATAATAAGAAAAGTAATTGGTGTCAGAAAATGCACAAAGAAAAACTCTATGAACAGAGACCCATCCAAACCTTAGGAATGTTTTTGGCGCACGCAGGCGAACGGCGATGCTGATGCAGACGAACGGCAACGAGGAGGAGAAAGGCGGCGACGATGATGAGCGTTGAGGAAGAGGAAGCCGGCGTTGTGGATGAGCACCGAAGAGGAGGAAGGCGGCGTCGAAGATGAGCGCTGAGGAGAACGGTGGCGCAGACGAACGGTGGCGGAGGATACAAACCACGGATGGCGTGCGCCTCTGAGTTTACGATGTGAGGTGAATGTGTCTGCTCTACTTCTTTCAGGGTTTGGTATGGTATTAGTTAATAATTAAATGGTTTAAGATTTATTTTAGAATTTTAAAATCGAAATTTTGAATTTTAACAAATTTGATTTTTGGATATGCATTTAAATTGTAATATATTAATAATTAAATATATTAAATTAAAAAAATTTAAAATTTAAAATTTATTTAATTTATATTTCAAATGTGTATTTAATTTTTAAAAAAATATTAAATTTATTTATAATATTTTGATGTGTTTATTTTATTTTTTTAAAATTATTATAAAAAAATTGAATATTGTACAATTTTTAAGAGATATACAGTTGAATTGAAATCATACCAAGTTACTAACCCAAAGTATCTTGCTCAATTAAATATAATAGACTACATGCCTCCTAACTTGGAAATGGATTCTCTCCATTTTTTTAACACTTGAGAGAATAAAGTGTGATCTCTCATTTTTAATTTTATAAGTGAGATCAAAATTAAATAGGAGAGAGAGAATAATAAATGATAAGATTAAATATTGAACATCATCCAATTTTTTTTTCAGTAGAGAGAATCCACTCTCCTCCTAACTCTCTATTTTACTACAACAAGTGTATTAACACGTGCTATGCACGTGATAAGATTAAAATTATAATTTTAAATTATTTTGTTCAGATTAATTTAAATTATAATAATTTGATTAATAAAAATATAACATGTTATGTATTATTTATTTTTTCTTAAGATAGTGTTAAATATATTAACTCTAAATAGTTATTAATTGGTTTTAGTAATCTACTTTCTTCAATAAATCAAACATATATACTTACTCAATGTGACCATAAATAACTTAATAATACTTAGACCTACTAACAAATTTTTATATGTTATTTTACTGTTAAATAAGAACATATCAAAATTAGCTCAAAATAAATAATAAATTATTAGAGAATTCTAATGCACAAAATTCTCTAATAAACAATGAATAATTTAAATCTACAAAAAAATAACTCAACATTTTTCTTTGATACCTACAAAACATATACCTGAAATAATATTATATCAATGTTAGTATACAGTTTTACAATCATCGACCGTATTTACTATACATGACTCCTTCTTAAACGTTATTCTATACACGTGTGCAGTCAGAAGATAAATTACTGGACTTTATTTTATTTTTCTAAATTATTATAATTATGCATTATTCATTAAATGCTAATCGTAATATTGTAATATAATTATAATAAAGATATTTTTCTAAAATAAATTTAGAAGAGAGAATAGTACTTTCATTTTGGAGATGAATTTATGAGAAATTGATACCTCACTTTTATTAGTTAATAATGTATTAAATATTGATTTTATATAATTATAATAAAAATATTTCTCTAAATTAGTATAATCATGCATTATTCGTTAAATGTTAATTATAATATAATTACGATAAATATCTTTTTCTAAAATAAATTTAGAAAAGAAGATAGTGATTTCATTTTAGAGAAAAAATGAATTCAGGAGGAATTAACAACTCACTTTTATTAGTTGGAGAAAAAATCTAGTTTTAGTATATTTTGTCATTATTATACATTTTTCTCTAATCATATATCCACTGTTTTCTTTTCTTTGTTTCAGCATTTTGAACGTGGGTTTAACTTCTCGTAGTTCTCACTTCTCAGTCATTCTACTAGATGTAGTTGATAACTTGAAATTCTTTTATTAATATAGGAGAAAAATATATTATTATACGATAGAATTAAAATGAGTATATTTTATTATTAAATAAACAAAATTAATATAAAATAAAATTATACAGCAAAAATGATAAAAAGATTATTTTTATAATTTTGTTTTGTCATTTTGATGTATAGAAGATTAGAAAGTAGTAAATTTTTAAATAAATTAATTTATACTTGTTGTATTCAATTTAAATAAGTAATAAATTATCTTATTTTAATTTATTCCTTAAATTTATATATCATAAAAATTAAATCAAATAATTAATATACATAATTTTAAATCGTGTGATACTTAAATATCTATTCAAATCAATTAGTTGATATAATTAATTCATCATAATGAATTGACTTTAATGAGTTAAACAAAATAAAGCAGAAGCATGCTACGTTGATTCTATCATTAAAGGTAAAAATTTGATTTTTATATGATAGAATAGATAATATAATAGATGACGACAAAGAGAAAGATAAACATTGTAGATCCTAAGTTGTTTCATTTGAATGTTGTAATGTGGGTATCACATTGTTTTATTTATTCTACCCTATGGATCCTTTTGTAACTTTATTTCAGTATCAATGGAATTTCACTACCTTTGAATACTAAATTAAAATTTAAAATGAAACTAAAAAAAAAAGTAAAGAGTATAAAATTATTGATTGAAGAACACTCTAAATAATAAAAAGCCAAATTAACTTTAATATTAAATTCATTAATACGATTTTAATTTTATATAATAGTTAGAAAATAGATTAGTAAAAGCAAATGGAAGAATAGGTTTAATTAGTATTTGATAAAATATTCATTTAAAATAATTAAAAAATATAAATTATGATATTATTAAAAATAATACATTTTTATGTTAAAAAAATTATATTTAAATAAAATACTTATAAAATATAAAATTTAGAGTAACATAGCTTCATGAACATTAATCATTAATCAATTATGAACTTCATAAAATTATAATATAATTTATTTATGAAAAAATAATCAATAATTAATATTAATAAATATAAAAATCATCCAAACACTTTGATTAAAAGTATGAATGATTAATTATTATTCATTATTAATAATATTTTGTTCATAACAAAAACTGAAAATATAATTATTCAGATTTAGATTAAATGTATAAGTAACAAATGATCTATTTTATCATGTATATTATAAATTAATGAATTAAACTAACTGATATAATGAATTATAATTAATTAATTGGTATAAATTATAATAAATTATATGATATTTAAAAAGAAAATAAAATGAATAAAAAAATAAAAAGAAATAGAAGAATAGAAGACTACAATAAAATAAATTGAATGTAATTTTTTTTCTTTTTACAAATTTTATATTACATCCGCTTCAATAATAATAAATAAAAATACATCAACTTAATATCTAAGAAAAAATGATGAGATAAAATCATAACACAATTCTAAAATAAAAGCTTAAATTAAACCATAATATTATTGCACAACACAAATTAAAAATAATTTCACACTACAATATACCACACAAATAGATAAATGACTTAAGCTTAATTACGGATTTTTTTTTAATTTATGCAAATATGATAACACCATAGTCTATAAATGCTTAATGGATAACATATCATATATTGCTCTGAATGATGAGCACGAGAGTTGAAGAGTGTGTGCTGATTTGTGTCCATGATAGTTGCTTTCTTGTGACGACGCCTCATAGAAAGAAAAAGAATTGTTGTAAAATCTACCCAATGAAAGAGTAATTGGTAAATGAATGATATTTTCTTCTAACATATATAGTCTTTTATATTGGTAAAATAAAAATGAAATGAATACAATTTTGTATTTTTATATTAGAATTAGAATTTGATATTTATCCTAATAAAATTAAATAACTAATTAGTTATATTTAAATATTTTTAAGAATTAATCAAATCAATTAGTCAATACAAATAATTAGTATAATTAATTTTATTTTATTTATTGAATTGAAAAAATAAATTAGAAAATAACTTATTTAAGTAATTAGTTGATATAATTAATTTATTATAATTGATTAGATTTAATGAATTAAAAAAATAAATAGGAAAACATAGGAGACAATTATTTTTTTAACTAAATTAATATGTATTTATTGTATTTAATCATTATAAGTAACAAATCATCTATGTTATTATGTATTGTATAAATTAATGAATTAAAATAATTGATACAATAAATTATAATTATATGATTGATATAAATTATAATAAATCATGTCATATTTAAATACCTAATCAAATCAATTAGTTGATATAATTAATTTACTGTAATAAATTGTATTCAATGAGTTATAAAAAATAAATTAAGAAATACGCTAAGAAGTATGTCACGCCAATCATGAAGTGCAGAAATTCAATTTTTATATAATAAAAATATACATTCTTATATATGTTATAGAAATATGATTTGATTCCATGACTTGCTTATTTTTTTTAACTTGCCACCTATATTCAGCATGAAATTTTAATTTTTCTAAAATAAATTTAGAAGAGAGAATAGTACTTTCATTTTGGAGAAAAAATAAATTTACGAAGAATTGACACCTCACTTTCATTAGTTGATAATGCATTAAATATTAATTTTATATAATTATAATAAATATATTTTCCTAAATATTATAATCATACATTATTCATTAAATATTAATTGTAATATAAATATAATAAAGATATATTTTTAAAATAAATTTAGAAGAGAGAATAGTGCTTTCATTTTAAAAGAAACATAGATAATTGATAAGTAGATTAATAATGCATTAAATATTGATTTTATATAACTATAATAAAGATATTTTCCTAAATTAGTATAATTATGCATTATTCATTAAATGCATTCATTTTGGAGGGAAAATGAATTCACGAGGAATTCACACCTCACTCTCATTAGTTGAGAAAAAACCCAATTTTAATATATTAAGTAGATTATATAAATAGAAATACTTGCTAAGTATATATAAAAGAGGAGATATATAATTATATATAATATAATTGCTATATATGTAACAGATATAAATTGTTATAATTATAGAGACTTACTATAATTAGATTAAATTTAATTATAAATGTAAATAAAAAAGTGATAATAATTAATATTATTTATTTCTTTTTTACATTTAATATTTACTGTAAATATAAAAAATATTGAGAAAAAAAAGTAGATACTGACTTTATTTTATTTTATTTTATTTTACCTTATAGATTTCTTTACTAAAATTAATGGAGAAAAAAAATCTTTATGATTATATATCAATCTCAATCACAATAAATAAGATGAATCGGTTGAGCAACTAATAAATTTAACGGGTAAATGTTATTTTCCATTTATGGGAAAAATGAGGTAACATGCATGCGTATATTAATATAGGAAGAATATATACTCACAGTTTTAAAATTTTTAAGAATATTCGATTGTATTATCCTTCGAGCCAAAAAATTCATCCTTTATTTTT
>NC_029776.3:89161204-89173177 GCF_000817695.3 Arachis duranensis
ACAATTGTACAATAATATTTTCTTTCATTTGTTAACTAATTAAACTTGGTTATTTATATTAAATATATTTAATGATTACTAAAAATTAATCATATAATTATCATTATTAATAACCAATTATTAATAATCAATTTATATTTCTCTAAAATATAATTTTCTATCTTATTATTATTATTATTATTATATAGGTCACTATTAAGATAATAACTTGTCACTAATAAAATTTTAGGATAATGAATAAAAAATAGAATTATATCAATATAATTAAAATCAATATAATTAAAATAGTTAAAAATATTTTTGATTGATAATTATATTAATAATGCATTAATTATTGATTTTATATAATTATAATAGAGATATTTTTCTAAACTAGTATAATTATAAATTATTCATTAAATGCTAAGTATAATATTGTTATATAATTATAATTGAGATAATTTTCTGAAATAAATTTAAAAGAGATTAGTATAATTATAATAAAGAGATTATCTCAAATTAGTATAATTATGTATCATTCATTACATACTAATTATGATATAATTATATCAATTAAAGATAATTTTTAAAAATAAACTTAAAAGAGAGAAATAGTGCAATCATTTTGGAAGAAAAATGGGTTCACGAGAAAGTGACACCTCACTTTCATTAATTTGGGAAAAACCTAGTTTTAGTATATTATAAATAGAAGTAGATTGGTATAAATTATAAAAATTTATATAACATTTAAAAAGAAAATAAAATGAGTAAGAAGAAAATTGATATCTAAGAAAAAATGATGAGATAAAATTATAATACAGTTCTAAAGTAAAAGCTTAAATTAGAACATAATATCATTACACAACACATATTGAAAGTAATTTCACACTACAATATACCACAAACAGGTAAATGACTTAAATTTAAATACGAAATATTTTTTATTTATGCATATATGATAACACCATGGTCTATAAATACTTCATAGATAACATATCTTATATAGCTCCGAATAATGAGCACGAAAGTTGGAGAGTGTGGTAGTTTGTGTCTATGATAGTTGTCTTCTTGCAACAACGCCTCGTAGGAAGAAAAAGAATTATTGTAAAAGTTATCAAATGAAAGAGCAATTGGTATACGAACGAAATTTTCTTCTAGCATACATGGTATTTTATAGTGGTAAAATAAAAATGGAAGGAATTAAATTTTATATTTTTATATTAGGAATAGAATTTGATATTTATCCTAATAAAATTATTATTATTATCAATATAAATGGGTTAACAACTTGCCACTAATAAAATTATTGGATAATGAATAAGAATTAGAAGGATATGAATATAATTAAAATGAATATAATTAAAATATTTAAAAATAATTTTGATTGATAATTAGTTTAATAATGTATTAAATATTGATTTTATATAATTATAATAAAGATATTTTCCTAAATTAATATAATTATGCATTATTCATTAAATATATTCATTTTGGAGGGAAAATGAGTTCCCGAGAAAATGACACCTCATTTTCATTAATCAGAAAAAAATCTAATTTTAATATATTAAGTAGGTTTTCGGACCAGATGGAATTAATATCTACAAAGAACTCTCATAAATTTAAATCTAAAATGTATAAGAATTAGGATAAGATAGCATATATCTCGAAGTGAGTGTTTTATTTGATATTTATAGTACATTTTTTTGTAAATTTAAAGAAGAATTTACGTTACATCCTAATCGAATTTAGTAAGATATGATCTGATTTAGTTATTTTAGAGATTAATAATGTCCCAATAAATACATTTTGGGCCGATGAGACATTTGAAGCCCAATTTGAGATATTGAATTACAACTAGATCTAAAGTTTTAAAATATTTTGTAGCTAAGGCTTAATTCAAATAGTTATCCATGTACATCAATTTTAATATGTTGCATTTGGATTTAAATTTTGGTAAATACACCAAATATTAAAAAGGAATCTTTTAGTGTTATGTGAATAAGTATTTGGCGTAAGTGTGTTGTGATATTTAGGATTAGGAGTTGTTCAATTTATCTGACCAAACAAAAATTTTTTTTAATATTTTATTGATTTTTATTTAATTAATTAAAACCGTAGATTTTGTTCGGTTTGATTGATTGTCTTTTTTTTTTTATTGTTAAAAGCTACTTGAATCTAGATGCTAGGCCTTATTTTTTAGTTCATGAAATTGATCCCCAAAAAAAAAAAGGTAAGTAGTATTACACTAATAACAAAAGACATCTTCTAAACAAGTTTCAGGCTAGTCCAAGTTACCCAACACTTATTAATTATATAAGCCTGGTCTATTAAGAGTGTGACTTTTCCTAATTTAACATGTTTTCACACCTAAATTCATCATCAAGCTAAGGGTGAAAGCTAGATTTTCTTAGTATAGAATAAATAATAGGAGAAAAAAAAATTAATGATAAAATTAAAAAAGTTAACTGGGAGAGAAAAGATTAATTATACTAAAATTATTAACAAGAAATATTGAAATAAACAAAACAATTATCATATAATTTGTATAAGTATACAATTATTTATCTTTTGTATTATTTTTCTCCAATTATTACTTAATTATTTCAATTCATTGTTTGTATTGGATGATCCATATGTTATCAACATATTATATATGAAACATACAAAGCAAGCTTCCATGCACAATGTTTAAAATTAAATTACTTGAGACTTACGGATATATGCTAGAAAACAAAGCTAAAATCCCATATGTAACACACCATGAGAAGCGAAGTTTGAATTATAATCGGAAAAGTGGTCAAGTATATTTGATGTACGATTTTTTTTTTCAATAAAATTACCTCCAATATATAATATAGGAAAAAAGACTAATGTAAGGAACTAAAAAGAATAAGCGTATAAATTAAAGGTGCACTTATTATATTCATAAACTAGAGAAAACATAAATAATAACGAGAAAAATAATGTTTAGGAGATAATAAAAAGACATTTAGATAGGTGACTAATTTATTAAACTAAACTGAACTTCATTCTCTATATTATTATATTCTTCTTTGAGGGGAAAACTGATTCAGAAAGGCACTTTAATAAAATTTTCATTATAATTAAGTTGTTTTGATTGGATCAAAATCAAGTTAACGTATGAAAACTTGAAAAGTTAAGCCTAATCTTAAACGATCTTAATAACACGTGAACAATGAGTTTCTTACGGGCTGCTATATCCATTATTATTGTTAGTCCAATTAGTGGGATTCATGTGTAGAAGGAAGCAATCCATCACAAAAATTTACAGTGCTTCAATCTTATTATTATATATTAACTACCTTTCAATCATCAAACACATTTTATGGAAAAGTATAATGTTTCATAAATGGGAAAGTAGTTTCGTTGAGGTTGCTTCTTTTGCACACATTCCATAGAAAATAAATTAACGTGTACTGAAAACGTGTTACTTATTTTATTATATTTTTGGAATTTAATTTTCAGGTAGTAATTAACATTCTAAAAAGTTGGTTACAGATATTCCATCGTGAATTGTCATATTAATAAAGTAACTAATTTTAAATTTATTATTTAAAAATTTATATAAATACGTAAATTTGATTATATAATTGTATAAATTTTTTTATTAATATTTAAATCAAATTAAAAAAAATTAAAGCGACGATTGAGTTATCTCTATACGATCTTAAGATTAAAAATTTAGAATTGTAAAATCAATTACTAATATAATTATTAGATTAAATTATTTATATTTATTTTTTTTGTGCAATATTTTTACGAATCTAAATATATTTTAACGCAAGATATTTATGCACTGAATTGACCCTCATCAAAATTAAACTTTTAGTTGGAATGGGCTAGTTAATTAATAAAGTGTGTTGAATTATCTTAACAGTAAAATCTTGGTATCTATCGTCTTATATTGGAAAGGGAAAAAAAAAAGTTGTTGTCTACTTCTAATCATTAAAGGATACATGCATGTAACCAAGTTGGGTTGGTCTAGTAGTTAACTTACTAGTCCGCTTAAACAAATGTTGGGGGTTTAAATCTCGCCTTGTGCATGCAGCAACTTATTGGTCAGCGACAAACCCTTAAATGAAGCTCAGTACTGCGACAGATTAGTCTTGGAAGATACCGTAGAAAACAAAAAAAAAAGGGTACATGCATGTGAATACTCATATAAAGTCCAAAATCTAAAATCTGATGAGTCATACAATCTAAACCCTTTTTGAACAACTGAAAATAATATAAGTTGATGAGTGAAAAGCTTGCTTCCATCATCAATATCAAGGCATGCCAGAAAATTTATTAAATTTAGTTACAAAAGTAGCAAAAGTGCTTAAAGATGATGATCAACTAATAATGTAGGAATTTAGCTATAAATTGAATTCAAGTTAAATTAAGATCAATATTTAATGAGATATAAGAAACTGAATACCAATTACAGGTGATGATTAAGGAAAAGAAAAAAAAAAGGTGAAACCATTAACCACTTTAAAATTTAATTTGAATTATTAAAGTGTAGTTATTAATCAAAGGGAAAATGACTATTTAAATTTACACATTATTTTCTCAATAAAATCTAAGTTCAAGAAAGCTTAACCTACTATTAATGATAATGTGGAATTTCAAAGACTTCAAAAAATGATAAATCCTTGAATCAAGACTTCAAAGAATGCCCTTGCTGTTAGGTGTAATCGGTTTCTGTTTTCAATTTTATTTTCAAAATTTTCTGATTTTAAGAATTAAAAAAATAAAAATAAAAATAAATAAATTTTTGTTATTATAATAAATCTTTTTAATTTTTCTTTATGCTTGTAAAATATAATCTTTTATCATACAATAGTTTTCTTGCATATTTATTATTAGTTTCACTTAAAAAATATATAATAAGATCACACTATATATACTATATCAATTTAAAAAAACCTTAAAAAGATTCTTTTGTTTTTGTTTTTACAAAATCTTAAAAACAAAAATCAAGGAATATAAAAATAGATCCAAAAACCAAATAATCACACAACCTAATAATGTGGACTTAACAAAAACAAGTTTTTGTTTTCATATAGCTTTGAGAAACTATGCTAATAAAGAAGAAAGTTTGCATTTTCATTCAAAGAGTCAATCTATGTTTCAATACACAAGCTAAGGGGTGTATATGAAACTTTGAAACCAAAAACAAATTGGCCTCTTCATCATTATATTATATTGTACCTTTTGCAATTCTAATGTTATGTGATTGAATAAAATAGCACATTACAATTACTAGAACCGCAAGTGGCAGTTGATCAAAGAGATAATCTTAGCTCCAAATCTGGTTCTTGATTGTCACTTGATTCAGAGTTCTGACTGCTTGAACCATCTCTATGCTTTTTTGAGTCCTAATTCATTAAAAAAAATAAAAATAAAAAGAAAGAACGGAAGGTTACTTTGGATTTACAAATTACATTATAGATTAACTTGTTTTATACAATTAGTATAAAAAATTAACATCATATCAAAATTAAACTAGTAGAGTATTTGAGTGTCAAATGTATATCTTTTATATATGAGATTCATGTTGAAAAGATTCCTTACATATAGGCTAAGAAAAGGTATAGTAGTAGTGTTGTGCTGAGGCTCCATGATGGCATTTGCATGATGTTCCCATCTGAATTGGACATACATAATAAGATCTTCATCGATCTCATCATAATTAAAAATAAAAAATAAAAATCCAACTTGTATACTTAGAGACATGTTGGTATTTGATTTATATATGAATGAGAGAAATAATAATAAAGCTAATAAGGATATGAATATGATCCAATTGTACTGGAATCCTTTTTAAGTATGTACCTTGCTGTATTAGTTGTCTGAGAATCTCCATATCTTATGTTTGTCCTTTCATATTCTTGTAGGCCCATCTGCACTACCAAACAATGTTTTCCAAAGTTTAGGACTCATCAATATTATTCATGCCATTTATATTTTTCTCTAATAATACTATGTACTTTCATATATGATGAACATTATATTAATGTACATGATATATGTAATCAATTTATATGATTTTTCATCCTACATCACCTAGGGTTAGCTCTATACATACCCTTTAATTTGTACTTTCAAATTCAATAATTAACCAAACATATATAGATTAGATAGCTAGCTAGTAGCTAAGTAATTACCAAGGTTCAAAAAATGCTAGGGTTATATATGCTATAATTAATTTTTTTTAATTGGATATATATTATTCTCATGTAATCATCATATGATGATTATCAATAAAATCATAAGGGATAGAAAAAACAAAATAAGACTATATATCCTTGATTGATTATTGCTTTTGGGCTTTATTAATTACTATGTTGTGAGTTGTGACAAATCAGAAATGACAATAGTGTAAATAAATAACACATACATGTGGAGCTAGCTATAGCTAGCATGTTCACTCATCACAAAAAAAAAGAGAGAGTAATAATGAGAAATAAAAACAAGTTAAATATATAGTACAAGCTAATTAAGCAATAGTGTAATTTAAATAAAAAGCAAATCTAATTATTGGAATCAATCAATCAAATTAAATTAGATAAAAGTCAAAATTAGACATACCACAACGTTGGGTTGGAATCCATAGGAGGGTGATGAGTATGATGTAGATGAAGATGAGTAAGAAAATGATGATGATGATGGCACTGATGAGTAGTATGGTGTTTGCACTCTTGGATCTTCCTGCATGTTCATCATAAAATTATTGCCACAAAATAATATAATCCAATTAAATCAAATTAAAAAAAAAAGAATAGTAAGAAGAAGAAGTGTTACATTGGTGAAATTAGAGGGGTAATTAGATGGATGATGATGATGAAGAGGAGGGTGATTAGGATTATTGTAAGTAGAAGCAATTTCACCATGTAATCTAATCTTTTCCAATTGAGCAACACCAAGTCCTCTTTGTGGTTGCTTTGGTTGCTTCTCTTGGTTGTTCTTCTTCCCTTTTCTTGAAGATCCTCCTCTACTACTTTCATTGTTCATGTTTGGTTCTCCAAAATAACTGCTTCCCATGCTTCAATTCTTGCTGATTCTTCTTCCTCTTTCCTTAAGAGAGAGAGAAAAAAAAGAAAGAAAGAAGCTTTGCAAATCCCGGAAGAAGTGGTTCTTGTGCTTTGGAGAAAAATTAAAGGTGGGAAAATAATAATAATAATAATAATAATAATGAGGGATCTCTCTTTCTTCTAAGATGGTGATTCTTGATTTCTTCTTCTTTCTATTGCTATGATGAGAACCCCAGCATCGCTGGATCAAGATTGTGTTTAGATTTCAAACTTATGTTATATATACACCTAGATTCTCTCATCTTTATTCTCTCTCCACCTCTCTTCTAAGTTATTTAAAAAAAATTATTATCAATTACCAATATAATTAGATTATGTGTTTATCAACGTGGTGTGGTTCAGGGTAGTTTTTTTAGTTTTATAATAAAATAAAGTTGTGTATTTTAAATTTAAACGCAAAATATTTGTTATGTTAAGAGAGATTCTATTTATCCGTATACAACATTAGATATATAAATATATATGTTAGTAATATTTACGGTTTTCTAAATTTTATTAAGTCTCTTCTAGAATAATTACTATACTAATGTGTTTTTCACCTTATTTTAATATTTAAAACTTAAATCCTGATTCCTTACATAAAATTGATATTATATATTATGAGTTGTCCAGTGGAAGAGATTCAAGAACTATACATAAAATTTCAAGTTTAAATTTTGTTATTTTCAATGTAGTAAAAATAATACAAAAATATTTTAAAGGAAAAAAAGTTATTGATTTGAATTAATTTTCCTTCAAATTGTTACTATATATATATACACACACTAATTTAAAATTATTGGAGACATACGTTTTCCTTTTTAATTTTATTTTTTTGTCAGATAAAGTTAAAATGTGTGTTTTTGTAGTAATTTTATGTATATACTTGGACATATTTTTTAATTTTACAAATTAAAAGTTAATTTATTATAAATTTAAATTTTATTTAATAATTTATTATTAATCAATAAATTATTATATACATAGATTTGAACTCCCAAACTATGAATCTATGACCGAATACTTGATATATTAACCAAGATTTAAGTTGTCCTAGTAAGTGATAATTTTTATTACTAGGACCTTTGTCTTCTCACAGAAGTGCAATTCACCTAATACTGCACTCAATAATCATTGGCTGCTTCTATTACTTTAATGCCATAATTTAATTAATTATAATAATGGTTACATTGTTTATTACTTTTGTGCCCATTTGATAACGTGGACTTTGGAGACTATCTCTGAAAGCGATTGTCTCTGATTTAAAATGATAAATAATGTTGTATCTGTGTGCATTTAGTAGCCACGCGCCACAAGCTAAGGTAGGTTGCAATATTAACATTGTTTAATTCTACGTTATTTATTGAATATTATTTGTATTCTTTAATTATTCATATAGATGTTTGTTCAAACTTTCTTTCTATTAAAAAAATTGATTGGTGTATGCTACGCTATTATTTTATGCCCAGGATGCATGATTATCACTCTCAGCAATCAGCATATATAGGCCATGATTAATTAATTCTATTTCATTCTTCACTATTTCATGTTCTTTTATAAGCTACTTTTCTATAAAGATTATATTCATTACACTGATGATCAAATAAAGCGATTTAGGTTGATAAAGAAATCAGTTTAGCTTCTTCATTTAAGTAAATATTAAAATATTTAAATTTTATGTCATTTATTAATTAATAATAAATATTTAAATAAATGTATATACAAAAAAATTAATTAAATAAACCATCATACATATTTGTGTATAATTATTAATATTATTTAACTTATTTTTAAAATATATTTTATATAAATAATTAACTTTTTATGTACACGTAGTATGATTAATATTTTTAATATCAACAACTTATAAATACATCATATCCAAATTAAATAAAAAAGGTATATTTTATAATTTGAACTAACTAAGGTTATATGTTTTATGTTTTTTTTTTTAATTTAGGAGTGAGACTCAAACACAAGATTTATAAATGAGAATAAAAAGACTGTACTATATGTTTAACGTGTAAAAATTGTAAAATATCCAAACACATCTCACATTAAAAAGTAAAAAACAACAAATATATAAATATATAAGCATGTTACTATTAATAGTATAGTTTAAAAAAAAAAGAGTATTTTCACACATCCTTTCGAAAATAGATACAATAACTTTTTCAACACTATAAGAGAAATACCTGTAAGAGAAAACCAAAATCTCTCAAAACGAAAAATTATCACACCTATAGAAAGGGACGATATAATAAAGATATTCACAAAAGAAATTACGAACATTTCTACCAAAAATAAAGAAACAAATTAAGCAAAAGGGAAAATACCTAATCAATTAAAAAATGAAATAAAACATTTTTATTAGTAAAGAAAAGTAAGAGAAAGAGAGATTTAAAAAAATAGCAACGGTACATGATTATTAAATATAATTTTTTTTAGTAATAATTTATACACATATTAATAATTTATATATGTTTTACGCATAAAAAATATATATAATTTGTATTTATATTTAATAAAATTATATATACATGAATTAATATAATTTGTACTCATATTTTGTAAAATTTGTACACATAAATTAGTAAAATTTATTTGTTAAGAACAATTTAATATTATACTAATCAAATAATAACAAAAAATACTAAAAATTGCTGAATTTCAAGATTTAAAAAAAAATTAGAGAGAGTAGTTACCTCTTTTACAAAGTAGATATAATATAACAGTGTTTTTTTACCAAAAAAAGAGGAGATATAAAAATAATTAAAAAGATAGTAAAGGCTTAATTAAGTAGGTTCCACTTTGCATGTGGTTTCCAAGTTCTCGGTCAATTTGTCTCAGCTGATAGTGTACCTGAATTGAAAAGCCCCAGCTGTAAAATTAAGCACATTATTAAGGTTCTTTTTATTATATATTTATAGTAATATTATTAATCTGAGACCAAATCACGTATAGCATCCATCTCAGATCCCAAAATCTTTTTCAATTTTTCAGTTCTACAAATAATTAATAATTAATCTCTGATTGACTTGTTTCTATAAAATCTAGAAGTCATCAAGATAACAATATATTGCTTAATTACTAGTTAATGAAGCGGGGATTGACCAAGATAGTGGTAGATTGTGATAATTTAATCAAGCAAATATATATATAGAATAATTAAAATAAAAAACATAAGATTATATTAATTGATTGTTAGGGATAGCAAATAATGATGTAATTGAGCTGTTTCACGCATGGTTTTGTGGGTCATATTTTATGAGTTGTGTGTGTGGTGGAAAGTGAGAATATCCTCCAAAATTTAATTTGCTAACGAGACATGTGAACCCCCCATGCAAATTACAAGAAACCCCACTAACCCCACCAAAAGTAACTCATTTGTTGCCTAAACAGATGACAAATTATAAACATAAATGTCAAAAAATATAATATTTTGTTGCTTTATATTATTTGGAGATCTGTTTTTTTTTTAAGAATAAAATATTATTTTAATCTTAACATTTAGACCAAATTTTAATTTAGTTATTAACGTTTTAAATGTTTAATTTTAATTATTTTAAAAAAATTTAAATAGATTTAATATTATCTCATCGTTAAATTTAACTTTAACAATTAACATATTAAAAAAATTAATAATTTAATTTTAGTATGTAAATAAAATCAACCATCAATAATTACTAATCTAAAAATTTTTTCTTTAATTTTCAAGGATTGATACTTAATTGCTAGAATTTGTGGTTTTTTTTTTTATAAGAAAGAGAATTAAGAAAAAAATATTACAAAAAAAATTTTGGTTACGTTTTTTAAATATATTAAAGTAAAAAGATATAACTTAACTAATAACATTGTTAGCCGTCTTTATATCACTCACTTTATTAACTATTTGTAACAAATAAACTTAATAGTAAAATAACATTGAAACTATTTTAAATTTTTTAAGATAAAAATAAAATATTAAAAATATTAAAAACTATATTAAAATTTAGCACAGACATTAAATATCAAAACAATATTTTATCTTTATATATCTTTATCTTATAATAAAATTTAAATAGGTTCAGTACTAATCAATTCATGCATCTTTGTATCTCTATTTAGAAAAATAGGACAAATAAAGATTGAATTTCAAAATTTTAGTTATAAAATAGAAGTTTTTACATCATCATTTCATGATTCTAAAAATCTAAAGTACAAAGCCACCGCACAAGTAACCAACCCTATCAGTAACATTTATGAGACCAAAATATCAATTCTCGGTTGCCATCTATCCAGGGTATGTATTACAATAAATGTCCTGAATAATCAATTACTAAAAATCTAAAACTATTTCTTTGGCTAGACAATTATTAAAACTATTCATAGTTTCATTTCATTTTCACCTGTTTGTAAGGAAATTTCCTAATTCGGAAAACAATAATATTTAAAAGATAATAAAAAGTCAATTCAAACAATTTAAAATTATCTTATTTAATATTTATTAATTATTATTAAATAATTATGTAATTTTAGATATAATAAATCATTACGGATATTATATACATAAAATTATAAATATTATATTATATAAAATAATTTTGAATATTATTTTTCTATCATCACCTACTAATATTTTGTTTGTGTGTGAAACAACTTGGCTATAAATTCCAAGCTTTCAATAGTCAATACCAAAATGAACAGCCAGTAAAAGTCAATAAATAGAAGGCACCATTTTGAATTAATGTATGATATTTTTTATAAATTTAACTTCAATATATTTATATAAAAAATTATTTAATTATCATTAAAAATAATTGACTCTCATAGAACAATGTATGATTGAATAATATTATAAAATATTTTAATATTAATTATACATCAAAATTAAATAATTAAACATATTAAAAGAAAGGGGAGAAAAAAGTATTAA
>NC_029776.3:89173299-89174133 GCF_000817695.3 Arachis duranensis
ATATATATATATTTACTCATAAAATAAAATACTTATAGATATTATACACCAAAGATATTTCTACAGTGACAAAAAGCATCCAAAATCACGTCATTACAAATTAAAATGTTTTAAAATTTCAATAAATTACTATTTGTACTCATTGACAAATGTACAATAAAATGATAATTATAACTACAAAAGATAATTTTTGTGTGTCAAAAGTACCTAGACGTTGGTTACGTAATTAGTCTGTTAGGGTATTTTTGACGCACAGAAGCCATCTTCATTAATTACAATTATCATTTTATTTTTATATAAGTATATTTGTCAGCGTTTATATCTTTCATATGGGTATAAATGATAATTTATTCTTTAAAATTTTATATTATCACCTATATTAGCTAGATCTGTATATATAGTTGGTTTTTATTTTATGTTTAAAAAATCTTTATTTACCTTTTCTATTGTTCTTCTTGTTCTTCTAATATTCTTGGACACTACATATATAGAGTTGTGTGGCTGATGGAATTGCTGACCTAAAAGGCACTACTTATTTATATTAGTTTTGGTTTTCCACTGCTTCCTCCACTTTGAAACTAATAATCAGCTGGTGATGACTTCAAAATGCAAAAACTTGATTAGTTTAAAGTTTAAACTGCACCAATCAATTTAGGGAACAAAAGTAATTGGTACATTAAACTATTAAAATATGGAACAAAGTTGAATATCAATAATGCTTGAAAGACAGTAAAAAATCATTATCTTATTTAATATTAAATAATTATTTATAAAATAATTATTATATAATTTTAAATATAATAAATATATCATTATAAATATTTTTGTGATGAG
>NC_029776.3:89175929-89180955 GCF_000817695.3 Arachis duranensis
TCAGTCTACTCCGCTATGACATTCTTTATTGGGTAAGCTTATTTAATCATATTGTTAGACATGGTTCATTATTTGTCACTGGAATTCAAACCACTTATTAAACCAGTAAAAAAAAAAAAACTTATTAAACCAGTTATATGTTGTTACTCTGATTTTCTTCCTCAATTTTTTGTTTAGTTAAACCATTGGATTTCTCATATAATGTTAAAACACCTTAAACGATATAAAAGTATATGATAAAGAGGAGGTGGATAAGTTAGGGTTATCAAACGGGTTAGTTCGGTCCATTTAGGCCCGATCCGTTAAGTACATGGGTTAAATGGACTGACTCGTTTAATTTTGTTTAATTTATGGGTTAGAATTTTTTAGTTCGGATCGTTTATGATCAGTCCGATGGGTTAAACGGACCAGCTCGTTTATCATTTAATTTTATTTTTTAAAAAATATTTTGACAAAAAATACCACTTTTAAGTAAAAACTTTTAAAATAATATTTTTTTAGTTGATAGGTCGGATCGAGAGAAATATTAGCTAAAATTACTACTTTTTTGAAAAAATATAAAAAAAAATAAACGGGTCACCCGTCTAGTCCACGAGCTAACCCGTTTAATCCGTCTTTTTTTTTCGAATTTATCGGGCTCAGCCCGTTTAGCTCAAAACTTCAACGGACTTAATTTTAGAGACAAAATCCGCCTATTTAAATGGGTAAATGGACTAACTCGATAGATTTAGATCTATGCCAATATATTATATGTTTAAACTTAATTGGAAGTAGACAAAATTATATAAACACTAGATAAAATTTTTATCTGTTTTATGTTAGAATTTATTTCATTTTTATATTATTTTTATCTACATATTTACTATTATGCTTTGTAGATAATTGTTACATTATAAAATTTTATATATTCATCTAGTTAATTATATGAGAATTTAGTTACAAATAGTAATATTTAGCGGTGATTAAAAATATAATAAAACATAAATATTTAAACTTAAATAAATTAAAAGAAATTAGGTCAAATGATCATACTTCGGTCTTAAAATGCAAAGTACTATACCGCAAAAATTACTATTTATCAATATATTAATAATAAAGAATTTGAATAGTGAACAATTTAAAGAAATTTTATATATTTTAATTGTGTAATAGAAAGTGAGAATTTTGAAACAAGTATATAAAAATAAAAATTTATTTATGAGGGAATGGTAATAGAAAATAAAGAGGCGATCTCGAAATAATAAAAAATGATGTTAGATGTTTTGTGTTAGTTTAAATTAAAGTATGGTTTGGTTTGGAATGAAGAGGTTTATAAATATAAATAAATAATTATATAGTCCCCCTTGCCACAGTCCAAGATTTCTCCCTTAATGTCAATATTATTTGTAAATTGGGTCACTAATTTAAGCTTCATTTTCAGCATCCGAAAAGAAATAAATTTGTCTTTCTGCTGGTGTTCATGTTTTGATAACATTAAATAATAATATTCTTCTAAGTACTACGTGTGAAAACAAATGTAATGATTCTGGGTGTTGAATGTATAGTTCTCAATTGAGATAATAGCATAGAATAAACATTGATGTTGATTAGTTTTGGAAAACGATGGTCATGCTTCCCCATCTCAATTATTGCTTACAATTCAAGGCATTGAATAATGTGTAAAAAACATAGAAAATTAAGGTCTTAAGAGTTAAGAGTTATTAGTTAACCAAAATCATCAATAATTAAAGCAAAATGATCAAAACGGACCGCTTACATATTAAAGTAAGAACTAAGAACTGAATAACTAACTAATGTACATGTATTTTTTATTTTGAATATGTGTATATTTTAATCCGTTTTGTGTGTAAGACCATGATGCAGGGACTCCCACAAATCGTTATCCTCGTCCTCACTCTACGAAAACCTCAAATATGTGAAATGTCTAAACTACCCTTAATCAATGTAAATTTTTTTCTTCACCAAGAATCTAGCCACCATTGTCGTGCTTTCCTTCCAACCGCTCTGCCTGCATTATTGTTGCCATTGTGCCACATCATCGGTATTCTTTTGATACGTAGTTTAAATATTTGTGATACAAAAAATTTAAGTATTATTTAAAAATTATTAGTTTATATTTTTAGAATGTTCAATTTAATTTAATTTATTTTGATTTTGTTTATTTAATTACTAAATTAAGTTTTATATTTGTTGGTTTAGAATTTTCTTTAATTTAACTTAATAAGAAGTTTTAAATAGGATTAAACATGATTTTGGTTCTAAGATATAAGTCAAAAGTTTTTTTTGTCTTTAATTTTTTTTATATAAAATCGTTTAAAACAAAATTTTAAAATCGTACTTTTTACTTAAATTTTAAAATTTTAGACCAAATTATTCATAATAAAAAAATTATAAAATAAAAAATAAAAAAAGTATTTCTGCTCTTGTAAAGGAGAAAGAAAAGAAGAAAAAGAGAGAAAAAAAGAAGAAAAAGAAGTTATCCACAATCCATCTCTACTTCTGCTTCTACCTCCGCTTCTGCCGCTACTTCCGTACGATTTTAGTTACCAAAGTTAAGAAGATTTTAAAACTAAGTTAAACATTAAAGACGATTTTGTATGCAAAAAAAAGTTGAAAACAAAAAAAAAATTCAACATATATCTTAAAAACAAAAATCATACTTAACCTTTATAAGCACTTCATATATTATTATAGTCGTCATACGGATCGGAGAGATTAGAGGAGTGCCAAAACACTTTTTAGTTTCGTGATAAAACCATGGTGTGAATAAGTGAGGTTGAATGAATCCCTCTTTTATTACATCGAGAAATTGAGTAGAAAATTAATAAGTCTTTTCGATTTAATTTTCAAACTATAGTTTAAACAAATTAAATTAAAAAATTAGATAAAAAATAAATAATTATTTTTATATTTAATTTCAATCTATTCTTTTATTTTTTACAATTTCAATTCATCTTTCTCTATTTCAATTCTTATCTTTATGTTTATTATTAGTTATCATTTCGTATTACCGTTTTTTCATATAGTTGCGAAATCGTCATTTTTCATTGTACTTGAACGCAATTGAGACAGAAAACTAAGCAAAAAGACATCTCCTTCATCCGTCTTGTCCTGTTGACATCCTTAATCGTTTATAAATGTAATTATTTGTCAAATTTTTAGATGAACTTTTAGTATTACTTAAAGAATTTTTTTTAAATAATTTTTTTTAATATTTGAAAAAATAAGAGTTGTTTGTTATTTGAATATAATATTAAAAGATCTTATTTTACCTTTGAATATTTTTATATGATTGTCAAAAAGATATTTGTTAGGTGATGAAAATGGTTACTTTTAAAAAAAATTGCTCCTTTTTAAAATATTTTTTTTAGTGATTTTATTTTTTATTAAAAATCATTTTTCAAATATATTTAAAATTTGCTTATTAAAAGAATATTTTCATATTTCAATAGAATAATGACACCCAAATAAATACTTGATAACTTTTATTCTGTGCAAAAAAAATTATGATTAGTGATAAAGACTGAATATTCTTTTCTTTCAATTTAAGTAAAAATCTTTAGCATATATAATATAAATGAGAAACTGTATGTCATTCATTGTTTTAATTTTTTTTTATACTATTATCCATGACCATATCCTATATATATTAGTCTATTAGTATGAATCTTATCAATTTAGTTCAAAAAAATGTGTGGGGTTGTCTCTTCGATTCTCTCTTTTTTTTTTTCTTTTCTTAATTTGTCTCTATGACTTTATAAATGCAATGTTGGTATATTATTTTTTTAAAAAAATTTAATTTTGATATACTGATAATATAAAATATTTTATACAATTATATAATTATATTCATTTTTTTAGATGATCATTCACATATTTAATATAAAAAATAGCTATTTTTATTGACGTAACATTATATACACGTTTAAAATTATTTTTATACTGACAATATATCAAAATTAAATTCTTTTTAAAACTCTACCTAGTTTGAATCGAGTTTGTGTCGGTCAACCATCATTGAAAAAAAGTTATCAATTTTATTGAAAAATAAATACATACTCAAAACTGATGAGGTCTTGCTATATGTGAACAAGCACTAAATTAAATCACACATTCAATAAAAGAATTTTACGTTATCAATTTTACGTTCCCATAAATTCATGTAATGTGCATTTCCTTAAGATTTAATATTTTGATTCCATTATATATATTACAAAATGGCTGAAATGAAGTTCTAGCCAATTTTATTTTATTTAAAAAAAATAAAAGAATAGATTCTGTATAAAGTTATAAACTCAGAAAAGAGAAATCAAGACACAATCACAATCTCATCATCCATAATAATGATATAATTAAAGTAGGGATGAAAAGAAGGGATTATGTTGATTGGGATTTGATTTTGTTTTCTAGGGTTTATTTAATTAGTGCTTTGGTAATATAAGAAGGAAAAAAAAAAACGAAGACAAGAGGAAGTGGAAAGAGATGTAGGGAATATATGGTATCTACTGTAGATTTATAGGCACATGCAAACTCTTACACATGCTTTATATTAAGAGAAAACCAAATATTAAAATGATATAATGTTAGAGAGATTAAAAAAAAATAGTTAAAATTTATTTTATTTTATATTTATTAATTATTGTTATAATTAATAAATTTTATTAATTATTTTTAGTTAATTTTTTGTTATAAAATATTTGTGATATATAAAATACTTCCAAAATAAAAAAATATTTATTACAATAATAGTAATGAATTAATGATAATAATAAAACTATAAAAGTTTTCCACCACGTAGCACCACCACCAGTTCCAAATCCAAACAACTCAACCAAAATCCCATTTAATTAGTATATTATATATCATCAGATTCTCATAATTTAATTTTATTTATTTTAATTGGATTCGGATATGTGTATATTATACACACGGGGACTTGAGCCTAACTTTCAATATCTCATAATTGTTAAGGTTGAGAGTTATTAAGAATTATTGAGTTTTTAAAGTATTAGTATTAATATTTGGT
>NC_029776.3:89185174-89185444 GCF_000817695.3 Arachis duranensis
ATAATATTATGAATTATATATGTATAAAGTTAAATATATTATTTTATTATAAATTAGATATTTTAATCAATTGACTTCTAAATCTATGAACGAATAACATGAGCTATTAGTGGGGAAAGAATGTGTCGTCCATGGATCAGATTTCACTGTCATTCATCATTTCAATGGTGGTTCTCAATCAACTCTGAACTAGGAATCCGTCAATTCTAAGACTTTTTTTTTCATTTCGGTTTTGGTGATGAAGATATCATCTGCCAAACTATTGCATGT
>NC_029776.3:89187282-89189581 GCF_000817695.3 Arachis duranensis
CCCATAAGGTGTATTACGAGATTCTAATAATAATGTGAAACATTTTATATTGATATAATGATATTCAATTAAACTTATTCATTAATAAATGATTACTGACTTATGAAACACGAAAAGATAACATTTAATGAGATAACTGTATAAAATTTGTATAAATTAAATTAAATAAAATTATTTATTTATTTATTGGATATAAACTTTGGATGTCTGATCTCTCAATCAATGAGGTCCCCCCATTTCCCCTGCCATGCTCTTTAATTAAAATGCATGATTGATCCATATGTCTAATTTAAAATTTGCAGGATACCTTATAATATAACCTAGAACTCTGTATATTATTTAAGATGTTAAGAAATATTTTGATGCTCATGCAATCCATGTTTTGCTTTAATGGAAGATTTTCTTGGAATATAATATAAGCATAGGAAGTCTCTATGTACTATTATACACATTATTATACTATGATAATAATAACAATAATTAGGAGTATACGTATTGGAACAACTGGAATTGGGACCTTGGAAGCTACAAGGAAATGGTGATGACCCACATGTTGCAAAATTCAAACATTTTGTTTGCAATTTAGATATGAAAACCTTATTATAAAAATATTCGTAAGGTCCCACTGATTACTTGGAAATGTGGCACCATTAATGCAATTGGGCCTCCTTGTCTAAGAAAACCAACATCCCCCCAGTGCTCTTATAATCTATCTTGGATATCATTTTCTGATACACTTCATTCTTATCATATCAACCATTATTATTATTATTATTATTATTATTAGGTAAAAACTCAAGTGCATTTGACTTTACGTGAAGTTGATAGTTGAGAATGTTAGATAAAAATTTAATCAAATCAGTTAAATTATTTAACGACTCTTAGTTATTAACTTCACGTGAAGTCGACTGTATCTGAGTTTCCACCTTATTATTAACTTAATCTCCCATCTTTAAATTTCTTTTTTTTTGTACGCTTTAAATTTCATTTCTTATGTGCGCTGGATTGATTTGGAGAGCGCAATATCCGCTTTGCATTATATTATTCTTGTGTGGATCAATTATTATTATTATCTTTTCTTTAAAGAAGCTAAATTTATCATGATGTATTTGTGTTTATTTTAATTATATTATGTATATATAAAAAAATTAGTTATTAAATCAGATATATATATAAAATATATATTAAAATATAAAATATATATTAAAAATAAATTAAACAACATATAAATATATGTTTAATTTGAAATGTACCTTTGCAGTCGTACAATAATTAATGATAATATTGTTATATTGTTCTCAATTTGGATTAAAATTGTTCTAACTTCTTATTGGTACTTGCTTGAAAGTTAAATCATATTTAAAAAAAAATTAATATTTGTTTAGACCTAGACTTCATTAGCATTAAGAATTTTTGTGAATGTTTTTAAAATTCTTATGAATAAATTAAAAAATTTTAGTTTATATATCATACATTCTGAAAATATATATCTGGGATGAGATGGTTTGAGCTCCGTGGGTAAATGCAAGGGTGCGATACGTCCCACTTGCTCCAAGTTGAGATGATTGTGATCTTTCTGAGTAGATGCAGTGGTCACCCCACTTGCTCTAGGATGATATTTATGATTGATCTTAGTCTCCCTAGGCAAACGCAGTGACTTGCCCACATTGGTTTCAGGTTGAGATTTGAGATCCCTTTGACCCAGCCGCGCAATGGATTATTGATTATATATATATATATATATTTCTAAGGTATTATTAATATAGAGGAATAAGCTTAAAAAATTTAAAATTAACACCGGACTTGGGTGAGTTTGTTGCACCATAGAAAAATAGATTAGTCTAAATTATTACTTAAACCAAATTGACTTGAAGTCAATAGAATAAACCAATTTAAAAAAGAGTTTGTTGCACTCATTATATATTTATATTGAAAGAAATAGTGCTATCAACATAAATATATGGTGATGAATTGCTGTGTCAATGTAAGGCAGGATTATTATATTTCATCCCATAATATAAAAAAAAAGTATGAGTTATTATATTTACATATGGCATTTTCATATAAGAGAATTATGGCATATATGGAAGAATCTTGGTCTGCTTGAACATCACTATGTATATTGATTAAGTTATTATTCTCCCTTGCTAGCACTGGTAGCTATTAGGGACTATGATACTATTCGAATTTACGGATACTTACTCCATTTCTATTTATTTGGGGCAGATTTTTTATAGAATGGGTTCTTAAGAAAAAGGAGATGAAATCGGGTTTAGGTAATATTCGTTATTACCTGTTC
>NC_029776.3:89189705-89190437 GCF_000817695.3 Arachis duranensis
CCCCATTATATATATAATATATATAATTTTAATATATAATATGTATAATATATGTAAAATAATTAATAAATAATTAATAATATTATATCATATTTAAATTTTTATTTTAATTTATATTATGTATGTGACATGGTTATATAAATTTTAAAATTTAATTTTATTTATTAAATTTTAATAATTATAGGGACGGATAGAGACGGGATGGATACCCATAGGGACAGATTAGGGTTCAACGTTTTACTACTCACGGATAAAAGAGAGATAGACTCTATACGAGTTGTTATACAGCGAGACGGAGTCGGATAGAGCAAAAACCCGCCCTTATCCGTCCCGTTGTCACTTCTAATAGCTATATAGCTTATTATAATTAGAGCAACTCTAATGTACAAGAAGTTGAAGCCCTATTTTTGACACAAACAGCACCGTTGGAGAGATGAGAAAATGAGTTCCTGCACAATTTTTTAGAAGAAAGTCCCTCTGAATGGCGACTCATATTCACCAATAATAACTTGTTACTTGGCAAGTTATTATAAAAATAAATAATTATATAAAATCTTAATCAATTAAATAATTAAATAACAATTAATTCAGTAATAATTATAATAATTAATTATATTAAATAATTATATCTTTATTTAATTAATAATTTATATTAATTATTTAAATAATAATTAATTAGATTAAATAATTAAATTTTTATTTAATTAATGATTTATATTAATTATATCATAA